>NW_009647735.1:4557651-4714661 GCF_000708025.1 Charadrius vociferus | reverse complement strand
GGGGGATGGGGGGGATAATTGAAAACAATCTCAGTCAAAGAATGGGAAGACAACTCACCTATGAACTCGCTCCAGCCTGGACTCATGGCTTTTTTAGCCTTCCTGGTTAAATATATTAAGCCAACTGTTCTGGTGCTTTACACAGTACATTAAACACCTTAATCATACTGGTCTCTCTTGCATTAATAAATTTAGCATTTGTATTCCTGAAGCAGCTGTTTTCTTCTCTTGGTCTATTTTAGTTCTTCTTCAGAATACAAATTCCAGCTAATTTCCATTTTTCCCAGACCTAACACTTTGGAAGTTTTGTTTTCCTGATTGTTTTTTTTAACCCAAAAATTGAGCGCTTTGAGGACCACTGCTATATTTTTCCAATAAATATTCCCTTTGTTATTAAATATTTGCCAGTATTTTTGATGAACATCCTTCTGGAAGGAGGGTGTTCTGGGACAATATATTTGAGATGGAAGAGCTTGTTCCTCTCCTTGAATTCTACTTAGAATTAATTGCTTTCATGCAGAACTAATTGCCGTGTTTTCACAGGTAAGTACTCATTCTGGATGCACTTCAGTTTTCACGCATGAAAGAATAAGACAGACCACAGACATGGCACTTTTAAGATGGAAATTAATAGGGTCTATGCTTTGTCCTTCTGAAAAACCTCAGATCCAAAGTATGAATTTGGCAGTTCTGAGTTTTGGTCATAGCTGCAGATACTGATCAATCCCACTCACGGCTGCAGAGCTAACTACTCTATAGTGAAGTCTGCTTCTCTTTAAAATCTGAAAAAGGCTGCTTAAAGGAGATACGTTTAAATTTCAGGCTTAGATCAAATGATTTAAAATGAATATTGTTTATCAAGACTTTTTTTTTTTTTAAAACTCTGGACTTGGTAAATGCTATCAAAAATAGAAGGTTCCTAAATTTCAAATGATTAGGAACAATATTCAATTAAGATGACGTTTTCCTTTTCTTCTGGAAGAAATACTGCTGTGAGTCAGTAGTAATTAAGATCGTGTTCCTGCTCGTACCGTGTTTTATAGGCTTTAATGGCAGTGCTTAATGGCAGCCACCTTTATCGTTAACTAGTTGACTAACTCGTGTAGGAGGTCCCCAGGTAGGAGTTTGGTCTAGTTACTGAAGATTTCCCCCTGGCAGCTTCTGTTGTGCCTGCACCAACTGGTATATTTAAATGTGTTGATTAACATCTTTGGTTAGATAGCCTTGCAGAGACTCTTTCAGGTGGTTCCTGCTGCAGAATAGATAAACCACATGTTAATAGAAGAAAATCTTGCAGATAAAGAAATGGCATCAGCAGTTACATGGTTTCAATAGGTACATGTTTTGGGTGGACGTACCTGGGTCTGGCTGGCATGGAGTTAATTTTCTTCATAGCAGCCCATACAGTGCCGTATTCTGCATTTGTGACCAGAACAGTGGTGATAAACCACTAACATTTTAGTGACTGGCAAATGATACTTAGGCAGCTTCAGGGCCTTCTCCTGTTTCTCACGCTGCTCCACCAGTGAGTTCTGCTAGGGGTGCGTGAGAAGATGGGAGGTGACACAGCCAAGAGAGCTGACCCCAGCTGACCAAAGGGATATCCCATACCATATGACACTGTGCTCAGCAATAAAAGCTTGGGGTAAGGAGGAGGAAGGGGAGGGGGACACACACCTTAAGAGTTATGGCATTTGTCTTCCCAAGTAACTGTTACGTGTGATGGAGCCCTGCTCTGCAGAACAGTGGTTTGGGAAGTCTTGCCTGATCCATCTGAAAATACCATTGCAAGGATCCTTGTGACAAACCCCTCTTGCCACCCAGTGACCAACCGTCCTGCTAAAGAGACTTGATTCCACTGTGTAAGTCTTACCATATGCCAAGATGATGATTGGTTTTATCATTCTTTATGTAAACAAACAGTCCCTCTATGTCACAGGGGGGGAAGTCTAGGATGAAGCTGGGGTACCATGTAACGCGTTAGAGATTAATTTTGCAGTACTTATTTATGCAGTACTTTAACCTACTATAGAAATAGACTGCTGACTCGACTTTAAGGTTTTGCATTTCTTATGTGTGTACTACCGTGAAAGTTATGTGGCAATGTCTGGAAGTGCAGTATGTCTTAAAACAGGAGGGAGCAATTTAGAAAGAATTGCTTGCAGCTTTTTATATTTTAAACACAACCTTCCTGGGAGTTTTGCATACTATTGTCAGGCCAAACCATCATTTCAACACTGTAGGAATTAACATGTTCCACAAAGACTGAAGGAATGCTGTCCAAAGTTCTAACATTAGTAGTGCTTGAGAAAAAACTTCTGCAAACACTGCAGGATACTCCAAATTGCAGCACTGGAATCTATTTTATTTTAGCTGACTACCATCACTAGATGGTTAGTTATTTTTCCTCAGATCCTGCCTTTGTGTACTACACAAAGGAAAGCGTATGTTTTGTTTTATTGCCTTCACTGTGCCAGCAAACATGCAGAATAAGAATGACTGATGTTCTGTGAGATTTCTTATCTTTCATGATACGATTTCTTTAATAGCCATTCTTACTCTTCTCCCTACATATTTTTGGTGCTGAATGCAATTCATCACATCTTTTTTTCTTACTGCCATTCTCTGTGCTTTCTACTTTTTCAGGCTTAGAGGACAGCAAAGTTGTTGTAACAATTGTTAGAAAAAGGAAAGGCAAAATGAGAGCTTTAATTATTCTTAATGCAGAGCTATTTTATCGCAGCAGATATCAACCAACCTTTAACAGAAACCTACAGTTTCTTTTATCAGGTCATTATTAAGGAATGCCTTGGGTCTGAGGATCTTTCTCCCCTACTCCCCCCTGTACTCCCCACAAAAAGGTTGGGGGGGGGCATGTGCATGAATAAGACACAGAGGAGATTGAGAACCATCCTTGGAAATGAAGGACTGGTTTCTTATTTCATTCTGCTTGTTAATTTCTTGTTTCCTGTGCTGAGAATTCCCATGAGGATGCCAGTTACAGCAGTAAGGTTTTGATGCTAGCTGTTGACTGGACAACTGGAACACCTCCATCAAACTTATTTTACAATAAGCTACTTCATAACCATAATTTCGTAGTAGGTGTCACTTTGCACTGAATTTTGCTATTGATAAAAAGGTGAAGGCATTTTAATTGTATTATACATGATTATAAGGGGACTGAATTGATGTAGAGATTGTTACAGAGGGAGAGTGACAGTGTTTATACTGAGGAGGTTAAAAAGGCCAACTTCCAGTTAAGAAGTTGCTTTACTGCCTTAGAAGGTCAGTACCTATATAAAGAAGCTGCAGCAAAGGGTGGCAATGAAATGGAATGAGTTGAAGTGATTTTTTTATAGAAGTCACATGGCAGGTCAGCAGTAGAGTGAGGAATAAATTTCAAGTCTCGTGAGTCCCAGCCCAATGTCTTTGCAGCAAATTCTGCTGTTCTAGAAATCTCATTACTTACTGAAAAGACCAGAAGAATGTTAAAGTTGGCTTACACACACTGTGCCAGTTGGCAAACACTGTACTCTGTTAAAAAAAACAAGACACCACACTGTATTAAATCTAATTAACTTTCACCTACCTCTGGTTACAAAAAAATCCATGAAAGATGAAATGTCATCTATACTAGCATTTTATGATCTCTTCTGAAATAAAAATATCTGGAATCTAGATTCATGGGAGAGCAGTAAGCACTCACTGGCAAAGATAGCAATAGAAATGTCTCAAATACACTGAAGGACTGGGTTGGGAGGGATGATTCTGCATCCTTCTCTCAGGTTTCCTAGTTCTCAAGATTTGGGGTGTTCTTTTTTTAATCGGGCAATATTGCCTATTATGATTTTTTTTTTTAAACTGGCTCCTGTTTGCTTAAAAAACATCCCATTATCTTTTCAAACAAACTTTTTCTCTTTTCCCATTTTTTTTTCCTTCACCACCTGTAAATAATGAGTGTGGTGTTTTGTTTTTGCTCAGAAACCAAAAAAGTAACTTTTGATTACATTACTCTAACAATTCTGAAAAAAACCCACTTTAAAGTTACAGGAAGAGTTGCAAATGTGTCACTTTATTTATACAAAAATTATACACAGGCTCACTAAAAAAACTTTAAAAAATCAGCTAAAATTATTGTTCCTTTTTACAGACTTACAGTACCTAGTCTAAAGCACAGTGAATAGAAAAACTTTCATCATAAGCACTTACTTGGGGAAAAGATCTGGCAGATTAAGAGTCTAATACAAAATGTGGAAAAGCTTGTCTAGCTTTCATTAATGCCATCTTCTCACTTTGTCTCTATTCCCTCCCTGAAGGCCGATCTGTAAGTGTAGACAGACAACTGCAAAGTAATTTGCAGCTGACTGACACTCTGTAGAAAAACATCCTGAATATCTAAAGTTTATATGGGAAAAAAAAAAATTAAAATCACTGCTACTACACTGCCAAGATCATAGGAGACTTCACAAACAGACCAGGATAAAAATACTCAATTGTATCTTAGACTACTCAAAAATGACGACTTTCTTAATTGGAATTGAGACACATCATTTTGTGTCATATGACCCCTGTAAGACTCTTTTTAAGGAAGAGCTTTCCTATGTGCCTAGTGCATTTGAAGATCCTTATAGCATAGATATTTTGATGCATACATTAAACAGCTGGGATAAAAGAACATGGAGAACATTCATTCTAGTGCAGCTGGAGGTTGCCCTAATCACCCACAATGCATGGATGAAAAAAGCAATTTTGATAGTTAAAGCACAGTTTAATAGACGAAGACATCTTTAACATTTCCTCAGTGCTTCCCTTCTGAGTATCGTAATGAACTACATTGACAGGAAGGGATGACAACTGGGTTGCTGTGTTGATAACCATAATTACTGGTGGTAACAGACATGACCTGTCTATCACTATGTTATTTCTTGCTTTGTAATTCTGTCACATATCTGAAGAGCAGCAACGTTAAGAAGTTTCAAAAGGAAGATGGCCCACATAGGTTTGGGATGTTAGTTTAAATCTAGATACTTCCTGCATAAAACTACACACAAATGTACGGACATGAAAACTGTTAAAATTTATCACCAGTAATACTATAGATGATTATATTTGGTAGCTAGTGCAGAACATACCCGTGAAACAGGAATTACCATCTAAATGACTAAAACTCCCACAGAGGTGATGAAATGTATTTATTAAGTAACTGACAAGATGATAACAAAGACTGATATAACTGTAACTCCAGGTTTGTCAATTTAAAATAACAATACTAAATAAAGATCATACATGAACGTAAGCCTTAGCTATTGTACTGGGTGTATGGGGCAAGGTTTTGGTAGCTGGAGGTGGTGGTGCTGCAGGAGAGGTCTCTGGGAGGAGGTGAGGGTTGCCCCATGCCAGGGCCAGCTGACTCTGTACTGGAGCCAACCCAGCACACAGGTGAGCCCATCAGCAAAGCTGGCGGCGCCCTGTGCAAGCGTACTTCCAGAAGGGCCAAAAACACCAGAGAGCAAGAGAGAGAGGGAACCCCACTGTCAGAGAAGGAGAGGTTGAGGTGCTCAATGGTGACAGAGCAGAAACCTTTGCTGCAACCTGTGGAGGACCCTTTGCTGGAGTAGAGAGGTTTCCTGAAAGAACAACTGTCTGTGGAGAGCCCGTGCTGGAGCTGAGGAAAAGAGTGAGAAGGAAGGAGCAGCAAAGAGACTCCTTGTGGACTGACTATAAGCTCCCACCCCAGTAGCGCTGCTCAGGGGGAGGGTGGCAGTAGAAGAGTTGGTGGTGAATGAGTGAAGTTGAGCCTGGGGGGTGTGTTGTGGTGGTGTAGGTGTTTTAATGTTTGGTTTTTGTGTTTTCTTACTACCTGAACATATTTTAATTTGCAATAGATTAAGCCTATTTTCCCCAAGTCAAGTTGCTTTTGCCTGCAATAGTAACTGGTAGGCAACCTTCCTGTCTTTATCTTGATCCACAAGCTTTTTTGGCCCTGTTCTTCCTATTTCCACCCCTGGTCCTGCTGAGGGGGGAGCGAGCAAGCAGCTGGGTGGGAGTGTGGCTGTTAGCCAAGGCTAACCCACCACCCCTACAGACAATGGTCAAGGGAATTAAGTGATAAATGCATGAAAATGAGATCTTCCCAGCTAATAATCACAGGTTATGGCAATCACAGGAGTTGTCCTACATTACTGTAAAAGGAGGTGAAATATTGATTTGGTGGGCCATTAGTACATCAATTTAATCTGTGTCTACATTCTAAGAAATCAAATGCCCATAAAAAGAAAGGCATTAAAAATATAGTACAAGTCCTCTCCAAAGAAATGGTGCAACAACAGACACCTCTTCAGGATCATATCCACAAGGACCACTGCAGCCCCTTCCACCTGATGGTCCTCAGCTTCCAGTGCTGAGTCCTTCCCAATGTGGCAGTGCTGAGTCAAGCACTCCATACACAGTGAATTACTGATTTCGCTCCCTTTTTACAGTGCACAAATAGCACTACAAAATACAATAAACAATGTGATTTTTATGTTTCAAGCTTCTGCATTTGTTTAACTCATTGCAATCATTAATTGCTACTCTTGAAGAATCCATTCTGAGGGGGCTAGCTATGCACTTTTGAAAAGAAAACGAATTAATAAAGTATTCATAGCTTTTTCCTTTATAGTCCCAGTGCAGTGAAACATAATTCTCCATGCTGTGACACAGCTGTGTACTTTTCACAGTGATAATGGTGAATGGTAAAAGGTGATGTTCGAAATGCTAATGTTCCCAAAGCGTGGTCTGAGTATTTCCTGAATCACCTAAGAAATATCTTGTTTCAAGAAGCAGGACACTGAAGCAAAAGTTAGAAGATAAAGCATATTTGTATTTTTGGGGGGGTGGGGAGGAGTGTAGAGAAAGATGTGTTTAATTAAGTTAAAATTAACCATCTACATGCTGCTAGTGTGAGTAGTAGCTTCTGACTGAAGAATTACGTGCTATTCTGAATCGAGGAAATCAGTGGTGAAATGGAAGTGATCTTGACCTGTGTTGGATTAGGCAAATACAAGATCCAGAAAAACAAATTTCAGATACTCCTAAATTATGAATTGTATGGACAATTAGAGTCTGTAAATTGTTCACTGGTCCAAGAACGACCAACTCAGCCTTAAAATAATCAAAATAAAAATCTGTCCAAATTGTTCTTGTTCTGTTTTAGTACATTTAGGCGTCCATGGTCACTTATGTCCTACTCTAAAGCCACTCATAAAATAAGTAATCTAAGGAGTATTCATTAATCAACATATGTAGTAAAGTATAATTTGTAGCCAGGCCTACTATGTCTAAGAGTGGATGTTGTCGTTATGTTTAATTTTCTGTTTGGAAAAATTAGATCAGATTAGAATTCAATGAAATTAGAATTGAAGACTCACAATGAATCCGTCTATTATTATGTCAGATGTTATACATGTCATGAGGAGACATGAAAAGAAAAGGTGGATTGTTTTTTGTTTTGGTTGGTTTGTTTGCTCTTTGGTTTTAGAAATGCACAGGTATGAATGACGTGTCCTGGAATAAATTTAGACTGGAAACAGCTTCTTAACTATTAGATGAGCGAGGAAATAAAATTATTTCTGAGGAGGATGAGTAAGAGCAAAATTCATTAACTTAAAATGAAACATACCATTTAATGGAGGGTTTATATGATACAGTTGCCTGCAGCAATGAAGCACTGTATTTGGTGATCTAGGAAACCCTTTCGGTCCATGTTTGTAATGATTATGCAGAAATTCCTCCTCAACTGTGAGTTAACAACTATGATGTATTGCCAGGCTCTTGAGACTATGTTTATTTAGTGATGCTTACAGGTATATGCAATGCCATTTATCCCGAGACTATACTTTTACGAATGTTAAATCTTTCAGGTGTTAAAATGTTTTTTCTTGGTACACTTTACTTTCCTGTGGTGAATCACACAAGCTGCGTAACGTAGAGCTTAAAAAAAAAGTAGAGGTTACTGCTATGGGCTAGTGGTACAGATTCCACTTTTACTCCCAAGGAAATATATGATATCTGGATGTCATACTACAGTGGGAAAGGGTGGCATTCAAAACCAGGGCGAAAGTCTGGAGCATGTTCTTTGTTTACTCAATTGGGAAGAAACTCCTTAACTTTAAAGAAACAGGACATTAAAAACAACTCAGTCGTACCAGTTTTTATACACAGGGCTTCAACCATTTAAGGCTTGGTGCAAGTTTGAGAATATAAATAGATTTGGACTACAGCTACTGTGTTATTTTTCAGTATTTTGTTCCAACTGCTAGTAGGGAAGGAGTCCAGATACAATTTACTATTTTCTTATTTCTGTTGTGCTAGCAATTGCTCAATCAAACACTATATATACACAAACCTGGTATATGAAAAAGATGAATTCTGTTTTTTACACAGGAAGTGTATTAAGTTTTTTGTCACAACTTCTGGAACGAATCAGATAGAAACATTTCTTAAGATAGCGAATTTGAATATTTTTCAAAGTAAACCAAGAAAATGCAATTTGCCTAACATTTGTGAGCTACAGTGTTGAGAATGCAAATATAGTGTTTTTCTTAGGTATCAAACAGTTCAACAGACTGACAAAATATGTCTGACTAACAGAAGTACAGTACAGCTTTACATGCCTGTAGCCCCTACATATACACCTAAGGATACAGGCAGTCCTCAGCCAGCAGGCTAAGAAAGACAATTTCAGGACGTATCTTAATTCAGTATGATATTGAGGAAGGGATGGTCTATCAGATGTACATCTCTGGCGTTGTCCCTGAAAGGACCATATTAGACACTACTAGGTGAACTCTCTTCTGTTTTCCCGTCTCTTCTCAAGGGAAGCGATCGTGGCTCGGTTCTATTTCCTGCCACATGAAAAACGCACAAACCTGACCACAGGTCTGCCGACTGTTCAAGCAATATAATGCAAGAAAGGCTAGGTGCAACTGTTGTGAAGAGGAAGTGAAAGGAGCAACACAGCCATATGAAACTCCTCCTCTGTCATTAGACTGGCATGAAAAGAGATGGAGATTTTTGCACATTTGCTCCCAAAATCTAGGTGGCCCACTGAGAAGTTTAAAATACTTCCATAAATGCACTAGGCTTTAATTAATCATCTATAGGTCCCAAAGCTTTTCAGTTAAACAAAAAGATGAGGACAAAAAGCCAATTGCTGAAAACAAAACTAAGATTCCAGAAAAATAATGGTTGATCTGTAGTGCTTTAAGGCTTGTGAGTTTGTAGGTGTGTAATCATATATACATGCACACACTCATACGCTTACATCTAAAATAAAAAGTTAAAGGCAAACTGTTGCTATTATAGTTGGCCAGGATTTTTTCCAAGATTAGTTTCATCAGAAAGTGACAGTTTATTAAAAGGTTTTGAGAAAAGGTCACTTTCTGATAAAGCTTCAGAAGGAAAGTTATTTCAAGTCCATCATGAATACCTGATAATGAGAGACCTAGCAGGCTGGTTCTTACGGCATTCATTAAGGGGTGAGAGAAGCAAGGTCTTACGTCTGATTTAGTGGCTATTCCTGTCTTCTCCCTCAGAAAACTTCAGGTTAGCAGAAATCCAGAAAGTAAGTAAGGGAAAAAAAAAAAAAAGTTCTGCAGAGATGTCTTCCTGCAATTCTTCTAGCTCCAGCTGTAGTGTTACATGAGCATAACCCCTCTGAACACACTCTCCCTCACATTTTATCACTACCTCAGTTAGTTTACAGCAATTTTATTTTCAATATTGCCTTTTTACCAGAGGAAGTGATCATTTTATGAATGAGTAGGGAAGTACCCAGTGAAGATAAAGATCACTGAACCCTGAAGTAGCCATACACGTAAGTCTTAGGTGGTAGAGTCTACATTAACTGTGAAATGCCTTCCCCTTCCCTTCCTTGGTTCATTCTGTCCAAGCAGATTCGCTCTGTACATGCTGAAGTTTTGAGTTCTAAGTGCGCTCAAGTTTTTCTTGCAGAATCAAAAGTAAAACCCATTGCCTTTGTGTCTTACTATAAAAATCCCATTTGTGACTGGAGAGAGCACAACTGTTTCGTTAAGAATGCAGTGGAAGTCGAGTGCCAGCACAGAGTGGCTCATTAGACCACTGCAGCAATGAACTATTCTCTTAGGCAAGAGGCAAATAAGAGATTCAGCTATAGATTTTTCTCTTCTTTCATCTTTCTTAAATATCTTTATTTTCAGAGGGAATCATGTAACGCCTTTACGGTGCTATACGTCAAAGCAAAAATACTGGTAAAAGAACTTGGGGGTGTTTGAAAGCACCTAGTACAGTTTGCCAGCATCTGAATTTTTGTCGGGTGTTTCCAAGTATTTGATTTCTGCCTTTAGGAGCTGTTTCAAGTCAAAGAGACAGGCCTTGACTTACATAAATTAGTCCTGATTTGTAACTCAGTAGTTGGGATACGTAGGTGTTCAAATAAACATAGCATCCAATTCGGAGTTCATAATTACACTGTGCTTAGCTTTCCAATTACAGAACTGCAGTCTCATTTATATGGAGCACGGTTAAGAGGACTGCATCTTCTGCTAGAGACAAGAAGAGGATGTCCTTATATAGCTTTCTGGGGTTTTTTTTGTTTGTTTGTTTTTTAATCTTGCTAAAGACAAAACAAATTAAAACAACTTTACAGTATAAATGCCATATAGTTTTTGCATCAGAAGGACAAAATGTTGATAGGGACTACTTTGGGAAATGTCTTAGAATATTACTAGTTTAAGAATAACAAAAAAAGTTCACATGCAGATGCCGAAAAATATCCAGGACAGAGAGTTGCAATAGCATGCTTTCACAAAGGTGTTAAGGAGACCACAACAATGTATATTTCTTAAGCAAAGGAAGAAATAAATGCTGTGATAAAAGCAGATCTAGGAGCATACATTAGTCTTTGTTGCTATTTCCATACTTAATTAGAATACAAAGCAAGACAAATGACTAAAAGCTGTGCTGACAGTTACAGAAGTTTGTGAAAATGTCAGTATCAGAACTCATGTAGGTCTTTAGCCATGGTATGAACAACTATGAATTTGTAACACTTTGTATCAGTGCAAAAACTTAAGTAGTGAATGGCAATACACATTTCTAGGCAAACATCATCAAAATCGTGTTGGATACCTACTTTCAGGATTTTAAAAATGCCCATAGTCAATGTAACTGATGGACAGATGCAATTTATTTTTTTAAGAGGAGCTTATAAGCTTTTTTAATCCTTTACTGCTGCTGCTTCATTCTTTACCTCAGAAGTATTTCCTGGAACTCCCAAACTCAAATACAACATGGAAGTAATGTAAGCGTATGCTTCATAGCTGTGTAATTGAATAGCTGTAAAGGATTTTAAGGGCCTCAACTCATATTTTTTGAATAACCAGATGATGGAGACATAAAATACATCAAGTCAGAGGTTTGGCAAGTGTTCCACGCTGCCACAGCACATTTGTAGCTAAACTGACAGTGCGGATTCTCTAAACATCCAAGCATAGCCGGGTTTATCATGTCCTGGTTCTTGATGTTTGTAAATTAGTCTTGCTCCTCTCTCATAAAAATTCTTGTAGCAGAACCAAGTATTCAGCAATTCTATGAAAAGAGACACTATTATTTTGGAAGCACAACTATTTTTCTCCAAATGATCTTGTTGACAAGAGGAAAACCATACTGGAGTCACTCAGAATGTTTCCTACTACATGACAAAAAAAACTCACTTTATCACTTGCAATTTTAATCTGCTGTGCCTTTGTGGAGGAAAGAACTCTGTAAACTGAAATCTCTGTGCCACCTCATATCTTTGTATCTCAAAAATATTAAACTACAGGTCAGTTCTTGAAAGCAATTCCAGATGTGCTGAAAGGCTCAAAAAATTATCTTTTGTCCCAATTTTGACCAATCTTTAGACTGATGTCCTTCTCTATTTAAAGTTTTAAAATGTCCCAAAGTGTTGCTATAAGTTTTCCATTACAACAGAAGATAAAAATAAAGATCACCGTATGTGTCTTATAAGATTTAAGCTCTAGTCCTCTGAATTAGATTAAACTAAAATCAAATTGACATTGTTGGTTTAGTTTTAAGTGCTCTGCTAGTGGAATCATGCTATGAAGCATTACAATTCAAGACCAGAAAATAAAACCGCATTCAAACAGTATTCAAGTTTATCTGCTTTCACAAAGAGAAACAGATAGAGAGAAGCAGAATTGCTATCTTTTTAACTAAAAAAAACCTAACTATTTTAAAATGGGTTGAAGCTTTATGCAAGTGTATGTCCAGCACCAATGACTGAAAAACAACTGAAACGCAGGCAGTGGTGTTGCTCTCTCCATTATAGAAGCCTTTTCAAAACCTGCAGTCCTTCCCCAAATATATAGTTGTCAGTCTTACAAGAATGCAGCAAAAAAAGAAACGCCTATGGTTCCATAAATAGCAAAATACCCTAAAACAAGGCCCTAACACCCCCGCCCCCAAATCCCACATATGTGTGGTGCAGCTAGAAACCCACATCCCAGCTGCAGCAATTAGAATTCTTAGAAAGCTGCATGGAGAGGAGAAGGGGATGGAGTGATTTTTTTTTTTGCTTTGAAGCATAGGACTTCAAATAAAAAGTTAGATGTTCTACAGTTTTGTCCCTTTTACGTTATTTTTAGTGTAGTGTTGTTTTCCAATATTCAAAAGAAAAGCTGTTGTAAGCAATACACTTTCCACGGAAAGTACTGCAGTAACGCTCTTGAGGATAAATTCTGATTAAACAGTGGTGAGTCTTGCTGTCAGTAGCCTATTTGCTAGCCTCTCTTCAGAGCCAAACAGGTACTTTACATCTGTGCTTTTCTCTAAAAGCAGTTAGTGACATATGAAAAGATTTGATTTGTAAATGTCTAAGGCAATAGACTTAATCTTTATAGCATACAGAGAAAGAAAGCATGAAGCAGTGAACTGCACAGCTGCCTAGAGAAGAACCATGTTCTTCTCCAAGATCACCATTTATCAGATAGATGAAACGGGAATATTTCTGTAAGCATTGTCTCAATAGCAGTATAGAATATATATACTACCTCCTCAAGCATGTGCAGTTTTAATGAGTTTCCACCTGCCAACAAAATCTGAAGTTCTGCAGACTCCGTCACCCCCCCACTACACCTTTATTTCCATTTGTTAAAAACTTACCATTCAAACAGTGTGCTCTAACTTTACATAGTGGGCTGAATCATTCAATAATCACCTTTTTCTTTTTTTTTTAGTAAGAATCAATAATCACCCTTAGTTTTTAGTAAGAATCAATAATCATCAATAATCACCCTTTGTCTTCAGGGTGTGGTTATTAAAAATTTGTATATGTAAAGCTTTTAATGTCAGGGTATATGTGATGTGAGGTATGACATAAAGAACAACTACAGCCATAATATGCACAAACTCATGGCAATTTTTAGATATCGGCATATACAAACAACAAACCTTGAGATAATGAATCACCTGTAAAATTATTTATATTTCATAAACTTGTGTTTTTGGACAGTGGTAGCATGTTCTTAGTAGGACACATCCATTACCAACTGTGAAGTCATAAATGGAAGATATTTTAAGGGATTAAGATGTTCATTCTTTAACTCTCTGCAGATGCATCTAATGCATAGCAATAATGGTGTAGGCACTACTCTTAGAATTCTAAAAAGTTCAAGCATTGGGGTAGGTGGGAACTCTATTTTTAGAAACGGCAAAGGATTTCAATCTAAATTTCAGTCAGTTGCTTTTATCCTATATTGAAGTCAGTTACAGAAAACAACAAAGGAAATAAAATTATAGACAGAGCAGTGTTAATAATTTAAAAAACTATTTGAGTGACTAACACTGAAAAAATGTGTAAAACTTTAAACTGAGCTATACAAAGAAGATAACATTTTCCTTTAATAAACCCCTCTTGGATATTGATTGCTATTTCTCTTAGAAGAGTTTTGCTAGCTATCTTAAAGAAACTGTCCTTTGAGCATAAAACCAGTAGAGACCAATTAAAACACAGAACGTTTTCCAGTAACTTACATTGGACAGCCAGATCTAAAATATTTTTAGTGCAGCTTAGAAGTCAGGGCATTCTGGAAACTGCATACTCTGTCTGATCTTTTCACAGATAAATGAGCAGAAAACTCAGAACTAGCATTTATTTGAAAAACTGCTTTTTATATCCAGTAATAAAATATGCAAATAATTAAAAATTTTCCCTATCCCATGTTTAAGTTATCTGAAACAACTCTCCATGTATTTCTTTAGATTTTAAGTAAATTTTAATTAAATATTTCACTTCTCATGAAATCAAGAGAGAGTTCTTTAAACTTCAATCAAGTATTTGAAGATACATTTCACAGAAATACAAAAATTAAACTTGCATAAGTTACCGTTTCTTTCAAAGAAGCTTTAAGCACCCAAGTTATTCAGAATCTTTAAAATATTAATCTTAGATTACGATATTGCACATAAAGTCCAAATTCTTTGGCAGAGAGTCACCTGGTACGGTGGTAAGAATCAGAAACATTTATTGTTTAAAGCATCCTCCATGTTTGAAAAAAAAATGGAAATGTTTTCTGTTTGTTTGTTCGGGGTTTTTTTAAGCATATCATGAGGGTTTCTCAATGAAGTATTTAAGTCTGCCGTTGTTTATCAGGGTACCAGTGTCCATTTCTGTGCTTTTGAGGGTTCAGTCAGTACAAAAACTAGGCAGTGAATATCATCTGCAGTTAATTGTACATTAACCCATCTCTGGTTACTTTAAAATTTGAACAAGTTTAAGGAACTTATAGTTTAACTCTCCCTGAAGAAACACAGCTACACACTGGATGCTAATAATCCAACGTTCTGTAGCAGTAGCAGTAAAACAGGTCACCATTTCTCTGGCACAGGCGACATTGGAAGTTTGACCTTTAGCAGCTAATTTGTCTACTATTGTCTAGCTCTAAATCCAGACTCCAGAAAATAATGCGGATAAATTCTTTTTCCTATTTCTGGAACTTGTTTCTTTCTACTGTGTTCTTTCCTGATCTTTATTCTGTCCTTCCTAATCTTTATTCTGTCAACAGCAGTCTGAAACTCTCCTAGGTCCCCCGCTTCTCCCTCCTGAAACTTCAGACTCCTCTCAGCCCTTTTTACTCACCTTCATATCTGCAGTCCTCTTGAATTCTCAACCTTTAACTTCCATTTCTAAAATTTCTGCAGTTACTCTTCTCCATTCCACCCCATTTCTCAAAAGCCCAGTCAACTGCCAGTGCAAGAAAAATGACATTTTTTTCCCCACAGTGCTGAAAAGTCTTGAGCTATGTCAACACATCACAAAAGGTCCTCTTATCTCACCCATTCTGTTGTGTCAGCAAATGCCATGAAATCTAAGCAAGCTTTGTATCTCCATCGGGCACTGCTTCGTGTGCTTTTCTGCTGTTCAGCTCTAAAACTAATGTTCCCAGACCAAGGTCACACTAGCTGTTCCTTTTTTAGGCTTATGTCCCTTACACGCAGATCCTGCCCTATCACCATCTTCATTTCAATCAGTTTTCTTTTTCCACCGTGTCAGCAGGGGATTACCAAGAACACAAGCTCCCAGTTCTAACCAAGAGCCCTTTCTCCGCTCCCCTCCTTCCAGCTCTAAGCATCGTGAAGCAGCTGTTACACTCTAGGATGGCACATTTCCAGTCCTTTCACTTTCCAAAGCTGGTACATGCCATTAAGAGTCTGGACATGTAGATGCTGTGTGAGGACAGACAATATTCAGTCTGCTTAGGCAAAAAAGTTGTGAAGGGCTTGCCTGCAATAACAACGTACCTTTCCAAGAGTTAACCAAAATTCTTAGTCTTGCGATTCGGAAAACGCGGATAGGTTTTTCATAGTGTCAGCAAAGGCACAGTAATGCTAAAGGCGATCAAATTAAGTTTCTGCAGCAAAGTCTTAAGTTTTCCAAAAAGCAAAGGCTCAAGAGAATGAAGGGAACATAAAATCCAAACTAAAAAAAACCAAACCAGCACTATACTACTTCCTTAGGTTAAGTCTCGGAGACAACTGCAACTACCTTGCTGAAATAATAAAATAAAATGAAAGAAAACATTAAAGGCAATATATCTCTGTGTGTGTACAAAAACCTAGAAAAGCCATTCAGAATGGAAAAATTCACATAGCTGCTTGGCAAAATTACGAGTTAGTAAGAACTACATGTTACTAAAAAAAGTGTCAGAAAACCTTAATGATAGCCATGCTCGCATCCCCACCTAAAGGTGTACACGCTATCAAGATAAGTCAGCAAAAAATCTATTCCTAATGGGGCTGTGTAAAGTAGTCTAGATCTCCAGCTTTTGTAAAATGATAGCCTATTCTCATTCCCAAATGAGGTTTCTGGGCAAAACCAAACCCACACAACCCTACACAATCTCTTGTGTGTTTCCATGACAAGCAGCCTTTATTTGCATTATCTTTCCACAGTAAGTTTTCTGTAGCAGAATCATAACAACCCCCAGGGAAATGCATCAGTTATTCTGTCCTTAGAGAGTACATTTATGCCATATCATTGCTACCTTAAAAGAGGTTGCTTATTGTCCTCAGGAGAACATTTCAGTTGCATTACCCTGGCAGCGGCAGCTTCCAAATGTATTTTCATCCTCAGGAGGAGCTGATGACGATACTTTGTTGATAAGAAAATCAGAAAAGTTTTCACAAACATTTAAATTCAGCCATACTAGAAATTATTTGTTCTATGAAAGTATCTTGGAGAAGCAAAGCATGTAGGCTTCTTTCAGATTCGCAGAGGTTTGTGTTAGTGGAAGGAGAAGAAACTAAAAGTTGCTCACAAAAGTACACAGAAAAAAACCCAGCAACCTAGTGGGGTAAAACTGGGCATCCTAGAGCACTACTTTATCTGTTCCACATGCACTTAAGAAATCTTAAGAATATCTTGTGCTTTAATCTTTAAAAAAAAATTGTCACTATTAGTCACTCCTGAGACTAAGGTAACTCAATAAACTAAGGTAACTCAGGGCAAGCTAGGTATTTTATACCTGAGGGACATTAGACTGAGGAAGGATGGAAATTGAATCTATCCTTCATCCTAGTTCAATTGTGAGTGAAACTCACAATTTCACTACAACTTTTTAAGATTACATTTGTTTTTAATCAACTTTATTAAGACGACAGGGATAAACAACTTCAGAATAGACCAAACCCCGAAATATTATAGTTTAAAAAACTGTTTAAGAAGTATTTAGGGGGAGATGAATCTCCCCTGCAAAGCAGCATACAAATTGTTGGAATAAAAATCCCTCTTTCCACTTTCATCACTAAGGCAGAAAAGAAAAGCAAATGGAATGGCTCTGTAACCATAGCAACATTTGCCATTATTTTTTTTCAAAGAATTTCTGAGGCACTACAATTTGGATTCTGCATTCTGAGGATAAAGTTTGTATCAAGGAAGAGAATAGGATAACTTTATTTTGTTGCAGGTCCTTATGACCACTTTTTAAAAGACTCTTTTTTTTCTGAACAGAGGTAGCTTAAAAGAGAGGTTGTGTGCAAACAGTAAGAAATGTAATTGTTTATACAATGTTTTTTTTTCTTGAATAATGTGCAAGATTTGTATGTAACTCTCAGGAGATAGTATTTGGAAATTATTACTATGCATGAAAACATGCTAATTTAGAATGGTGAATTATAAGAAATCTGCAATAATGACAGGAAGTGTGGAAAAATAATTATACTTTCCATATAGTACCAGCTTAATCAGAAAACGTTATTTTTCATAATCATGAATGTAAATTTCCTAAATACTGTTGCTTGGGTCAAATACAAAAAGCTTTCTTTCTGCCTCCCTTCCCCTTACTGGGGACATAGAATCTCAACTTGTATTTATTAGGAAGAATTGTATTCACAGTAGCTTAGAAGCACAGAAAACCCCTCATCCTTCCAGCTTACAATTAATACTCATTGTTTATGAAAAGTCCTACTCAAAAATAAAGATACAGTCATAAAATAACACACAAAGTAATTAAAAATACTGAAGGTTAAGTACATCAAATTCTAAATATTTTAATCTACAAGGCAATCTGAACTTAGTCTTTTGATATTCCAATATAACCAAACAGCTCAGATGAGCCAAGGTCACTGTTCCAGGGTTCTAGGAGATGCCTTGGATCTTTTTACAGTATCTTGACGGGTAGGGGTAGAGAGAGAAGGGGACAGAAAGAGACTTACTCATTAGAATAGGTTCTAGTTATCAGGAGAAAGAGTAGTAGAAGAAAAAGGACAGTAGCCTAGCAATTGGAAGACATGTTCAACAGCTGCAAATACAGAAGTCCTTCCTTCAGTTACTTTATCTACATATTTCATTTCTATTTGCAAAGTGAAATAGTACAATAATGATACCTATGGTGTAAGGTACTCAGGTTCCACCAAAATGGTAATCATAAAGGCATGACAAATACTGGCTAGAGATCCTTACATCCTGGAGCAGCATCTTGACAAAATCTTGCATCCAGTTTGCTTTTTCTTTATTTTCTTTCTTTAACATTTCTTGTTAGAGTTCTCAATTAGAAATGTTCTTTCAGGCTTAAGGTGGTAAAATTTATGTGATTTATTACCTAATAAAGGTAAAGCATTAGGATTTTATGTAAATGGTATGTAGCTCCCATGAGCTAGCTATTCTTGAGGCAAAAATGAGCTACCAGTTTTTCTTCTGGAGACATTAGAAGTTATATATCCTTTAAGGACTAATCTACGCTCTATGTAGCAAGATTTATTTGGATTTGCATGAAGGTCAGATTGGCAACAACAGAACTAGGATTCCTGAGATGTAACTTATTTTAATGCATCACACCAAATTAGGAAAGTATCCTTTCAAATTGTTATGAGACTATATCCATAAAGAATACATGCTAAAATTCTGCATGTAGCCAATACAGTTCATTTATCCTGGCGATTTCAAGTGAACTGCATATCTGACTTCAAATGACAATCACACATGCTGCAGCCACTCACGGAAGCAAAGAGAGTGTATTTCACTTTGGGATCCTGAGCTGGGCAAAGCAGATGTTGTAAGGATTGGCCAAATGAGCCCATTGACTGTATTAGGGCTTCAACTGCATTACTTAAAGGAGGTTACTATCCCTTTTGATCCACTTCAGTGTGTTTCAAGTCAAAGCTGACTAATTTACTTCAGGCAAAAAGTAACTACTTAAACTGTTCTGCCCCATTCTGTCCAAGACACATGAGATGATAGATAGTATTTGCATGAACTGCTTAATCAGCAGATTGCTGGTGCATGATGGTGTAATCTCCAAAAAAGAGGGCAGTGACAAGCAGCTGCAGCTGATAACCTTTTTTACTTGCACAGTTACCTCTGGAAGATACTTATCCACTGCTTTGCTCGCTCTGAGCACCCACTGGAAACAGAATAAAGATGAAATTAAGTTTCTGAGGAACTCTGGAAGATCAAGCTATCTGCCCTTCTGGCAAATCATCATATGTAAACCCTCCTTCAGATTGCAATCTCATCCTTATGATAAAGTAACAGCAAGGTTACAGCAGCTACTTGAACTAGAAAATGACAGGTATGCTAACTGAAATCACTGTCCATGTTTGTTTGTGTATATGTAAAAAACAGGATTAGGTTTCAGCAGGGAGGCAACAACTCTAGAAACACTGCTGATGGCAAAAGCAAATGGTCCTCTGTGGCATGCTAGTAATTTACTGTGATCTTGCCATCAAAGTTGCCCCAAATTCCCACCTCTTCTTGTACTTTTCCCAATAGCATCACCTCTGCACTGCTCTGACAGGACGGACAAAGAATACTTTGCTATTACAACAGAATGGACTGTGCATACAATTTTTTTCAAGACAGAATGCTGATGGCAACTGACTCAGCTCTGCTCACTTGCGGGTAACCGAAAAGTTTGTGTAGTCTCTTGCAACTGCTGGCTGCTACATCTGCTCTCAGCCAACAAATTCTGTTTGCATAACGTCCTTGAGGTGATAAGCAATCACTCTTTCAATTATGCAACAGTGGCAACTTCCATCAAGTACTCACATCACAAATCACGTCATTCGTATCAGATTCTCCTTTTCTAAGTTTATGATTCTTAACCCATTCTGGTAGTTTCTGGTAATAATGTTCTCCCTATTCCTACTCCATTGATTTTCCATAACGATAAGCTCTCTTTTTCAAACTCGTAAGACAGCTTCTTGTGAGGAATGTTAGGAAAGGGAATTCCAAGGCTGTAATCAAGCAGATACAAGCTCACAGTATCATTATCACTGAACACTTTTGATTTATTAATATGTTGCAGCTTCATGCAGTGTATATAAGTTACATTTTATGTATGCTGTAGATATAAGTAAATAGTAACATGCACACAACTCACTACAATAACTTTTTTTCTTGCTCTTCTAACATTTAAAGCTTCAATTTAATTTTATGCTGTGTAGGAGGACAGGTATGTGTATCTCTGACTTTTTTTTTAAATAAATCAAGGCTAAGTATAAAGGCAGTTGGTTTGCCACCGTGACAAATTTCAATAACATCTGAATAACTCAGGGATTTCTCAAACGTCAAAATCTTAATTTGGCTGAAAACAAAAATTAGTCCAAGACTTGTCTATTTATAAGCTTCTGGAAGTAATTGTATACACTTGTAAAACATTTTAAAATTATAAACTGTCAGATTACATAAGAAATCCAAAGCATCCAACACTCAGGTAAGACTTCAGCAAAAAAATATATTTCAAATACAATTTATAGGAATATTATATAACTAAACTTATCTGAACCAAGTGATGTATATTTACCATTGAGAACTGAATAATCTAAGTGCCAAAACCTGCCAAGATATCAGTTCCACAGCACATGACAGTTTTTCAGAATCATCCCCTCACTTTTTTGCAACAAGAACAATTTTCTACAAATCACCCACATAAATCTTGTTAAGTGATGTCTATATAGCCTGTATGTTGTAATACATAGAACACTGACTGCATTCAATAAGGCAATAATTTTTTGTTGTTGTTGTTTTTTTTAACTTTATCCTTCTCCTTAATTTAAAAGGAGAGACACTAGATAAGGAAAAATATCGCTATTATGCCAGCTCCTTCACAAATAAGTATAAAACTAATCATTCTTAAAATACTATAGAGCTAACAGGAAGAGGGACATGAAAGGCAAAAAAACCCAACCCAACCCACCCCCCCCCAAATCCACCATGAATAACATTCACGATATAAATTTAGTACAGAGTCAGAAAAAAAACCCCACAATTGGAATATGACTTATTTGTTACTTTTTACTATATATCAGATGTCAGCTAGCAAGAAAGCATAGAGGACAAGGTAAGAGTGCCTTGCTTCCCTGAAACAACAGCTCCTTAACTTGTAACAGCATATATTGTGCTCAATTTTAGATGTGAAAGTTGACACTTAAAAACCTATTTCTATCAAATCACAACTGATTTAATAAACATTAATCAGATGCAGAAGACTATGCTAAAATATTAAACTGTTAATTGAAATAATTCACTGCATGTAGAAAAGCCACCTACTGTCTTCAAACAACCTGTTAAAAAGTACTGCTGACCAGGGAATTAAGCCTTCACACAAGACACAATGCACTGACACAACAGAACCTGATGGACTATACGGGGAACAATGCATCAGGTACTAATGTTTCTAACTGGAATCTCTTTATTTTTTATCTTTCTTTTCTGTGCACCATCCAAACATAAATGACTCTATGACAGGTAGACACAACAAGCTATTAGGTCTACTGTGCTAATCATCTGCAAATTAAACTGCAGTAAACCCAAAGTAAGTCTCCATGCTAAAGTTGTTAAGACCTTCTCTGTCAATAACCTGCATAAAATGAATTATACAATTACACCTCAGCGCAAATGGTAATGACTACAAATTACCACAGTAATTGTATTATACAGCAAAGTGATTTGATTCATTGCTTACAACACATAATTAATAAGCTGAAATAAGATTATCTCTATATTCCATCTTCAGAGTCTATTTTTCTGAAAAGTAGATTGTTGGGATTTTTTACCCAACATCTCATTGCTCTGACTGCCAGGAATATTTCATTTTTGGGTGAAAGTCAGCATCATCACCTTAAATTACTGCAGTAAGTCTGGTAGGGTATGTGAAGAATTAGGAGGCATCGCTACTCCCAGAAGATGAAATACAGAGATAAACAGACAGAGAGCTCTTTATGGGTATCTGTTGATGAACAAGGGCAGGGAACTGACTAAAGCAGGTTATATTTGCATTTATGTTAGGTGACAGTTCATTTTAATTTCATTGATTGTTGTTAAGTTAGGATAACAAAATAGCCTTTACTACGTCCCAGGGGGAAAAGAATTAGAAGGGTAGGCCAGGCTAGGATGACACCTCACACAGCTTCCCATCCCAAACGAAAAACAATTAGGTTTAGCAGAAACCCCACTCTAAGCAGCCCCTCTCATACGGGGACTGCAAAGACTGAGATAACAGAGGAATGCTTGGTGGACTGGGCAAAGAGAAGCTAAAGCTGCTTCGCCTGAAGTTCACAAGAATGGCATTCTATCTTAAGGACATAAGCAAGGGCCTCTCTAGTATCAAGTCATCTGTGCTAAGCTACAGAGTTGGCAGAACAGCACAGACATTTTTTGCAAAAGGCTGACATGCCAAATTTGGAAGCAGTATTCCACAAGAAACTGTAAACCAGAAAAAGCATAGAAGGAAAAATATCTTAGCTCTGGACTGTAGACAACTTGTTAAAGGTTCTTGATAATGAGAGAATGAGTGGAGATGATCATTAATAGAATGCCCCTAAATCCTTCATATTATTGCCAATAATTTTCTTAAAGCCTGCTTTACTCTGTTAAGAGATTTTTTTAAATACCAAGAGGTGATCAACTAAGAATAACAGAGAAAACATATACAGTACTTTCAGTTTGTGCATTAGTGTGCATCTCTATTCATTTCACTCAGAGATTTTGTTGGTGTTTTGTTTTTGCCTGTTTAAATAAATGGTCGTAATTTTGTAAGCCTTCACTATTCTCCTCATTAAAGAAGTTTTTTTCAGTGACTTCCAGCTAAATCTTTCTGTTCTTAAGGGCAATATTAAATAACACAGCTGCCATGGAATGCAGTTACCCTCATCCTGCAGTCAAATGAAGGAAATTCATGAAATCTGGTGTTTGTCTGGAAAGATAAGACTCACAGAAACAAAAGCTTTGTTTGTTCTGTGTTCTTTGGTTGCTATTTTGCGCAATAGAAAAAAGGCTACTAATTTATTATTAGAACAATTTCCTTAATCAAAATGCTGATTCAGCTTGCTCTTTAGTACATGATTATAATGAAGATTATGAAAATCAGGAAAGAAGCCAGAACAGCAATCAACTCTATTTTGGAATAAGCTAAAGAACACCTGAGAGCTTTACAACTTTGTCCTTTGACATGATCTGGAAAAACAATTTTCACCATCTTCAAATAAGGATGTCAGTCACCAGAAGCAGCCATGTTAGTTTACTTTTATTTTTCTTTGATAATGTGTGCTTTGGTAGTGTTAGCAATACTATTTTGAAATGTTAATATGAAATTCCAATGAAAAGCCTGAATTTCTGAATGCTTCTATTTTTCCATGACAATCTCTGCAGTTGCACTCAAACAAGGAGAATAATCTGGATGTCAAATATTTGACAGCCAATTTGAGCAGAAGTATGTAACTGTCGAGCCAGGAAGCTTTTTTTAATAATTGAAAGCACTTTATATTCATGCAAACTGCACATAAGAAACATACGTTTCAGAATACTTTTCATCCCAAGAATAAGGTCAATAAACCCTTAATTTTATAAGGATTCTTTCTTTTCCCCTCACGTAATTATCTTAAAAATGTATTACAGCTGTAGGTCATATTTTTATGCAAATGAAAGGGTTTGGTTGGGTTTTTTTAAATAAAGACACTTCCTATTTAGAGATATGGTACTATAAATTATGATTTAATTGATCTCTGACAGAAGTTCCTTTTGCATGTACAGTTTAGGAAAAAATCTTTGTCTACTGAATTTTGATTACAGCTGTGCAGTAGCAGGAAACATGCATATTCACATAGCAGTTATTTTCTCATTTTAACAAAAAAAGTAGATAAAGAGGAACTATTATTTAGAATATTATTGCAGCTCTTCCCACTTACACCCTAAGAAACACAGCTTTTTTCTTTCCATTCAGTAAGCCAAAAACATAACATGCAGTCACACATGCACAAGAAAGGTGAGACTGGAACATTCTGATGAAAAAAAATCAAGGCTTTCAAGTCATGAAAATGAATGTTACTATGAAAGTTGGCATTATAAGGCAGTATATGAGTGTTAGACTCATTATATTTAATACACATCCAAAACCCCCTTATCTTAGAATATATTTTGTCATTTATACAGAAAGCACACCCTTCAGTTTTTATACTTGAAAATTTAGACCAAGCATTTGATATCACTGTGTTCAAAGTTTTTCATTTATTCTTTGAAACACATATAGCCATGTTAACTTCCAGACACCAAACACAAAAGATTGAAAATATGTCACTAGTTTAATTATGAACATACTTAAGCATCATGGTGATGTAGAAGTCCCACTATCTTACAGTAAATCAAGCATGTAGACACACTTTAAAAAAAGCTTGTAAGGTCACAAAACTTTCAAATGCAAACTTGTTTTATGGTTTACTAAAATTATCAACTATGTAAGAGTCGGGGAAATGGAATGTGTTCTCCACAAGAAAACTATATCACAAATGTCTGTAAGTATTCTGGCAAAGCAAAATTCATAAAGTATATACATTTCCCTTATTCCTAAACGGGGACAGGCAGTCTACCTGATTTGATCAATCCTAAGTCTATTTATATAAAGAAAACAGTAAATGCTTAGTCAGGAATGGAATTTATTTTCATTCACTGTGCAGTGTTTTCTACACAATGTACTGATTTTAAAAAAGGGCCCAATTGAAAATTTAGATACGAACCACCGAAAAACCTTGTAAGCTCTCCACCTGGAATTTTTCTTCTCCCACTTAAAAGCATCAGCATAATTTTCTAAGTTTTGTACACTGTTTTTTGAAGAACTACATTCAAATGTATAGGCTGAACTGAGTGCATGCCCCCCCCCCCCCAAGTAATCTAATGTTCTAATACATATGAATTTTGACAGCAATGTAAGAAAATAAACAAACCCCTTACCTCCAAGTAAGGTAGACTTTAGACACTGTGACATACAACTCTCTATACATAGTTACTACTTTTCAGCTTCCAGTTTTAGAGTAATGAAAAAATGAAGTTCATTGAATTACACCATACAGATGACTTCTATGCTGATTCGATTAAAGAACCCATGAACTAATATATTTTCAGAGCTGCCAAAAAAGAAGTGTAATCAACAGTGTGGGGAATTACTGAAATAATGAAACTATGTTTAACGGTTCTGAACACAGTACTGGATCCCTGTTATACTGTCAGCCTAATTTTTTGTGTGTACAAACATATGTTCCAAAGTGCAATACAAGTATCTTTCAGTATGAAAACCTTAATATTCTTTTACTTTTCGCAGTGAAATGAGCAACAATTCTGATATACTCATCAACACAAAGAAATGCTGCCTGTCTTTGGTTTTAACACCAAATGATGGATATACTGCAACTATTTTCCTTTCACTGCTTCTTGCTTTCCAGGTTTACCACTGAATTCTGTAAGACTTAGATAACTACAGCTTATTCTAATGCATTTTATTTGTAATACCTAAACCCACAATGGTTCTTCTTTGACTGGAAGGGCTATTTGTAAATGTCAGTTAAAGCTCACTTGTTCTGATATTTCAGGGACATTTAGCTATTACATGTCAAAAAAAGAATGACTAAAAACACAAAACAGTGAAGTCATCACAACTACACATCCCTCTCTAGAGGCAGATAAGTAGGTCCATATTTTCTGCTTTCTTCTGTGTGAATGGTGTGGATGAGGGAAAAGCTGTGGATGTTGTCTATCTGTAGTAAAGTCTTTGACACTGTTTCCCACAGCATTCTCCTGGAGAAACTGGCTGCTTATGGCTTGGATGGGCATATACTTTGCTGGGTAAAAAACTGGCTGGAAGGCTGGGTGCAGGGAGTGGTGGTGAATGGAGTTAATTCCTGTTGGCGGCTGGTCACAAGTGGTGTCCCCCAGGGCTCAGTACTGGGGCTGGTTCTGTTTAATATCTTTATCAATGATCTGGATGAGGGGATCGAGTGCACCCTCAGTAAATCTGCAGATGACACCAAGCTGGGTGGACGTGTTGATCCGCCTGAGGGTAGATAGGCCATGCAGAGGGATTTAGACAGACTAGATCAATGGGCCAAGGCAAACTGTCTGAGTTGCAATAAGGCCAAATGCCAGGTCTTACACTTTGGCCATAACAACCCTCACCAACGCTACAGGCTTGGGGGGATGAGTGGCTGGAAAGCTGCCCGGCAGGGAGGGACCTGGGGGGTGTTGATTGATAGCCGGCTGAACATGAGCCAGCAGTGTGCCCAGGTGGCATCCTGGCCTGTATCAGGAATAGTGTAGCCAGTAGGACCAGTGAGGGGGTTTTACCCCTGTACTCGGCACTGGGGAAGCTGCATCTTGAGTACTGTGTTCAGTTTTGGGCCCCTCACCACAAGAAGGACATTGAGGCGCTGGAGCGTGTGCAGAGAAAGGCAATGAAACCGATGAGGGTGTCTGGAGCACAAGTCTTCTGAGGAGCAGCTGAGGGAACTGGGGTTGTTTAGCCTGGAAAAAAGGAGGCTGAGGGGAGACCTTACTGCTCTCCAACTACCTGAAAGGAGATTGCAGAGAGGTGGGGGTCGACCTGTTCTGTGAAGTAACAGGTGATAGAACAAGAGGAAATGGCTTCAACTTGTGTCAAGTTTAGATAGGGTATTAGGAAGAATTTCTTTACTGAAAGGGTCATCAGGCATTGGAACGCATTACCCAGGGCAGTGGTGGAATCCCCATCCCTGGAGGGATTTAAGGGTCGTGTAGATATAGTGCTCAGAGACGAAGTGTAGTGGTGGGCTGTTAGTGTGAGGTTAATGATTGGACTAGATGATCTTACAGGTCTTTTCCAATCTGGGAGATTCTGTAGTTCTGTAATGCACTATCCCTTGTGCACAAATTGGATCCCCCCCCAAAGCTAATGCACTTCCTAAGGCATTATCCCACCTTTCTCATATGCTTCTGCCTCTTTCGGATCAAATACGTGTACAAGTAAGTCTCAGCATAATAAACTCCCTCATCAAGATGAAGCTGCTGCACAAGCTTGAATTATTACATTCTCAGCCATGCTGTGAAATCAACATGAAGATATAGCACATCAGTAAATAATCTGCATCTCTGCTTGACTTCATAGATCACAGCATCTCCTAAGATACTGTTACTCTCCTGCCAATATGCCTATTCAATATATCATGAAGAAATTTCCCAATGAGCAATGATACAATAATTAGCCTTTTTGTCAGACTCAGAATTATGCCAATGTTTTTTGCTGGCCGGTCTATCAGATGATGCCTGCTTCTGTGGCGCCTCAAACCAGCAGTAATCCAAACTGCCAACACAAGATTCTGTTGTCTATTTTTCTGCACCAAGCTAACAGTGCTGACAACACCTCCCATCTTACAAAGTAATCATTGCGTTGAAGATACTTGGGTGCTGATGATTATCTCTGCCTTTTGCCAGCTTTTTTTCTGCTTCATTTTCTTCACTGTTTTAACAATGATTGAAAAGACCAAAAAAAAAAAACAAACAAAAATATATTACCCTAGCACTAAACACTGATGAGATAAAACTGTTTCAGTTGAATTTGAATTTCACTGGGAATCCAAAACATAAATGTATGGAAAAATGTGGTGATACTTGCTTTATTTTTACTTGTTTGCAAAAAAAGCCATAACTTTATCAAACATTATAAACACTTTCTCTGCTCACAACCGTCTTCAAACATCAACTACTGTAATCTTCCAGACATTTGCATAACACTAGCTGATTAAGCTGTCAGAATTTTCTTTGCTGCTCGCTGCAGAAATCAAAAATAAAAACAGAGGAATTGCAGTGGTTTGCCCTCATAAGATTTTGACACTAGAGCGTAAGAAACAGCAAAATGGCTAATCCGAAGCGTATGGGGGAGTATTCTCCTCAGCTACTAATTCTCTCATCCATACAGAATTTAACTTCTTTCTCCCAGTATAAGATCTGCCCCAGTTGGCAGTAACCCACTTAAAAACAACCCAACCTATGGATCTGCAGTCCTGTCTCCAAAGGACCACAGAAGTAGAGACCCTCTTCCTCCACAGCTCTTACTAAATTACAGGGTCTCTTACCCTGACAATTTAATTCTTACATGAAGTACAAAGCCTCAAGGCCCGAACCATCTGGGAACCTAGACAGCTATTACAAGAACTTAGACTAGCTCTCCTCTATGTTATTTCAATGTAATGTAATGCCCTTCCAGTTTATCAGACACATCTGTTCTGGCCTATATTGAAGTAGCATTGTTATTCATCTCAAGATGCATATGGCAAGATACAACTTATCATATGACCATCCCAGATTTATAACAAAAATTACCATGTAATTATCATTGCTGCCTTTATGTTGCCACACAGTTTCCTCTCAAAATAATACATGTTGTCTCAAAGCTTATAATTAAATCATAATCTCTGTAACTTCTACAGCAAGACCAAAGTTTTGAAGTTGAAAGGGAGTTCTACAGAGATCTACCAATAATAGAGAACATCTATAGAGCCAAAGAAATATTCTGTTGTGGATAAAAGAGTAGTTTGAATTCCTTTCCTTTCTGCAGAAAAGGATAAGTACAAGAACTTTTGCCGGTGAACACTTTTTAAAGTACAATTTTAAAGTATCACAGAAAGATAAAAGTGATCAATCCATACCCTTTGAAATCGTCCCATCTGGTTCCAATACACATTAAATTAATCCAGGCCGAATAAAAAACGCACATATACCAGTTTAACACTATTCCAAAGAGGAGTTTAACAACCCACAATAATCAACCATGAAAACAGCTGCACCGAAGCTTCCCAAGCCACAATTACTTATTCTTACAGATCGCTCTTCCTAACATCAGCAACCAGTTTAAGACATAAATCGACTTTAGAAACACAATTCTAAAATAAGAATAAATAAAAGTTGTCTAGAATGCGTACAATCACACAGTGAAAATTCTGGCATTCTTTTCTTCTTAAAAGAACAGCTTAAATTGCCTGTGAACTTCCATTTAAGAACATTCAATTACTCTTTTGTCATCTTCATACTCATTTACAATAATTTTCATCGTTCAGAAAAAAAATCTGGTAAACAAGAATATGGATTTTATTTTTCTTCTGAAAAAGGTACAGAATGGTCAGCTGCACTGTGATATAGCAGTGTGCTTCTACCCCGATTTGCAACTAATCCACTTTCCTTGTTGAAAGCTGTCTTTTTATTTTAGACTGACTTCAGAGGGGAATTAATGATACTCTTATTATGCTTATTGTGAAGTGTTTATCTCTACACTATGAAAAAATACTGTTATAATTTAGTATGCCTTTAAGTACTTCATCTTCATCCAAGCTATACCTGTTTCTTCCCTTATACTTCAGCTGTGCATTCTGAAAGTCAAAAAATAGTAGACACTTTTCATTCTTTATAGATTTGGTCTAATGTCACTGAAATTAATGCAAAACCTCAAGTCTCCATTGAAATCTAAGTAAAACTGTACATTGTTATGTCAATATCTGCTTTGATCTGAAAAAAATGAATAGGTCATTACTTGTAATTCTGTATCTGTCTGGTAAAGGTGGCCTATGCCATTTGAGCTTTTGGGTTTTTTTTGTTGTTGTGTTAGTGGTGGGGATGAGAGAACTGGAGATGGAAAGAAAGCGGGGATCGTACTGGTCATCTAGTGAATGCAACTGTGTATCAACTTCTTACTCTTCATAAAGCTGAAATTAGAGTTATACCATTTCAGAAATAAAATCGGAAATTAAATACCATTGTATGAATGGCAAATTACTAATGCACTGATTTACACTCTGGTGAAGGTTTTGGTGAACCTTCCCATCTCTATAATTATAAAAAGGAAGCTAAAATTACTTTTTCATGACCAGAAGAGAGCAGATGCATCTTTACAAGAAAGGTTTTCAGAAGCGATGCTATACTTTTGCTGGTATTACTCAACAAATTTTCCAAGTCTTGAGTCATTAAGAGTCTATCATAAATTCTTTCAGTGGAAACAGAAAAGCCCACATGATTTGGTTAGTTTTAATTGCAGCAAGTTCTATTTATTTCTTCTAGGATCCACAAGAAGTAGAGGTTGAATGACGGAATGTTCCCTTCAAAGTAAAAGAGCTATTAGTTGCATAATAAGGGCTCAGGGAAGCTAAGCAATTATGCAAAATTCAAAGGCAACTGGACAACATGACCAGTTAGTGTAGGGAGTGAGTAGGGCACTTAATGATATTCCATTCATGAGGAGCCTTGGACAGTCATGGAAATTCAGGTGATAATGGCGGATGGAAGATAAGACACAGAGGCACAAAGGAGTTCCAATGAGCTTCTATTAAATAAGGGTCTATCAGACTTAGAAGGAGTATAAGAGGCACATGCAACAAAAAAGGGTGGTTTTTTGTTTTGATGCATTTACTTCCCTTCTTCCTTTAAGTGCTGCCAGTTACTCAGCTCCCACAGTAACTGCTGCTCTACTTATTTCTCTAATTACAGTTTGCAGTTACCTTTTAAAAAACCAAATAAATATTGTTTAATTTTAGCAACAGCAGCACCTCACAAGCAAGTACATAGGCAAAAAAGGAGGAAAAGAGAGAATGATGGGCACGCTATGAAATGAGTGATTTTTCTACTGGTTTTAACAGTGATATGATGGCTGCATTACAAAGACAGCAGATATTATTTTATATTAATTGTACGCTGTCATTTGAAAGTTAAGTAGCGTTTCAAATCACAAGGTGACTTCAACGGTATTCACAGAAAATGCCAGCAATATTGTGGCAAAAGTCTGACAGGAATTGATGGTAGCAGTTTTGAGCTTCTCACAACGTATCCACTGAGAACCTAGTTACTTGAGCAGTACAACTAGCACTTATCTACAATGAAGGCGGTTACTGCTTCACTGGCAGAGAAATTCAGAAACTCAAATAAAACTATGTATCTAGTTCCTTATTCAACCCCAATTTGCATTAAAGGACAGGTATAAAGGTTGACAAAATGTAATATGTTTTCTCTTTATAGGCAGAATCTCTGTAGATTTCATATGTATGCTTTTCTTAATAATGCCTCAAATGCTCTCATGTCCACTTAAAAAAAGCCCCACAAAACATCAAAGACCTGAAAGCCAGATTTGCTACAACAGTAAATCTATGCACATACATGAGGTAAAATAAAGAATATCTGAAATTACAAAAAATAATATTCAGCACTCCCAAACCCTGCACCTTCAACTTTCTGCAACTGTATTATAAAGACAGAAGACAAATGTGTAAGAAATTTATTCTAGTTTTATTATTAATATTAACAAATAGCAGCTATAAGATATTGATAAGATGTATATAAGCTGTATCTATACAGAGTCTCCAAGTTACACAAGTATGAACATTTTATCTTGTGATACTACATGCCCAAGAAGAATCCTTCATAATTCATTTTATTTGTTTCTTAGATGCTAAATAAAATTAAATAAATGGCAATGGAAGATAAAGCTCCACATACTGTTTCCTGTCCTCTGAAAGATGACTGCCTACTGAGATATTTCTAAATGGTACTCAAAAACCTTAGCATGCCCTCCTTACCTGGGGGGCAAGGGTGAGCTCCATATATGGTTTGACAAACTTTAAGCCCAGTTACTACCATGTGATTTAATAAAAAATTACTTAGAACAACAAAATAACATGAAATCAAACTAACCCAAAAATCTCTTCTAAAAGTAACTAGATCATACATCAGCTCTAACACTCAGCTCAAAACATACTGTGGTAATAGATCTGAGTCTGAGCCATGATAACAACTATTGCGGGTTCACACTCATGTTTTCCAATTAGAACCATCTCTTGTCCCCCTTTGTGACAAGTAAGATATCTATCTAAGAATTAGGAAACCGCAACAAAACCAAAACAACACCTTTTGCCACCCTATTCCTGGTGAATATCAGTTCATATAAATTGGAACTAAATGATAAGTATGCAACATGCCACCTGACTTTCTTTCCTGATGTCGGTGGGAGATTATAATTCTTGTTTGTACCTATTAACTGCTTCAACCTACCGTTTGCATGATGGCTGCAACAGACTGAATCTCCTGGATTTCCTAGGTGTGTAATCTAACCATTACACGATAACCACAAAGGCAGAGAGCTTTCTGCTTTGGGCAGTCACCCTTCCAATTTGTATTTCTAAGAAGGTGGTTTTTAATTGCATGCCTAAATGGAAGACTGAAACATGTCAGCCTACAGAGGCGTTTCGGGCTTAAGAGCCCAGTAACACAGTGACACCGGTTACAGCTGAAGGCCATCTCTACTCAAGATATAAGTCATATTTCAAACACATCTCCCTTAATTTACCTGTCATCAGTTGCCTTAGGTGTCCCATTTTGCAAATCTCTCATTTGCATTCTTGAATTTCTGGTTTATTCAGGGCCATAACTCTTACGGCTGGACTATCTGACATAATTATGTCCTGGTATCTGTTTAATTTGCATGTGAGATTCTATGTTCACAGCACGTAATGTCTTGCCCTAAGTACTATTTAAAAGTTGCTCAGAGATTCAGACTATTAGAAAAGATGGATTAATTAACAGAACCCTAGTAATATGTTGGTAACCGTGAGGCAACCATAGGGTACTATTTATCATCATGTAACAATTTCAAATATTTTGAAAATAAATTATTATTGAAAAGGATAGTGGAATTCTGAGCTAAGTAATTATTCCTCTTATAACATCATTCTATCTTATTAAAAATTTTATAGTATGCAGAATATGGAACTATACTGCTCTTATACTGTGAAAACAGAGATTTAAAAAACGATTCATTGTCTTATCTGCCTAATGCCAGACAAATTCTGTTAACACCTTTCAGCCTTCCTCTCTCCTCCAAAATAGCAATCATAAAAACCCTCTTCCCTCTCCTACCTTCTTGGAAAGAAAAGTATTGGAAAGAAAAACACAGGAAGAGGGACTATCTACAGTAATTTTACAGTGTATATCTGTGATATTTAGTAGGACAGGACTCAACTTTTTTTTTTAATTAAAAAAAAAAAAGGAAAACGTTCCCACGCTGTAATGCAAATAGTGTAAATAGTAACAGGTATATTTTGTCCTGGACTATACAGATAACTCCTACACTAATTTCACAGAAGTCAGGGTTCCATCCGAAGCCAGGACTGCACTGCACATTCCTTCATATCACTTCCAAAGATTTCAACCCTTGTGAATGGTACTTTCTGGAATCTCATTATAATAGATTATGCATGTTTTATACGTTGCCTCAGAGAACTGCATATTTTAATACTCACACATCTCATCAAGAAATACTAGATCTGCCAGTTTTACTTTATCTACCCTTCAGAAATAATTTGCCTTCTGAACAGAACTGAAAAGAGATTTTAAGTGATTTTAATACAGGAAGAAATCCAGCAGCTGGAGCCGACTGTTAAAAAATTTGAAGTCCTATTAATTTTTTATCACATGTCCAAAAGGACACTGCTCTGTGTAGATTATACAAGCATATTCAAATAAGTTTAGGAAAGAAGCTTCAGACATTGTTCTTGGAATAATTTTAAGCAATGGATAATGAGGCCAATGAAAAGATGAGTGAGAAAAAAATGCTAAGAAAAATCTATTTTGATCAACCAACCAACTACACAAGTGTGTCGAACACATGCATTTTCATTTCTCTAAGAACAGGTCCAATGAAGCATTAAAGAACATATTACCACAGAGACAGCTGTATTCTAGCATACCAAATCAGGAGACATACAGGTTACTTTCCTGATTTATGTATCTCATAGCATCTTCCCGCCAAGGCTGAGTCCCATGACAGAGTGAGCAGACTAATTCTAAAGACATATGCTATACTTCATCTTTTCTCAAACTCTCAAGCCATTGTGATCATGGTAGAATCTGACACAGACACTAAAAGATTTATAGCGCTAAGCCTTGCACAGCTTGCAAAGATTTGCAAAGATGACCAAAGCAGTACTTATTTCATCCACTTACTAATTGTATCATAAAAGCCAAATCAGTCTGCTTACAGTGATTAAACCTCACAAAAGTTAAATGGCAAAAGATCTTTATTCTAGATTTCTGACCTTTCTCTTTAAATTCTCAGCACATAGAACACAAGACATAAATTCTTTATGTTCCCATGGCAGCTGGGATCTTTTTTTCCTCTTTCAAAGGCTTCCCTGCCAAAAAAGTAATACCACTCACTTACTGCGTAAACTTACCTTGAGTAAGTTTAGTGGCATATCTCGTTGCAAAGCAAAAGTGTTCTTTAGTCCCAGAAAATGAGTAAGAAGAAAATGTGTGGTCCAAGTCATCACTCACAAAGAACATGGCTGAATCCACCTAAGACTTACATGGATCTTAAAGGCAGGGATAGTAACCTGTACTAGTAAATTGATGGAAGTATTGTTTATGCTCATATTACCAAACTATTTAATTATTACTGCTTATTAAATTAACAAGAACAGATAATTATCAATGGTAGGGCAGGACAAGTCAGAGGAGTTCAAAATAGAAAATAAGACTGCGTCCTTGGAATGGCCTCAATTCTGACAGCATCTTTCTTGGAGCATACTGTCATTACATACCGTACTTGAAGTCCAAGATACTTTGAGGAAAGGAAGGAATTGCTATTTCTACTAAGCTACCTATTAAAGGAAAATTAGTAATAATTACATCAAGCCTGTCACGATGCAGAACAATAAAACAAATGATGTGGTAAAAATACCTTTCAATCTAAATAACATTAAGAACAAAAAATCTGTTGCATTTCTCTGTGTAAACAGGATCACTTATAATGCTGAACGAGAAACTGTATTTGCATCCCAAATTAGCTTTTTTTGGATAAATTTGTAATCACATTTTTTCCACTGATACTGAACTATCACTCAAAGTAGCCACTCTTTATAGAGTCTAGCAAAGCCATCAATATTTATTTTACTCACTGCAACTAAAATAAACAAATGGGCACATAGACCTTTATGCCCTGTTTTCATGGTCCACTTATATACAGTTACCAAAAGAAAAAACTTAACACAGGTCCTTTGTTGTCTTATAATTGGCCATCATTTTACAGCCCACACGCAAGATCAGGGAAGAAACATATAAGAGCTAGCATTCATGTCCACATTTAGATCATTTAGGGAACAGAAATGATTTTGTAAGCCTTAGCACAGACTCAGGTGAAGTTCAATATCCTGTGTTTTTATGTTTTAACGCTGGCTAGATCAAGACAGAACACTGAATGTAACCACTGCCCTAGATACTGTATGTTTTCCATTGCCATTTGGTATTGGTTTCTTGCTATGTATAAGAACTGAGTTTCTTCCCTCTCTATTCAACACTTGTAAGCCTGTGTCCCAAGTACTCAGACCAGATTTAGATCCCCTCATGACACAAGAGACTGTCAGAACTGGAGTTAGTTCAGTGGAGGGCCACAAAGATCACGAGGCGACTGAAGCACACAAGGTATGAAGAAAGGCTGAAAGTGTTGGGTATGCTTAGCCTGGAGAAAAGAGCTGGTGCAAGAAGCTAGTTTCAGTCTTCCACTGGTGAATGGGAGGTATAGAAAAGACAGAGACAGACTGTTCTCAGAGGTGAGAAGAGATAATAAGTTAAAGAGTCAGTGGACAGGAACTGCAACAATAAACATTTTCACTGGTCATAAGAAAATAATTGACAAGAAGTCAATTGACAAGAAGTAGGTGGTCACCTACTTGAAGAAGTTATGAAATCTCCATCTTTGGAGATGCTTGAAACCTGACTGGAAACAGCCCTGAGCAACCTGGTTTAGCTTTGATGGTAACCCTCCTTTGAGCAGAGGGTTTCACTAGGTAATATCCAGAGGTTCCTTACATACTGAGGTATTCCATGATTATCCTCATTGCACACTGCATCCTGAAGCACTTTCTGAGCACTTAAGGACTTTCAAAATGTCATTTAATGCATAGGGCAACAGGATGGAATTGACAAATTAATTGTTGCCTGTTCAGGCTGCGTACGGGTATCATAGCTAAAAGTCATTGGTTTTAAAAAGCACTTTAATTCAAAGTGTACTACAAGACAAGCAAATAGTACAAAAATACAGTTGGGTTTGGGCAATTTTAAAACCTTAAAACAAAAGAGAAAGCTATGCAGAATACCACATGTTGCATGATAAATGCCACAACGAATCCCTAAGAGAAACAGAATACTGGTCCAAAATATCATTCTTTTTATGGCCATACTGTTATCCCTGATTGCTCTTGCACAAAAGAGCTTTGCAACCTCCCACTCACACATTTAACAGAAACTTCTTACCAACAGCACACACATGCATAGAAGGATTTTATTGGGAAAATCTTCAACCAAATACAAAGCAACATACAGCAGTCTGAATTCTGGTTACAAAGAGCAGTAAAGAAGAAGTCATCAGGTATATTGACAGTTAGCTAACTTAAATAACCTTTTATTTTGAATAAATGTACTGCATGTACTCCTTCTTTAGGGAGCTGCTTCTAGCAACACCTCTATCTCCTAAAATATAGGCTATGAAAACCCTTTTAGAATCCTATCCAGTCACCTCAGGGCAAAACCAAATTCAGTATGACGTCTCATGTAACAGGAACAATGATTATTAAAAACAAAACAAAACAAGCCAACCAAAAAAGCCAACCAGTCTTTCAATACTTTGTCATATTGTGTTATCAGTCTTCAAATGTGATTCTCACAAATGCAAAGATAACATTGAGCAACCAAAGATAAATTGAAAGAAACACTTAGTATGTAAAAAGAATAAGCTGCATGTTATACTAAGCGTACTGTAGACACAGTGCAATGGAATTGCTGAAGGCTGATCTATATAACTATGCATTATTATAACAGTTATTTTACCCACACAGATATGGCCCCCTTAAGACATCATTTTTGTTTTTTTTTTTTAATCTTCCAAGAGTAGGTGAACTCTATCCTATGCACATTTGTCAAAAACAGGTTAGAGATTTTCATAATTGGCACTCTCAGCCTGTCATTTTCTTCACTTGCAGTCAAATGACATTGAAAAGGGGACTGCAATACTTTCATGTGTTTGAAAGCATCAGAAACTCTTATTTCCACGACCGTCCTTGAAAATGAGTGCCGGCTTTAGCAAGGACAAGCAACAGTGCAGGCTACTGCCTTTTCTGAAGTATGTTTTCGTCTGTACATAGGAAGTAATGATCATTAAGCAGTAATCACTAAAACTAGAAACACAGCCTATATGACACCATTCTTTCTGAAATTTGCTAATGCTGAAGAGCCTCTAAAACAGATACAGAACCAGTCACTGTATTTTTTTTCCCACATACAGCTACCTCAGTGGTTGATAAACACTGCTCCCCCACTAGCTGCCTGTGGTAATAGCCTGGGAAAGCAAAACTTCAAAAAGATTTAAGATGTACAAAAATAAATCACAGTAACACTGTGCATGAAAGCTTGTAATTTAGTAGAATTAAAAAAAAAGGTCCCTGAATATAGCTGTAACAATCTCTCAAGACAACAGTAACAATTAAAACCCTTTTAAATATCTTTTACAGAAAGCTCTACAAGGCTTTTCTACACATGAACATACATATGATCTATATGCTAGTTTCACGAAAAATTGCATTACAAAAACCCACAACTGACATACTCAAGAGTTTTTTTGGGTGATACACCACCTTAAGAATAAAAGAATGAGCTTACAGACAGAGCTTGCCACTACTTCAATTCTGAAATTGCCTGGACAAATGGATGATTGAGTACAAAAGCAAAAGACCACCATAATGAAAAAAATCCAGACAGTCTGACTTCACGTTACAACCATTATGGTAAGGAGGACTAGCAATTGAAAAGAAAGAAATATCACCAGTTATCTTGATGTTAGGTGATTTTAGTTTTTAAAATCAAGGAACTGTGTTGAAGGAGCTCTATGAGAAGATGAAATCTAAACAAATAGATAGTTGGAATATTCCCTCCACATTTCTGGAAATTATGCCTTTTACTTATTTCGTAAAAAGAACTACGTGAGCTCAGGATGTCCTTGGAACAAAATAACCTAATTTTGACTTTGCAATTTACCAGATGTTCAGCTAATGTCAGCTTGCACTGCACAGAAAAATCCTACCTGGAAAATTTGAGTATTCTGATCATTTCTATACCTTTATTTCATCCTGATTTGCCCTAGGTATTAGATGTTCCAGTTTTCTATGGATCTTCTATACGTGGATAGCATTAAAACATGAATTCCATGTTTTAAAACTTCCCGTAAGGTTTAATTGCTAGTGAAACCCATTTAACTGCTTCACTGTCTTGAAGTGTTTACTCTTGATTTGCATTATCTGGAACATTTTACGACTTGCGTTTTTCCTGTGGACAAGCAAGAAATACAAGTTGTAGAAGCATTCCAGTAAAACATGTTAGACATCACAAATGCTAACGTAATCAAGCACATCTTGGAAAGGATGATAGAAATAGATTAGAAAAAGATAGGAGTCCTTCTGCTTCAAAGCTTAAAATGTCTGCAGGGACCGGGGAGAAGTTTACCACTGCTGACTTTGGACATATTCTCTTATCTGATCTCAAGCTCTTTTTACAAAGCAAGCAAGACATAGCAATGACCTAAATGGACCATGTGTCAACCATAAACAACCCTACCAGTACAGTAAGCAAAGTTTCCATTGACAGCAGTATAGTTATTTGGATGACAAGACCCACACCTAATTCTGCTTTAAAGATAAATTGTAATTAGTTCTGGTGTTTTAATCTAGCCTTGAAATGACACAAGATGAGCATATTCAGATATAGAGACAGATAGCGTAGAATATAATATCATGGAGGAAGAAGTACAAACTAGAAGTCCCAAACACATCTTCTTCAGTTATAAATTTTATCTTTAAAGGTAGGTCTAGACTTTCTGTATGAAAAATGTAATTATAGTTCAGAACTAGCAGCATTTTCTTTAGTTACCGAAGGTAACAGAAGGAACCAGTGATAAAGCACAGCGTGAAAAAGAAATGCTACGAATAGTACGTACTTCATTTTTTAAATAGTTTCAACATATTTCAGTTTCTATACCTATATCTAACAAACACATGGAGTTATACCCTGAGAATATCCTTTGTTGGAGTGTTTTCATTAAAGAACCTATTTTATTGCCTTTCTCACTCCTGCACTATTTTAGTGAAGTGAGTAGGAAAATCTTTATTTCAAGTTTTTGTTTTCATTACTCTTCAGTGCCATCAGCAAAACTATTGCTTAGAGGATTTCCTTGTCAGCTTTATCAGACAAGTTTACTTAAAACATCATTTTTGTTATAGCCACTGAGCTTAAATCTGCAGCAGTGTTTGTTCTCACTTTCTCTGCTCTGTAAAGCCCTTCTGTGACTATTTAATGGAATCATTAGTTCAAAAGGTAGAATAATTACTGTTAGACTCATCCTTACCTTGAATACCCGTCAGCTGTCCTGAACACGTTCAACGCAGAAAAATGTAGAATAGTCTAGATTTTTCCCATCCTTTGACTAGGATAAAACACAGTGATTTTCAATTACATTGTGAAATATAGGTTCTTTAACTCCATTGTATTGGACCCATAATGTGCACAGAAGAAGTACTTCAGAAGAGCCCTTTGCCTTTCACAAGATAATTTAACATCTCAAATGACTTACGTTAAAGAACTTGTACCTAACAATAAAATAAACCAAATGCCATCCATATCCTTATAAAGTTACCTCCCCTTCTTTAAGGAAAAGTTTCTAATAAGAATAATCTTTTTTAAAAAAATAGAATTCTTTACAGTATTATTTTAATTAATTCCAATAAAATATTATTATAAATCTGCTAATAACCTATTTTTCTATGCAACTACTGAAAGTATATTTTTTACATTACATTCTCAGAAGTTAGTAGTTAGTGTTATATACTGTATTTTCTAAATACTGTCAGTTTCTATTGAAGTTGAAACTTTACATAACTTTTTCAAATGATGGCAGTAAAGTTGCATTCAGTCACGTGCATTGAGATGAAAAATCTAGATTAAACTCCTATTTCTGTAAGCCTTTCATCAATCATAGATGAGACAAATACAAACCTTGACTCTTCCAAAACCCAAACTTCCAAATCCATACTCACAGAAGTTCCATCTTAACATGAGAAGGAACTTCTTTACTTTGAGGGTAGTGGAGCACTGAACAGGCTGCCCAGAGAGGTGGTGGAGTCTCCCACTCTGGAGACATTCAAAACCCACCTGGACGCTGTCCTGTGCAACGTGCTGTAGGTGACCCTGCTCTGGCAGGGGGGTTGGACTAGATGATCTCCAGAGGTCCCTTCCAACCCTAACCATTCTGTGATTCTGTGATTCTGTAAAATGAGGGGTGTGGGGGTGTGGGGGTGTGTATGTGTATTACTTTCCATCATCAGCATTAAAGAACTGCCTCCACTTCAGCACATAATTCCCTTTCCCATCATCCCTATGACATTTTAAACAACAGAGTAAAAGATTACTTCTGCCAAGGACTGCAGCTTGGAAGAGAAGGGATGCTGCAAGTCCTGAGTGATGACGAATTGTACAGAAAAACTTGCCCTGTGCCCTTAGCATAAAGCAATCATCATCTTTTTGTGAAATTGTACAGTTAGGTTAGTCTATATTCAAAGAGACTAAAATAGGATTTATTGGAAAATGAAGACAGTAAGTAGAATATACTCCGCCTAATTAAATGGTGTTACTGGATATTACTAGTTACAATCCTGTTAGTTATGTAACAATCTTATACATTTGCAGCATAAACATTTTAATATCCTTACAGTATTGCACTTCAAGCATCCTCAGTTAGTGCTCAGCCTCCATACTTCACTGAATACGTAAAACATAGTTGGAAGCACAAGAAATTGCTTTCATATTATTTTCTAACGGTAGTCTACTCTGTTCATCCTTGCTTTTTTTAAGCTTTAAATTGTATAAGGCACATCTTATACTGTGGCCTCCATCCCTCATATGATTTGACATAAATTTCCTTTTTTATTTAGAGTGGAATGGATAACTTTTTCCTCGCTCTTGTTGGATTTTTCAGCTGCAACAGCGTACAAAGAGTATAGAAGAGCAGGGGGGAAGAATGCATTTTTCTCAATTAGTTTCTCAACATAATGTAATATCACATGACTTATACGCACCTTTTATTACATTATCTTCTCACATGATTCTGAATCATCTGTGTTTGCCATCTGACTTCCAATACTTTTATCTTTACCTGTCTTCTGACAAGCAATTCACCTAAGTGAACTCCTGTACATGAATCTGGTAAGGTTTTGTAAAACATGAAAACTCCTTCAGTTTTACACTCCCATCATCTGTATTTCTTCAATTTAGTTTGCTCTTGCCCTTTTCAGTAATCTTCTAGGCCATTTGTCTGAGGCAAAAGCATCACTATAGCTCAAACTTGGGAGGTGTGCCACACCCATCTTACTTGAAAATGACTGTTTTGACTTTAATTTGAAGTGAAAACTTCATCAAGCTTCTGCTGTAAGCATTGGGTTTAACATGATCCAAGACAGATACTTTAAGGTGTTATCAATAAACTAGATAAAATTTCTATTGGCCTACTGGTAGTCCTATTGTATTAGTCAAAACCAGACAAGGCAAAATATGCTTGAAAGCTATTCTTGCTCTTGCCTCAGATCCTCTTTATTGGTTTATAGCCTGACATTAACCTCAGCTCACGCATAACCAGTCTGCTGCTTTTTCACGGGCTTTAATTTGTAGCCCTAGTTTGTCTTTAGGACGCTTTGATGCCCTTTATGTTCAAGTCTTAAAACTTGCATGCTCAGTTTTCATGGTGTAATTATTCTGAAATCCTTCCTTGAGAGCTTTATATGACGATTGTGTAAAAACCTGTAAACTCTGCTTTAGAAACTTCTCTTCAGATTATTTCAGTCAGTATTTCTGTCGACTGTTCCTACCAGAACCAGGGATTGTATTGTCTCTCAGAAAGTATGAATTTTGCTTTCTGCTCTACTTTGTTCGTAATGCTCTGTAACTCGGCTACAGCCAGTCTCCCTTAAGCTATAACTAATATCAGGACCTGTCCTTATGTCAGTACTCGGTATGGATGGTATCACTCAGAAAAATTATGAGAGAAATGATGCGACTGGTTGCACTTTGGTCAATTATTTTAACCAGGTGGATAGAACAGCTGGTTCATTTGCGTTGGGACATTTCCTTTTATTCATTAAATGTTTCTGACATTTTTAAAATCCTTATTGAAAAAGAAACATCAAAGCATAAAAAGAATGTAAAAGAACTTCTGATCTTCTTAGGCAGCTTTCGTTTTGCCCTAAATAAACTGTCAATACAATGAGATTTTTTTCTTATACTGCAATGTTATCTATATTAGCTAGGTAAATTTATACTTTATCTAGGAAATAATAATAGAAAAAGAAAGTCACAAAGCTACCTACTGTTCCCATTGGTGAAAAATATGGAGAAAATATTTCAAGAGTGTCCTTCACATTTTCTTTCACTATTTTGCTAATGACTTAATAACTAGCAAAAAGAAAGGTAGTTACACCATTTTAATTTTTAAAGGAGGACATTTAAAAAAAGATTGCAGAAGTTTTCTTAATGAAAAACTCCTTTTGCCTTTCAATTTTATGCATGAAATTAAACAACCTTGTACACAAAACAGTAGCTGTCTTACTGCTGTGCTAGGCATACTCCGATACCTCCATTTACTCGCTTGGAACAAAAAATGTCAACAAACAATTGATTATTTCTAATTACCAGTGATAACACTTCAAGGTATAAGCATAATACTTACATTTAGTTATAATGTTTGATGACTTGCAGAGAAGTACACCCCAACAAGAGGAGGCGCATGCTGGTCCCGTGCCAAGTGACCGCGTCCGTACCTAGCACCAGAATTAAGGTAAGACAATACTCACTCGGTTCCAGCCATTTTGAGCGGTGGTGCGGTTCTGCTCCACACAGCTGCCTCTGACACTGCGTTCCCCAGCACGTAGCCCAACCTGCAGCCATACAAGGAGTTATTGCCCATTTGACACAAGCTTTTTCTCCGCAGGATGCAAAGTTTACCGGTTATGACTGCTTCCAACTATATACAGCTGTCAGGAGAGCGCGAGCGGAAGAGAGGACGGCCCTGGTGCAGAGGGGGCCAGGCGCTCGCACTGGCGCGGGCTGAGGGAACGGCTCCCGGTTTGGGCAGCGCTGTACACATCTCATGGCGCTTTCACAATAAGCATAAAACGAAAATCACTCAAATCTGAACACTACAAAACTCGCTCTATCTCAGTGAAAACTAAATACACAGAAACGCATCTAATTTTTGCTCGGTTTCTGTATTTGAACCTTTCGCCCCAAACAGTTCAGCCGTTAAACAGAACCAATCACGGTGCAACCACAGGCTGAGTTATCTGCGACTGAGCCCGCCGTAGAAACGCCTTCACGTACCTGAGGGAAGACGCGTGGCTGCTGTAGTGCGGCGTAGGGGGCGCAGCCGCCCCCCTCAGGCCCGGTCGCCACGGCGAGCCCGCGCGGCCGGTCAGCGAGTCAGCACTGGGCATGCGCGGCGGTGGAAGGCTCTGGAACGCCGCGGGGTGAGGCCCCCGCGCGTGCGGGCGGGGCGGGGCCGGGGGTGTGTGGAAAGGCGGGGACGGGCGGCGGGAGAGCGGGGCTGGAGGGGAAGCGTCGTCTTCGAAGGCTACTGTGAGGGTAGGGTTGTTTTTAAGCTTTTTCTATTTGAAGTGCCCCGGCAGGGGAGGCGCCCCCCGCCCTTTTCAGCGGGAGCATTGTTTGTAGGTTAGTCACAAGTGTGAGTGCTGGAGGTGGGAAGTGTCCTGTGCCGGCCTTGCTTTGATGTCCCTGGGGGGAGGTCAAGTACCCAGTAGTCTTGCTTTTCAGACATACTTTCAGGTATCTGCACGTATCTGGAGAGCAGTAAATTGTGTGTGAATACCTTGTCTTGATGTTATGGGATTTGTTTCTTTTGTAAGGTAAGTAACTCTGCAGTGCAGGCTTGTTTGGCTGGGGTCGGTGGGTGGGCTTGGGTTTAACTGCAGAGTTAGGGTAGGACTATGCTCAGCTGGGTCTAGGCTTTGCTGCTGACCAAGGCACGCCTTTGCCTCCTGGCTCAAAAGGATGGTGTCGTGTTTGATGCAGAGAACAGATGCCTCTCAGGTCCTTGCTGGTTTAAGAAGTTCTGAGAGAAGTGGGTTAAAAATGCTGTTTCTTTTGTAGTCTGTGTGGTGAAGTAAGCTAAAAGAAGATACAAGACCTATAATTTCTCATTATTTTAAGTAGCTTTTTTTGTTGTTGTTAGGAGATTTTTGTTTCCTCTTACTTTATTCTGGATGTTTGATCACCTCCAAAGCATGCTGTGTGCTACACCTTTCTATACTGTTACTTTAGCGTTTTCCAGAGAGTAGTACATGGTTTTGCTACCTTAATAAGAAACCTCTAAAATTGTGGCTTTTTTTTTCTCCAGGGTGTGAGGTAGTTTTCTGGTTACCAGATTTTCCCAACCATAAATAATGTCTGCCTTCTTTTCCCAAAACTTCAACACAGCAAAGTGCATAGCTACCCTACTGAATTCTGTGCATGACAAATTTTCTAGGAGTGCTGCTGCTTCTTACAGGGGCAAGCACTCCCGTGACAGTTGGTGTCAGTGCTAATCCTGAGCAGGTGCTCCCCCATTACTATTTTTGAGACTAGGTTTATAATTCATTCTTGATGCTCTGTTAGATTAGAGTTTGTGAGAGAGGTAAACTCCAATTCTGAACCCTAATGTGTCTTATTTTCAGACATTCTAGATTTCACTGTGGGTTTTTTTTTTTTTGCAATTCTTGATGCATCAAAATAGCTCTTAAATAAAACGGACTGGAAATGTGTTCCTTGGTCTTGTGGTGTTGGAAGGTATTGACTCTACTTGTGTAAATATCACATCTTGCATCATGCCAACTATTGGTAATGCATGTTTCTCCCTCCCCTCCGCATCCTCCGACTGTAGAAGTGCTGAGAATTGCAATTGCTATTACCATATCTCATTATTTCAGGTTGCAGTAACGAAACTGTGTAGTTTTTCAAATATTATTTGTGAAGTACTTTTGTTTGCCTTGTAAAATCTAGTGGTAGTTAAGCCACTTCTTTTCCTTCACAGTTGGAAGTGTGAGAACACATGTGTATGTGTGCAAATAGGTACACACACACAAGATTCAAAGCCCAGTTTTAGTAGGTACTATTTATATTTTAACAAGTCCCATCTAGCTGTGTAGATGGTGAAAAGAATAGACTGCCAACTGCTTGTGAGTAGTTGCCAACCAGAAATTATCCAAAAGCTAACCATAGACGAAAGCATGCTTGTGTTACAACTTTAACAAAAAAAAATCAGAAGTATGTCAAACACCGAAATATGTGACTAGGAAAAGAACATTAAAACTGCAGCAGTTATTGACTAGAAATTGTTGTTCAGGCTGTAGCTCTCATTTTGAAGTAGAGTGCTGCTGAATTTGAACTTTGAATTTCAATTGCTTGACTAACCAGCAGTAGCAGAAACAGATTAATGGCTTGTTTTGAGTGGTAGCATATCATACTTACTACTAGACAGAGAAACTTGAAACTATGTGCAGAATAAAGGAGGATGAAGGGCTTTGAAGATAATTTAAAGTAGGCCTGAATCCATGCTTGTATATCCAAAATGAACACTTATTAATCTTAATGTAGAAACATATATACTGTGGGTCTCCTTTTCTTTTTTTTTCTTTTTTTTTTTCCCCTTTTTTCTTTAGCAGTCACGCTTCTCTGCACTTGCATTAGTGGAACATAAGCAACAATCACAGGCTGCCACATGGCTAGCTTTCCTAAGGATATACTTGTTTTCTGAGGACATACCATTACCTCAAGAAAGATTTGTGAATTCTTTGTAATTCAAGAACACTGATAAAATCCAGCTTTCTGATGTAGAGATGGTGGGGGAGTAAACGAGATATTTATAATACTAATTTAGTCACAGTAACCATATACAGTTTTATAATTGGATTCTGAAGACATAAATCAACAGCTCTTTTTATAACTGAGAAGGAAATTGTGTTTGTTTGTGCTTCCTTAAAGTTAGTGCTAGCTTTTAGTAATAATCAGTAGTATCCTGAACTAGGAAGGAAGATCATATGCTGATCATCAGGCTGCCAGCCCTCAGAAAAGGCAATCAGATCACAGAAAGTGAGACTCCTGAACTTGATTCAGACAAGTACATAAACATTGTTAAATCTGTCAAGAAATGCTTTTATTTCAAACTTTTTTATTTTTTCTTGTCTCCCAGTCTTGGAACCAAATTCAAAGAGACCTTACGATTTTTTGAGTCTATGTCAGGCTGCAAATAGGCTCGGTCTCTGAATCCTCCTGATGGCATTTAAAATCTAAGCAATTTTAAATATACATGCTGTGCTTTTCATCCTGGGTTGGCTACAGTTTGTTTTTGGTTGCTCTCAGCGTTAGTCTTGGTTCTCCAGCTTATCTTTTTCCTTTTGTAACCTTGGTAAAACAATACATTTGTTTATGAACAAGTTTTTTTGTTAACCTCACTACTGTTTAACTGGAAAACTTGCTTTTGAAAATGCAAATCTCTGAATGCCGTGATGATCTGAAACTCTTTTGTTGGAGTTGAGAGACAATATTGGCACTGATCATAAAAAGTAAAAGGGTGTTTGGAGAATATCAGTGCTTTGTAACATCAGCTGTTGTTGAGAGCACTGTCCAAGGTTCTGTCTCCATTGTCTTTTTTCCCAGAAATAATTATGCCCTTAACTTTTTGTGTCTTAAAGCTTATGACACAAACTTGGTCTTTAGTGGAGAGCGTATGGGGAAACTTCTATTTCGGCATCATCAGAAAATACAGCATTTGTCATTGTTAACAGAACTCTTGATTTCTGAGGACGGAACAAACGAGAACACAGAATATGCTGAATGTAATAGTAACAGAACTCTTGATTTCTGAGGACGGAACGAGAACCCAGAATATGCTGAATGTAATAGTAGTAACGATAAAAAATCTTTTTTTTTCTTCTCTGGTCGTATGCTTATAGCATAAGTTTACCACTTATGCTGAAGTTTGCTTTTCCCATTTAGTAAGGATCACATCATACCACCCAGGATGGCATTGAAATATTTAGTGCTCCCATGACCTGTTCAGCATCAGTGTCTTAAAACAAATTGTATGCTCAACTCAGTAACTTACATCAGGGTTACTTCTGTTCATGGAGCAACCTTGTTTGAGAGGCTGTTTGTTTTGTAGTGAGTTTACATTTGAAAGTGCAGTATAATGAAAACAGTTGCAGTACGTTGTACCTGTCAGATGACTTATTTTAATGCGATGTACTTCTGCATCTGAGTATCATTCAACACAGAACTGAAAGGTTTTTTTTACACAACCTGAAAGCTTTGCATTTCATTTCATGCGGTCTTTCGATAGAATGTATGTTAGTGTTTTGCCACTGAGATTTATCTGATGTATTGTCATACTCTGTGATAGAAATACTGTGAAAATGGATATTCAGTTCCTTAGACCTAGAATGGCTGTGAGCTCTCTGCCTTCAGTGAATTTCCAACTATTCCTTCTTAAGATAACAGTATTTTACTTTGTTCTTTGTGTACCTCTTGTTTTGCATTCCAGGTGCTCAATTAACATTCTGTTAAATTGTATCTTCCCAGCTTTGGTCTGTAGAACTTACTGATGCTTAATCTACATCATCATTTTTCTGGGCACCTAAGTGGAAAAACTAGAGTACAAATAAAAGAAACCTAGAGTTTTCTTGATAGACTATTTCAATGTAAACTACCTTCTCAGTTTTAGACAAAATCTTACCTTTCCAATTGTGTGTTTCACTTTAAAAGGATGTAATGACATTAGGAAATTCTGTCTAAGAATGGTACTGCTGAGTATATTCCTTGCTTTCTCACTTGCAGTGGAAGCTGTTATGTCCTGTATAACTTTATTTTCTTGCAAGTAGATTAAATAGTGCCTGAGAGTAGAGATGTGATGCGTGGCACCCAAGAAGTGTTTTATATGCTCTGCCTTTTTATACGAAAAACAACATACATCCCTTTCCACCACGTACACTTTTTTCCTTCAGTTATTCAAGACTATATTTAATTAACACAGTTAATAGTATGAGGCTTTAATTACATATTCCCTTAGGATCATTGAGACTGTGGGATTTTACTACGAAGTAAATGTGACTATGGAATGCAGATCCCCTCTGTAGGACCCATACATTATGATGGTAATATTCTTGCATCTGGTTTTAAGGAATGCTACATCTTTCTTAAAAAGTGTCTTTACAGCAAGAATCCTCAAATTATAATCTTTTTGTCATTATAAATACAGTTTCTTTGTCTTTAGAGTTATTTTTTTAAAGGCAGAGAATTCTTGCTTATGTCAAGGTGAATTATATTTGTAGGCCTCTATTTGAATATAGATTCATTAATTCTGAAAAACCTTTGTAGTCTTAGTTCTGCTATTTCCCTTTTACTGGAAGGTATGAAGTCAGATTTAACAGTTATTTTAAAAATCTGTGTCATGTGTCACATTTTATAAATATATGTATATATATTACCTAGTGTATGTGGAATGGAAAAATAAACATTAATGTCATTATATCTGTCTCTATTCCATCTTCAGAATAGTCCTAGCTAAGACTGAATTTTATAAGCCCAGCTAAATGCTGATTATTCTTTTCTTGGTACCCAAGGCATCAACAGCACACTCATCTGACTCTGTAAGCCCCATTAAGTCAAGTCCCGTTGCTACTATGGAGTGTTACTAGCGCACATAATTATATCTGCTCTGTGTTTATCAGCAGGGTTCACTCTCAAAATGGCTATGTTCAAAAGTGATGTTTCCTGTGGGCTCTCTTGTGAAGATACAGTACCGCATCAGTAAAGCTCTTCTTTATCTGTTAGAGGGTGCTGTTAACTAAATATCTTGTTTCACTGTGGAGAGGTACCGTATTTTAATTCACATGCCATTTAGAAATGTAACATTCTAAGCCACAAGAAATAAACCACTGACTTTGAGCTGAGCATTAGAGTAATAAAGAGGACAATGTAAGATGATAGATAGTATGTAAATATTCACAAAGGAAAAAAAAACCACTTTCATTTCTGAATTTGACCAGCAGCTTCTTTTCTGACTGAGCTCATAAATAATATTTCTTTCCTGTGAGAAGTGAACGTTTTGTACACAAAAATAACAGCTAATACATGTACATTGTCTGTTTTGATACTGTCCTGATTTAAAATACCATTGAGCTTTGGCATTTCCTTGATTTCTACTAAGCTTCAAGAGTCTGGATCATTCTTTTCTGAAGTTGATGTTTATTTCATTCTGGTAAGTTTGAAGTGTATTGCATCTGTATCGCATTACACTGCAGGCTATAGAGGTGAGGTAATGAAAACAGTATAATTACTGAGTGATGTGAAACATTAGCCTCTTTAAATAACAAAATTATTTTTTTCAGAGTAATTTACTGATCTGTTACTGCTTTCTCTGAAGCCCAAATCAGAGTATGTACTATGCCAAGTAAGACTGGCATAACTCATTTTGACCAGAGGCTAAGAGAGGTGTGAGATATGACAGCTAGCACCAATGCTAGTTTACATGATGTCTGTTGAGAATCAAGATAATAGTTAGCCTCTTAAGTAACAGCCAAATTATAATATCATAATTATTGCTGATTGTGTTGGTTGAATTACCTGATAAGGTAACAAGACTTTAACAGCAGTTTTAATTCAACGTGTTTCACTCTGTGTATATAGCTTTATGTGGAACAGTTTCTTCTAGATTTAATCATGGCCCAAATTTTGGGTAGTTCCTGTGGGCTATAGGAAGTTAACATAGGCAACTGTCATTAGTTAATTTTCAAGAGGAGTTGAAAAATACATTTGTATTAAATGTTGTCAGTATATAGTTGATCTCTGCTGTCTCCCTGTGAAAGAAATGGTAAAGTTTCATAGCAGAATTTGCTGTCTCTTGCAGATTTTCCCTTTGATAATCATTAGTCAAGATCAGGTTAATGAAGAGTGCCTGAAGGTAACTATGTAGAACAAACATGCTTAATTCCAGCTTTGAGAACTCTTTAGGACAAAAAGAACCAACCCAACCAACACATCAGCCCACCAGTCTAGTAGTATATTTTTTTTTTTCTGGTTTGGCTCTAATTTACATAATTTGTTCCCCAAAATTTGTTTTGTACAACAGTATGGTATTGTGAAGTACAAACCACATACTTGTTGAGGCTACCAGAGACTATCCTTGAAGACCACTGCTCTCTTCTCTTGACTTGTTTTCAGTTAGTAGGTTGAACAAGTAAAATTGCTGCTATTGTAAGTGTACAGGCAGGGGCCTAGAGTTACATCAAGATGTGTTAAGCTCAGAATCGGTTATAGAACCTAAGAGATGTAACATGCAGATCCCTGTTTAAATACCAGTCGATTCCCTTTTATCAGTAGCTAGCTATAATATCAGTTCATAAGCAGTGCATATAATAGTTCTTAGAAATTCATATCAGTTGACCCAGCTCTCATCCTACTCTCTGTAAAGATAACTGGAATCCTCTGTCATGATACAGGGAATGCCACTGATTTGTGCCCTCTGGAGCCTCCAACACCTATTCCTGGCTTTCAGTGCCTTAAACTTGCTTGCCTGCAATGATTTAATGTGCGGAAATAAATGCTATGATATGTGAGCTGCAAAGCTAAAGCTCCTGTGCACAATCATGTTATGCTTTATACCTAAGATAGATGCATATGCACTGCCATGTCTGCAAAGCTAACTCTAGATAAAACTGATAAGTATTGGAAGACCAGGAGTGTTTTTCATTGAAACTGGATTATATAAATAACACTGTAACAGTTCACAGGACTGAGGAATGATCTCCCTTGGAGAGGGTTTTCCATGCAGTTTAGTAAATGAAGATGTTAATGTGTGTGGTTCAGATGAGGAATTGGGAACATTTCCCAATACAAGGGAAATGTTAGCTATTAACAGTTCTTCCTCTCCGATTTTATTCTTTTTAACCAAGAAGCAGTAAAACCAAAATTAGTCTCTATATTCTGTTGACTGGGCTGTGGAGAGTCTTTTGGTAGAAGAAAGGGCTGTGTGTGGTAGTGGTTGGTTTTTCGTTTGTTTTCTTTAAACACAGAACCTTTAGATCAAATACTCAGTGAAAAAAGTATGATGAAACAGCATTACTATGCCTGCCTCCTCCACCAGTACAGCAAGTAAACATGAAGAACCATATGCAGTTTAAAAACCTGTTGGACCAACATGATAAAATTTTCATTCAAACCTTGATGTGACCTTCTATAAAGGGACAAAAATTTTAGTCCAAAAGCTGCATATATGTTTGTGTGTATCCATGTGTATAGAATTTGGATAAGACTGCAGAGTAGTGTTTGCACCTTAAACTAGCTTAACATGTAGACTCACAGCTTGGGGTTTCCGCCTGTGACTGTCTCCTATTCAATACGGAGAATCAGGCCCTAGAATGGGCACCCACCTTACACGCCAAACTTAAGTGGCCAACATAAGCCAGTTAGTTCAATATGAAGTGAACTAAGTTCAAGCTTGCAGCTGCTGTTGTTCAAGTTCCAGAATACTTTTGCATGTTTGTAATGGTTTTCCTGCTGTAGAGACGTAGTTTACCAAAAGTAGATCAGAAGATTTGTCTTCTGTTTCATAAACTCTGTGAGCTTCAGCTGCATAGTATTGTTTAGGGACCAGCCTAGGGAGCATTTTAATGGTCAAAATTTCTTCTTTTGCTGCAAAGATGGGGGCTGCAGGGGACGTGACCAAACCAACAAAAAACCCAGAAAAAGTTACCCAGTGTATTTGCCAATTAAAGTCTGCTCTGACATAATATATTTGCAGTTTACAAGTGAATTATCGTTCATCATCTCGGAATTGTAGATTTTTCTCAATAGCGATTCAGCACTAGGAAACTTATTCGTCCTTTAGAGTCTAAGTGACATAATGGGAGAGCAATGGGTTTGGATTTATATAGTACTTCATGCACAGCAGTGTACATGTATTTACTATGGATATATACCAGTGTGCTATATAGCATAATGAAGTTATAAAATATGATCAGAAGTTTTCCAAGTAAATTTGGTTTTAATTTTAGTTTTAAATAAAGATGCCTTTGGATACAAACCAACTCCACCTATCTCTTAGCTTGGAATTCAGATGTAAAAACAATTACTAAAGACATACTTACAGTCAGTGGAGATAGGTCTAGAGCTAACCAATTTAGTCAGTAAGCCATCACAAGCATACTTCGTTATATTTTACCTACAGCCTACTCACAGTATTGCAGAGTTTAATTAGCTCTAGCTTTTCCTAACTTTCCTTAAATGCTTATTTAAGGAAATAAAAAATGAAAAGGTTAAGAATGTGTTATTAAAAGCTAGCATAATACCTGTTTAGAGTATAGGCAAGGTGAGCTGTGTTTCAATGGCAGGATATTTACGGAAGAGAAGTTGTCCTTATCTGCAGTTTCCACAGTGTAGAGGTCATTAATATGGACCACAAAGTTTACAGCACGTCGGTTGATTTGGTGGTGGGTATTTTTGGGGTGGGGTGGTGGGTTTTTTGGTTTGTTTGTTTATTTTTTAAATAAACCATTTATGGCTTAGTTTTTAAGGCTTCTGTTAAGAGTAGTAAAATAATCCAAGTACTGAGGAGGAAGGAATACTGTTGACTGCCAGTTATACAGGGTTCCACAACAATTACTGCCTATATTTTGAGACAATGTCTCTTTTTGCTAAGTAAAAGAGATGATAGAACCTAGAGTATTTCTTTGCCAGTACTTGTCCCCAGCTGAGATAAAACAATATGGAGTAAAACCACTGATAAAACGCCAGAAGATGTTTCAGAATAAGCAGGTAGAATTGAAATGAACTCCATCATGTGATTTCTGTTTCAGTCACCTATTAAAAATGTTGATGCCGCTAAGAATGTGAATCTAACTCTGTAAATTTTACCATAGAAATTATTCAAAATGAGTAAACAAAGAAGGGACAGTTGCTGTTCCTCAAGGCACCTTTGAAGAAGTATCTTGAATGTACCAGAGAATTTTTGTTGTTTTTAGGAATATTTCATAGCTGATACTTCTCAGTTTCACTTATATTGTTACATGCATTTTAAATTGGGCATATTGGGGAAGGAAAATTAAGGAGTCTTCCCACCTAGCACCAGTTTTAACTAGACTTGTGTTACTGCATGGTCTCAGTGTCTAAATTGAAAACAATATAAATCAATTGTGGCTAAGAAGAGAAAGTGATGGTACAGAGATGCATTTCCCTAACCTTCTTATTTTGTAATGTTAGCTTTGATTTCCAGCAGCTGTTTTGAATAAGCTGCCTAAAGAAACAAACATATCCCAAACCATAAGGCTTTGCAAAAGTGTCATGATGTTATACATAGAAAAGAGCTAAATATTGCAGACTGTACTGCCATATTTCTTAATAAGGACTTAATAAAGGCAGCTTACTGCTCCAGCATCCATTTCAGTGTTGTCACAGACTTCCCACACACGTTCACAAATGTGAAATAACCATTCAGCCCTTCTGTCTGTTTAACTGAAAACAAAGGAAAACCCAAAAAGTATTTACTTGATGCTTTCATGTGACAGGAGCCCTTTCTTCCATGATTTTAAATTGTAGACTTTTCTATATCTGCAATAATGAGCATCTCTGCAGTTAACTTGGAAAGTGCTGAATTACTTAGAGGAAGAGGTACAGCTGTCTTTCATCTAGGACTGAAGCACCTGCTTTCTCAAAACAAGTGAGAGCTACCCCTAATTAATTAGGGCTTTTTGTTTTGGGGAAGGAAAAAAACTTTATGAAGACTTTAATTGCCTATACATAACTTCACATAACCAGTTCTTTCACACTCATTTTTAAACATTTTTTAATATTATTTTAAAGATTCTGTGATTACTATGTACAGAATTTTAGAGCTATAGGGAAAAAAAGACATGTTAATTTCCACAGATTCCATTAATTTGGTCTATTGGTGCTTATCTTCATTATAAGTCAGTTAAGCTCATCAAATAGTACTAAGCCATCAACTATTCTAACTCGATTATTTAGTCTACTCTAATGTTGCAGCTGCTGTACTGCTGACCTGTAAATCTCTAAAATGAATATGTAAGTGTAGAAACTGACTTAAATAAGCAAAATATTAATTTGATTTATAAATGATTTTTATATGCTTAGCTCTTTGGAGTACCTACACAGACCCAGACACTTTCCACAAGGGCAGCGTTGTAATTTTGAGGAAACAAAACAGGTGCCTGGGCACAGTTTTTAAAATTCATAGTGTTTGCTCTTCCAGTTCGTTCTTTTAGCTTGATCTACATTTGTGTGCTAAGTTGCTTTGGAATTGACAGGAAGGTTCCTCTTGGAATTTGGTGGGGTTTGTTTATTTTGCAGTCACCTTAATAGCATATAGGACTACTTGATCTTCATACAAAGTCGCAAACTCCAAATCAGCAAAAGTGGTTGTGTTTGTAATGCTGTCTTGAAACTTAAACACTGTTACAGAAGTAGTAACACAAGTCTAAAATTATGCCTCTGTAATCTTAGGACATTCTCTAATGTGAATGGTTTTTGCAATGAGAAGTTCATATAAGTGTATGGTCATAGATTCAGTGTTTTCAAGAAATGTGGTGAAAAGGGAATGGCAAATTGAGGAATATTGATGGTCTCCACAGGATCAACAAGTGATGTTGCTTTAAAGTTCTGTAACTCTCCGGGAGATGCCTGGAACACAGTTATTGGAGAGCAGCGGATCTTGTACCTTCAAGCTGGTCTGCGCCATTTTTTCTGCAGTAAGGTGACATGATGGCTCATCTTACTTGGAGAGGAGCTTCTGTGCTTGGAACTTGAAGGTTTCCTATTTCTAATTTTTTTTCTAGAATTCAGTGGACTTCAGCTTCAGTAAGATTTTGAGGATTCTGTAGATAACTATTAAAGTAGTATTTAATAATGCCTCAGTTTTGCTGCGTGGTGATTAGTGCACAGCTGCTTTGGAAAAGGCAATGCTGTTAAACAGCGAAGTCCTTTGAAGTCCTTGAGAGCTTCAGTGAAATGTATTCTCAATCTCTTAAAATGCAACTCCTAAAATGTAGTTCTTGAGATTGCATAGGGTAAGTGCTCCCTAGCCCAAAGTAATGCCACATACTACTTGGTGATGAAATCTGGAAAAGATCAGTTGCAGGGTGTTTCAAAGTTAAGTGACTCTTTGCATCTGGAAATGCAAAGGAAAAGAACTCCCCTGTAGTAGTGTTATACTTTCATAAGTCATCTTAGAATGTAAACTAGGTGGGTGATAAAATGGAAGTTGACTGTTGCCCTTTGAACTTCAAGAATTGCTGGTATATTTTTCAATAAAAATGCAGGTTGGGAACAAGCTGAGTCTTGAACTTGAACTGTAAAGATAAAAGGATTGAATGTATGTTGCTTCTGATTGGTATGAATCAAGTTACATTTGCAAAATGGGTGCTACAGAAATGCCCAGTATATTTTCATGTAATAAATAGCTCATTTTAGGCAGAAGGCTGAATATTACAGAATGGCAGGATCAGGGGGATCTGCCAATGGAAATGTCAACTACTCAGAGAAAACTAAAATTTAATTGTTAGCTTTGCCAGACCTCTATCTTTTAGCTTTGAAAGTTGTGTTCTGCAGTGTATGGCTAAAGTATATTTTGTTAGACAGAAGGAAGGGGATAAATAAAGTTTACTGTGCTGAAAACCAACTTTCATTATGCGATATAAATAGGTAACTTGCAACAAGAGCTGGGGAAAATTCAGTCAGGATTTGAGGTCGGAATTTGCTTCAGAAATTTACAATACTTGATAGCTTATTTCTTAACTCTCTTCCGGGGAGACTGGTAATTTTTCTCACTCAGAAAATAGATACTTCCCATTTTTTTTCTGGCAAATAAATACCAAATATTCTCACTAATTTTAATGACTTTTGCAGAAGCCAAAGTTTCAATGATTTTTTTTTTTTTCCCCTTCAGAAAGTAAGTTCCAATAGAGTGGAGTTTTAAATGAATTGGGAGAGAGGGAGTTTAACCCCCCACCCCCCGGTGTAGTAATTAAAAAAAACCTGCTTGCTTTCATCACCACTTTTTATTTTTACAGATTGTTTGGGTATTGCAGGAAGTGCATGGGAGATAATTGTTTTTAAGGTGACAGCAAAAGCCCAAACCTTTATCATTGCTTAGCAGGCTGAAGTTTGAGGGCTTGAATTGTGTACTTCGGAGAAATGCAAGATTTCGGAGAGTTTCTCTGCTAAGAGTGTACTGTAGATGGAATACTGTATTTTGCTTGTAGCTCTAACCATTTTTGACCTTTTTCCCTGCAAACTGGCAATTAATGTTACCAGATTTTGTTAGAATATTCAATTAATATTTGATTATATCATACTCTTCAGATAATTAAGTGAGAAAATGGCTGGAATTTTAAGAGAAAATATTGCTAGGTGAATTTCAAGACAAGTACTTTTATCTGGGTAAAACTGTGCAGTGGCTACAGTCAGTTCTAAGTGTGCTGTGGTTTTATGGGTCCTTGTACAAATTGAAGGGGAAATTCAGTTTGTAACTGCTCAGCAGTGGTAGTTTGTGACCAAGGAATGATCTGGCATGGGGGGTGAGAAGGCCCAAGTGCAGAAGGGTTTAAACTGGCTGGAAGCGGGAATGCCGGAGGCACAGCAGCTTCTTGTGAGTGAATGAATGAAGCTTCCTGTGGTGATGAGATATCAAACAGCCACAGCATTGCTTTGTAGCTGTCCTAGAATTCCAGGGCTCAGGGGCCACCTTTGGGCAGCAGAGCTGAGCTGGGGAATGGACCCAGTGCCAGACTGAGGTGCCCCATGCTGATGCTCACAGGAGTGGTGCAGGTGCAAGTATATGTAAGGAATCTGCTTGTGACAGATCTTTGCAGGCTCCTTGTATAACTGCTTATGGCCGTAGGACACTACCCAATGCATTGAGCTTTTTTGTTTGTTTTTAATGTTCAAGCAGAAACGTGTTAATTTGCCTCAAGGGGTACACTAAAATTTCCCCAACAAAATAAACATCTGGAAACTGCTTAATTGCTTTGTCTTTTAGTCGTGTTATACTCCAAAGAGTGTTTAGCATAATGCAAATCTGGGGCTGTAGTATGGACAAATTAAAATTCATCTGGCTCTAGCAGTGTACTTTTCAGTCTGTGTCTAAGGATCAGATATTTCTCTTACAGCATTGAGAAAAGATTGAGAACTAAGCTATTATTTTGTCATGCATAGTGTTCCAGCTGAAAAGGGGGCATGGTATGGGCATGTAGTTTGTTTTATGAATAATGTTTTTTGTTATCCCATCTGCACTTTAAAAGAATGTTCTTTGATTGTCGTAACACTTTATATTTATCAAGTATTTATTGGTGTCTGACAGTAAAGAATTTACAATCAAGAGACCTCTGGAGATTGTTGAGCCCAGCCTCAACCACACTAGGGTCAGCTAGAGCAGGTTGCCCAGGACCATGTCTAATGCTTTGAGTATCTCCAAAGATGGAGGCTCTACAACCACTTTGGGTTATCCCAGTCTTCAAGGACCCTTCCAATAAAAGATGTTTTCTTGTGTTCAGGTAGAATTTCATGTGTTTGGGATTGTAACTGTTGCTTCTTCTCCTGTTGTATGTTTCAAATGTTCAAAAAATAGCAGTTAAAGAATCTGTAGTTTTTGTGGTTTTTTTCTTCTCCAATTTTATGTCTACCCTAATATGTTCTCTAGCAAATTGGCATTTCCATGTCTGTACAACAAAGATTAAGACACCTAAGGCATTAAACTGTGAGAAAGTTTTAAAAATGTGTGCATCCTTTTTTCAAGTTGATGTCACTCAACACTTAATAGTATGTGAAACATGGAAAAGATTCCTAGTAGTAGTATTTGTAATTGTTCTGTCTGTTGTCAGTTCCAGTTAGATTCAGTCTATCAAGTGCAAAAAAAGAACCAAACCAAAAAAAAAAACCCAACCAAAACAAAACCCACTGAAAATAAACCTAACACTGGTTTACAGCTCTACTTTGTAAATACATTTTCCAGAATTTTTTCTTCCTGACTGTATTTTTACTTCTACATGGAATAATTTAGTTTTTATCTATCTTCTGAGTGCTTTACAAGGAATTTTTTTTATCAGCAAGAATAAAGAGGGTTTATTTTGCATTTCCAATCTGTGGAGAGATAAGGGAAATCAAAACCACCTTGGTGTACTTACAAGAGGCGAAATTGGTGAGTGAAGAAGAAACTGATGCTTTCCAGTTATTGTCATGTCAAGACATAGTGCTCTAATGCTGATTTTTCTAGCAAAAGGGTTGCTTTATGTTTAGTCACATACTGTTTAGTATCCATTTGCTAATGGGATGTGTTTAGGAGTGCTATTCTTTGTCTGCTTCATGACTATTTTTCATTTTTCTGCTAGTTTTCCACTTCCTGTTCAGGGTGCAGTAAAGCAGGGAGAAGCATGTGGCCTACATAGCATGCAGGCAGTGAGATTACCGTGGCTGGGATGGAAGCTACAAAACACAGTGGTAAACTGGTTACTCAGCAGGTGATCTTGAAGGTAGAAGAGCAAGTTTGTGTTCGGCTTCTTGTTTAATGTCCAGGGAGCCAGCCTTGGGGCTGGTTAAACAGGAATTTGGCACTTAATGCAACAGTTGGAGGGGTAAATGTGGGACCCAGCAGCATTGCTTGATACCGTGCGAGGTTGCTAGTCTGTCTGGCAATGGTGGCGATGCACTGCAGGACACAAGCCTCTTCCATCTACTAGCTTGAACTTCAGATGTGTGTCAGAGGTCTTGAATCTAATGGGACTCCGAACGGACAATGCTGCTGTCCAGGTCGCTGTTTGCAAGCTGTGCCAGGTAATTTACCCTGAGGCTGTAACTGGAAGCAGTGGCGGTCTGTTCAAGTTACTGAGCTGCTAAGTGATGGAGCTAAGGGAGGATGTGAGCGCACTGCACCTTATATCAGAGAATAAACAGGAGATAATTGGTTCTCTTTGGAAACCAAGCAGGGATAAAAGTCAGAGTCCTGCATTACGTGGAAGAGAGACACTCAAAAGCCTTATTTAAGCAGGTGGAGGATGGCATGGAATCTCTGAGCTATGCACAGAGTTGCAGAGCTGTAATCTGATTGGGAGTAAGAGAGACCTGGTGAGATGAATTGCATGCCTGGAGCACTGCAATACATTGATACAGGGTCTTTCGGAAGATAAGGGAAAAAGGCAGTGCAGTTACTAAAATGGAGCAGCTCAAGTGCACAGAGGTTTGCTATAGAACAGGCCTTGGGAGCTCATAGGTCAGAATCAATTAGAGGAGAGGCTGGCAAGAGGCATGCAGTTGTGAACACTGCCTGCAGGCTATCCAGTCAAGAAGAAGTAGTGGAGGAAGCCTTTTTGTTGTTTTTTCACAGCTGGAAGAAACTTCATGATCATTGGCTCTTGGGGTTTTTTTTGTTTGGTTTTTTTTTTTTTTTAGGGGGCTTTAATTACTGGTATCTTTTGGAAGGGCAACGTGGTGGAGCACAGACAATGGAGAAGCTTTCTTGAGTGCACTGAGCTTATGTTTTGTTGTTGTAGGGGGTTGAACAACCTGCCTAGGGGAGGTGCTCTATGGCACGGGAGGTTCTGGTTATGTGTAAGGGGAAAAAAAAAATCTTCATGATGAGGATTAGTTAGACATTAGTTAGTTAGAGGCTGGTAAAGCTTGATAAATCTCCATCCTTGGAGACTCTAAAGATTTCTCTGAGTAAATCTCTGAGCAACTAAGATAACTTTGAAATTTGCCCTGCTTTGAGATTGGGATTTGACTAGATGAACTCAATATGGTCCTTCCAACTCAAATTGCTTTGAGTTTTGTTAAATTTGCCTATCTTGGAAGTTTGCGTGATGTAATTTGTGTGATGTAGTTACTAGAACAGGAAGCTTAGAGAAGTTATCTGGTTTAGTTTCCGCTTCGGGGATGATCTTGAAACACAGTCCACTTTTTTTTTTTTTTTTTTTGAGTTACATATGTGTTTGTCTTTCAGGGTTGCAAATGTTATCCTTTGTGTACAGAGGAAGATGGGTGACTTTCCTATAGGGAGTCCTGTAAAGGCTGTTTCTTAAGATTACCACAAATGAAATGAATACTGTTGAATAATTCTCCTGCTGTTATGGAGCTGTTGCTATGCTTAATTAAATATTTAAGGCTGACACATTAAAAGAGCTGTATTTTTTTTATGGTTAGCATATTTTCAACAATTAATCCCAGATGGGATCCAGGTGAGGGTCCTGAGAGAGTTGGCAGAAGTAATTGACAAGCCACTTGCCATCATTTGTCAGTAGTCCTGGTGAACTGGGGAGGTCCTAGTAGACTGGAGGTTAGCAAATACATAGCCCATCCACAAGAAGGGCTGGAAGGAGGATCTGGGGAACTACAGGCCTGTCAGTCTGACCTTGGTGCCTGGGAAGGTTATGGAGCAGATCGTCCTGAGTGTCATTACACGGCACATGCAAGACAACCAGGTGATCAGGCCCAGGCAGCACAGGTTCATGAAAGGCACATCCTGCTTGACAAACCTGATCTCCTTCTATGACAAGGTGATGGGCTTAGTGGATGAGGGAGAAGCTGTGGATGTTGTCTATCTAGACTTCAGTAAAGCCTTCAACACCATTTCCCACAGCATTCTATTGGAGAAACTGGCTACTCATGGCCTGGATGGGTGTACTTTTTGCTGGGTAAAAACTGGCTGGATGGACATGCCCAGAGAGTGGTGGCGAATGGAGTTAAATCATGAAGGGATTGAGTGCACCTTCAGTAATTTGTAGACGACACCAAGTCGGTCTGGAGTGTTGATCTGTTTGAGGATAGGAAGGCTCTACAGATGGATCTGGACAGGCTGGATCGATGGGCTGAGGCTAATGGTATGAGCTTCAACAAGGCCAAGTGCCGGGTCCTGCACTTGGGCCACAACAACACCATGCAGTGCTATAGCCTTGAGGAAGAGTGGCTGGAAAGCTGCCGGGCAGAAAAGGACCTGGTGGCGTTGGTTGACAGCTGCCTGAATATGAGCCAGCAGTTTGTTCAGGTGGCCAAGAAGGCCAATGGAATCCTGGCATGTATCAGAAATAATGCGGCATGCAGGACTAGGGCAGCGATCGTCCCCCTGTCCTCAGCACTGGTAAGGCCTCACCTTAAGTACTGTGTCCAGTTTTTGGGCCCTCACTACAAGACAGACATTGAGGCGCTGGAGCGTGTGCAGAGAAAGGCAATGAAGCTGGTGAGGGGTCTGGAGCACAAGTCTTCTGAGGAGCGGCTGAGGGAACTGGGGTTGTTTAGCCTGGAGAAAAGGAGGCTGAGGAGAGACCTTATTGCTCTCTCCAACTGCCTGAAAGGAGGTTGTAGCGAGGTGGGGGTCAGTCTCTTCTCCCAAGTAACAAGCAATAGGACGAGGAAATGGCCTCAAGTTGCACCGGGGGGGGTTAGGATGGATATTAGGACAACGTTCTTCACAGAAAGGGTTGTCAAGCATTAGAACAGGCTGCCCAGGGAAGTGGTGGAATCGCCATGCCTGGAGGCATTTAAAAGATGTGTAGCCATGGTGCTGAGGGACATGGTTTAGTGGTGGTTTTGGCAGTGTTAGGTTGATGGTTGGACTTGATGATCTTAAAGGTCCCTTCCAACCTAGACAATTCTATGATTCTAATTTCCATTGCACTTGAGTTTGCTTGTCATCCAGTTAGATTGATCTACAGTGCTTGCTACTGCAATATAAAAGGCTGATCAGCCTTTCCTGTTTTGGTTCTCTGGCCTTCAAACTGGCCTTGCTGTTAACATACTAAGTAAAGGTGTGTGATAAGGAAGCTTAAAAAAAGCTAAGTTTCAGAATTTGTTGCTTGAGGTCCAAGATGTTTATGTGAAGATACGGTCAGACTTCCTGAAGGTCAGATTTGGCAAAGCCTGAAGGAGCAGTAAAATTTATCTGAACCATGACGTATTATAAAATTTCTCAGCTTGAACAGCTTGCTGATCCACTGTAATCGTGGCAGAGCTAGGATTCATTTCAACTTCAGACCTGGTTGAATTGATTCATGCTCTTTGGTTATGAACTTCAGCCATCTTGAAATGATTTTGAGTTTTGTAGCTGAGAGTGTCCAATGGCTCATCTGAAGCACACTTTACTGATGGCTATAACACAGTTGCTTTTGTAAGAAGTGAACCTGAAGACAGGTTCTGTAGCAAATCTGCAGAATGTTTGACTTTCAGATTAGAGTTGCAAGGTCTCTGCTTCAAAATGAGAAGGCTTTGTTTAAAAACCTGCAAACCATAATATCTGGGGTGTCAGTGCGTGCTCAGTTACTTATATGACAGCTTACATTTTGGAGTGTTACGGTTTACAAGTTTGAGGAGAGGGGTGGTATTTTGTTTGAGCATCAGAAGGCAATGGAAGCACTTGAGTTTCTTCACTGATAAAACAACACTTAGCACTGCTTGAATTTGCTAGCTCTGTAGCTAGGTTACCCTTTTCAGATATGACTGCCTCTTACAAAACATGCAAATGCACCTGGAGTTTCCAATTGGTATATAAATGCCTACGACATGTATATGTACAAGTTGAAGTTCCAGTCTGTTCTGCTAGAAAATACCTGCTTTTGCACATGAAGTGCCAGACCAGAAGTTCTCTCCTGTCCCTGAGAAATTTTAAGAACATTCCTTAATAAAATCCCAGGCACGTCTTGGCACATCTCATCTGGGATCATCTCATCTGAAACTGTTACAAAATTTCACTTGATTTTGGTGTAAGTTATACTAATACATACTAGAAACCTAGAAACTAATGCATACATGAAAAAACAAACCCCAAAGCAATATTCAGACACACTGTGCTTGTCCTGATTTCTTTTTTTCTTATGCTGTTTGTGGGTTTTTTTGGTGTGTGGTTTTTTGGTTTTGTTTTTAATGCTCAATGCTTTTTTCCATTCAAATGCTCTGGATTTTTTGTTTCTTTTCTCAATGGTAGGATTTTATTATTTTTTTATTTAAGGTAACATGCACTTATTTTTAGGCTGGCTACTGAACTATTTGGATTATTTGGCTTTGGATTCTGATTTTATGAATAATGCAATTATAGAAACTCATACTACTAGATTCAATATGGCAGTAGTCACCAATGGAGAGAACTGTGTTGCTCTGGAGACAGTCTTCCAGTCTTTCGTCTTTTTTTTCCCTTTTATATTACCTCTTTAAATGAGATGTTGCATTTCAGATGATGAATGTGGTAAAATGTTTCTTTGTGTATTCCCCTAGTTCTTAATAAAATAAATAAGTCAGTGCATTTCTCAGTGAAGGCTTATCTTTTTTATTTTTATTTCGCTGTATTAGTTGGAGTGTGCTTTTGGTTTTAATACTGCATCAGACTGCTGTTATATCTACCTTCTCTATCTTTTACCTATCTTTAAAAAAAGCAAGGCAAGGGTGTGGTTATCATGAGGCTATACTTCTGGAATAGCGGCATCATAAATGAGGTCTTAATGGGAAGTTGGAAACACTGATGATTTATGGCTTTCTACAACACTCATTAGGCATACACATCAATGTGTAACATCCCATAAATTATATTACATGCTGTAAAAAGCCATAAATTGTCATTTTTAGTGTGAGTTATTACCATTAAAGACTTTTATTCCCGGCTGCTGGTGTGAGTTTCTATGGCTTCCTCACCAATTCCCTGACTAATGATTTCAACAACTGCAGGAAGGAGACCAAGAGATACGGTGGCTGATTAGGTAGCACAATTACCTTAAAGCTGTTGTCAGAGGTTAAACTACTTTATAGAGAAAATATGATCTGCTCTCCTGGTAACGTCCTTAACATTGAGCATTTCCGAGTATCATTCAGACTGATTGTATACCCACTGAAAACCAGAAATACTTTTAAAATAATGATGCCAGTTTGTACTGAACAGTCAGCTGCAGTAGAATGACGATAAGCTAAATCCTGTGGGGCAATTCAGTCTCTCCTGTTCATCTGCCCATCACAGAATTTCCAGGAGTACCTCAGGGGACATATTACTAATACTACTACAGTATACTGCAGTAAATTGTAGTATTTTTAAGTGATGAGCCATCAAAACACTGGGTTGTGTGTCTTATTCTGTATTACAAGTCAACTTGAGCAGAGCTAAGTAAGGTGAGGGAATTGCAGGTAGTGCTGTCTTTTTTTATGATTTTTTTTTTTTTTTTTTTTTTTTTTACACAGCACTGCTGTGGTATTTGGCTTTAGGGAAGGTATTGAGTTCCTCCAAGTTGTAGTGGTTATCGTTTCCAACTCTATGTAGAGGTTCATGCAGGAGGAAGACAAGAAACAATGTATCAAAATTTACTTAACTTCTAATTTTAGATACCTTTAGTGTTACTTCTGTTTAAAAAGTGAGTACTAGGTTTCAGGCTGCTGGCTATACAGTGTCATTATGAAAACTAGACACTGTAGCTTGCAAATGCAATGCAAAAGCAAAATAATTTATCATGACTTTTCCAAGAAAGTCTTCCAGACAAGTCTGTTTTTTCCCTGGAACACTTGTGTGTACCGTGGCTTTTAGGGAGATTTTTGTTTGCCTTGCCTTTGCTAAACCTGGGTTTAGTAAGCATCTTTACTTAGCCAACCTCTTCCAGTTCAGGGTATTGGAGAAGGGGGAGAGAGACATCCCTCTAAAAAGCATCTTTGTAATCTTGTTTTAGGCGTGATAAAAAAGGTAATTCTGATTTTAAAAAAAAGAGTTTTAACGTTTTGCTAGCCATTTTCGTTGTGTTAGAGTTTTTTGTATTTCTCCATCCCCTCACCCCTTGCCCTGCCGACTAGAGCACATTTCTGGCTAAATCATGCCCTCTAGTGAGTCAGTTTGGTGAGATTAAAATTACAAAGCTTTGTTGTAACTGGGGTGGATTTTTTTCCTCTTTTCTTTCTCGTGTATCTTGGAAAATTAATCATGTGTAGTTCACATGAATAGCTAATCTATGCTTTTTGCTAGATGAGAGGAAAGGTCAGTTTCTGGGTTTTTTTTAATGTATTCCCGAAGCTACTATACTTTCATATCGTAACCATGCAGGGAAAGGAAGCAGTGCTATTTGTACTTTGTCATCTTTATGTAGCACTGATTTAAGAACTGTCAGTTGCATGGATAACTTCTAGCAATACTAAGCTAGAAAAGAGGAGGCTTATTATAACTGAATTCTTGTCTGTGTTTTAAAATACATCTATAGTGTATCTAATTGATTTACATGGAGAGGAACTAGAGAGTATCAAGAAAAAAGTTACTTGAAGTAAATACATAAGCTGAATAAAGTAGCTGTTGACTTAAATTCAAGAATACCTCTTAAAGCGAGGAGCAATGAACTGCTTTTTGCTGACTATTGATTCCAACCATTGTTTGAATCAGCTAGAGGATTGCAATATGTTATGGTTTGGTAATGTCAGGATAGGTCATCTAATGTTTTAAAATGTTAATATATTTTATATATTAAATTATGTTTCTAATTTTATGATAATGGAAACATTATTTGCATAGTATGAAAACAGTATTTTTGGCATTGCCCAGTTCGTTGATTTCATTGCAAAGCAGATCTTGTGCCATACTGTTATCTCTCGCCTTCATATTGTATGAACAAGACTTTTATGATCAAATACTGTGCGACATGTCCCAAATAGGAATTGTGAGTGAAAGGAAAGAAGTGCTTTATGTTGAATTTGTATTTCACAAAAAAGGCATCTTTTATAAAAAACTTTGAGAGTCTAATCTTACTGAATTATTTTACTGCTGAGAAACTGAATTTATTCATATGCTGGTTTTTTTTTTTTTTTTTTTTGTGCTTCCTAATCCGGTTTTCATGATATTCCTCAACTCTTACATTAAAAGGGTATGTAAGAAAATAGTGTAATTGTTACAGAAATTGGATCCTAAATGACTTTGGATGCTGAACTTGATTTGCATGGAGTAATGTTTGGTTTTTTTATTCTGCTTTCAAATGGAGAACTACAATTTTGAAATTTTTTTGTGGGCGAAATATCTAGTAAGTTCAGTTTGGCTTAGAAGCTTTGTTTGCCATGTACTTCAGTGTTATTTTGAAATAAGGTTGGTTGGTTTGTGGGTTTTCTTTGGGCTTTGTTTTTGGTTTTTTTTTTTAAATCAATGCTTTGACATTTTGAAAGTAGAACGTTTTGACTTCTTCCTGGTGGTTTTTTGGGTGGTGGGTGGATCATATCTTGCAAAACATTTAGACTTTTAGAATAACTTATTTTTGATGAGTTCAAGAACTGTTCTTTTTCTCATTAACATGTCTTATGCATAGGAATTCACATGTCAAATAGTATTAAATGACTTTGCTGCTGCCAGCTAGATCTGGTCAAGTCCACGTTTTGGTGTGATCTTTTCCTTGGGAAACCTGTTAGTGATGCCGTGTGGAAGCTTTGCTTTATTAATGGTGTAGAAAGTAGTATTCTTGGGTAAAGTAAAACGTTACAAAGTTTTGAACAAACCCTTCCATCTAACAGAGTGGCCAAACAGCATCTCCTGTGGTTACGTGTGCATGTCTCAAGATGCTATGATTCAGCACGGCTGACCTGCCTGTGAAACTAGTAAAGCTTTGTCAACATTTTGCTGTAGTTGTTCAGATAAGACCTCGACAGTAAAACAGTTGTTTCTGTGGCCGGAGTTATATTGTGTGCAACCTTATACCCATACTGTTTGGATGCGCTAGACTGTCCAGTGCCTGGTGTGGTGATCTCTGTTCCATTTCTATAGGGTGACTATCGAACTCAGAACTTTTTTTTTTAAAAAAGGGTTTTTTAAATGAAAATATATTAAGTGATTTTTTTTTCCCTTAGGCTGCATGCCTGAATCAGTGTAAACTCTGAAATCAACCTTTCATTCATACTGAGAGGAAAATGTTCTGTGAAAAATCTGTGTCTGCTATTATATAAGAATAACGGGCTTGTGACCTGCAAGTTGTGTATTTGACTTTGGGTGTCACTGGGGCTCTCTTCAGCCGAGTCTTGTGCCGAAAGATGTTACAAATTCGGTTCTAGTCATCAGGTTTGGTTTGTGGAATGGAGAAGGTAGAGTATTTGTTCTAAAACAACTTTTTGAAGTTTTTATTTTATGTGAAAATTCTGCATGTTATCTAATCACTCAGCTGATTATTATTCAAGTTACACCAGCAACGTGGTTGCAAGCTTTGTGCAAAATATTTTTTTTACCTTTCTCCTGAGATTATTGGAGAAGCAAAATTAGAAATACAGAATATGCAATGTAATAGTTGAATTTAAGGGTACTGTAATGATATCTGACTGCAATTAGAATTTGAAGACAAGCAGGTGTGGAACTTTCTCTTTTGTGAAAGAGCCTCTGAATATCCTAGATGAATTGCTGCATTGTGTTATACAAACTTCATAGCCAGTGGGAGATCACCACTAAGAGTTTACAAGGCCATCTGTAAGTTGTAAAGGTGTGATGACTGAAGGAGTCTGGCTAATGTGCACCAGATTAGTTGAAGTTAACATTAGGCCAAGTTTAAGAACACAAAAAAAATACATCTGTTAGTCATCAGTAAAGCTGTCTATACTAGGAAGCTTTAAATGCAAGCAAAGGACAGAACTGTTAAGTTGGGTATTTTGAGTGATAACTTCTGTTTTGGGGACCATGCTCAAGGGACTTTTATTATGTCCTAGGCAGAACTTCTGCCTTTTCTCTTGCTTCTTATTCACTGTGGTTCCTACTGTGTCAGCATGCTCAAAGTCTGTTTTTCATTAACAGATGTGTTCTTCCACTCTTGCACAAACTAACTGCAGCTGATACTTAATCCTAAATATCTTTAAGAAGATATTTCAAAAATAAAGTTATATAAATTACTTCAAAATTATCACATACTTGAAATATACACACTGCATATGTTTGTTTTGAATTGATGAATTGTTTATGGAGCACATACATACATACCCTTTGTTCCAAAATGAATGGGAAGAAAAATTTGGAAACATTGGCTGAAATAGTTCTTTCCACTTCTAGCTTGCCTTTCCGTAGCTATTAGTCAGCTGTGCATGTAAGAGCTCTGTCTGAATGAAAATAAATTAGCTGTGCTGGTTAAAACTAGCTTGATTGTTGTCTTCTAGTTGCAAGGATATTGCAAAGCTTTCTCTTTCTACTGGTTAAAAACCTTTCTTATTTCTACCCTAAATTTATTTATGGCTACTGTTTGTCTGTCTGACATAAGACCTTGTAAAGTCTTTTACTGAAATACACAAAACTAAAGTACAAAATAAAAACCATATTTGCTCTTCAGAAGAATTTTTAAAAACCCAGTGAGAAATAATCTATGGCAGGAAGTGTGGTAATGTCTTGAGTTGGAAGAGGAGAGCTCTATTTGGGTAGCAAATCCATTCTCATTTTTTCTTCCCTCTTGGATGTTTAACAGTAATTTCTAATCACTAGGAGAATGTTTTTTGTTTTTTTTTCTTTTATTTTTTAGTGTCCTTATGTGTTAGTTGCTATCCAGTATTCAAAACAGGCTACGTTACATGTCAGCATAGAATATTGCTGACCCATGCTAGCAAATCCCACCAGGTGAATAATAGGTGCTTCAGTGGAACATTTTGTTGGAAAAGGTCTGGTAGTGTGTACACATAACGGACTTCTGAAGACATTGCGGTCTCTTTACTAGAGTTTCATAGTGTCTCTAAAAGGGTCAGTAATCATTCTACTTCAGCAAATAAGACTGGTTTTGTAGGATTAGCTTAGAATTAACATAAATGACAAGAGCATGTTGTATGAAAGTTGATTTTTCTTATGCCTGTAAAATGAACTGTTGCCTTATTAGTTGTTAAATCATACTCAACTTATGTCTGTCTCATTGAACTTAGACTTTCGCAAGTAAAACTTTTTAGGGAAAATATTATAATGTCCAGTTTCTATGCTGACTAAAAGCAGTAGTTGTATCAAAATAAGATTTGGTCCAGATTTCTTCATCTGGTTTGGTGTCACATTTTGTAAATACATTATATGGTAGATAGATCTAAGTTATCAGTTGTGCAGTATAACAGTATGTAAAAGTAGGAGCATAGCAAAGGAAATTCCATTCACAGCCAGTTGCAGATAATACATCCTGAAGCAATTCTGGCTTCCTTTGCAAATTGACTTTTAATTTGCTTCTGTATGAAAAGTAGTTGATACCAGGTTTTCAAACTGGTCTGTTAAAAGTCTGAAATGAATAATTAAATCTTATTTCATGTTTAAACTTTGCTCTCATTCTGCCTTCAGGCTCAAAGGTTGATTATGGATATAGATTTTGTGCTGTTGTCCTTCCTTAACTGGAAACCCTGGCTGCAAAGGATTCTTAAAAATTTGACGTATTCAGTTGTCATTCTGCATTTCCAGAAGAGACTGCAGTAAGGACAATGTGTCATTACTACTTGCTGTGGAACAAGCATTTTCATCTGGTATCTCAGTGGTAACTAGAGACTGATGATCTTGTGCAGGTGTAGATTTTCTTTAGGTTACATGACAAAAAATGCAGCCTGGTGTGAAAACTCTGCTAAATTTATGAAACACTTACTGATATCCCAAAGGGTCTTCTGAAGCTGTTAGTGCTGAACACTATCAAGGATACCTAAAATAACATTTTACTAGAAACTGTTGAAATTTCTCTGGCTCTGTAGCAGTAAGTAGAAGTTAAAAACAAGAACCACATAGTACAAATTCATTGCTACTACAGTGTGTAATAAAATTTTGTGCTGAGAAAATGAATTGTCTTTAAAAAATGTGAGTAGAATATTGTTGATTTCTAAGGAAGCCTTTTAAAGAAAGGATACTGATGGTGGGGAGCAGTAGTACTTTGAGGTAATGTTATTTCTTTTTGCTGTTTAACAATTGGCATGTGACTTGAAGTAGACAATTGAGTATAGTGAAACTGTTCATCCATACATAAATCTATGGCTGCTTGTCAGACTGCTCTTCGTTGCTTGTAGTCATCTTTCATCAATTAGCATCCTAACATCTCGTGCTGAAATCTGTTATCTTTCTCTCTTCACTTCCAGCTGCCAAGCCCATGCTGCTTCATGAATGAGAGTAAGCCACCCTGGTACATTTATGTACTCCAAGTAGAGAGCAGTGGTGGTGAAAAAAGACTGCTTGTAGTAGCCACCTTTTTTTTCCTTTTTTTTTTTTTTTTCTCCCCTTCTTTCCTGGGGATCTTGAAAGTTTAAATGCTATGGGATATAGGTACAACTAAATCGGTATACATCTTGTGAACTAGCATGTGTAAGCTCTGAAATAAAGTGCAGTGGAGGAAAGTTACTGCTGCTGTGTACTCCCAAATGTGCTTCCACTGAAATTGTAAAATGTTTGTGAGAGATCTTTCTTTTTCCTGGCATCTTCTTTACAAAAGTACCTTTTTGTTTGGTTGGTTTATGATACGTGTGTTCTTGATGAAGACTTCTTGCTAGTTTTCTTTTAATATATTGTTATTGGAAAAAGGAAATTAATGCAGAACCACCTGAATGATTGCTGCCATTTTCTAAATACTGTGGTTGTAATAATTCTGAGATAATATGTTTGTGAAATTTTTAATAACAAATGTTGTGGCTAGTATGACTTTAAGGATTAACATTGTACAAAAAAAAAAAGCTGTGAAGCTGTGCAGTTACTGGAGCACTGCCAATCAGCAAGTAATTAAGAAAAAAAGTTGGTGGACATGCTTCAAGGGAATAACAACGTTGACAAGACTGCATTGCTTCCCTTCAGCAAGGTAATTTGCTAACAAAATGCTGCATGTCAGACCTTTGATTCTTCTTTTGACCTCTGTGTAGAAGGTTTGAGAGAATCAAAATAAATCTCAGAATAGCAGTTAAGAGATTAAAAGAAGTAGATAGTTCCTGTGAGTTCATAGGCCAAATGCTGAAAGTAGCAATGATAACTGGGAAGAGAAACAAAAAAACAGAGGATGTGCTTAAGGCATTCTGGAAATACTATTAATAAAATAGCTCCCGCTGGCCGGAAATAATCAGCTTTTTGAATATGGTAGGTGAAACTTACTCAGATATTCTGAATAAATACTTCACAGTGTATGTATTCAGTGAAAGTAATTTTTTCTTGAAAATATTTAATGGCATATTATGGTTACCTCAAATGTTTTTGCTTTAAATGACTAGTAGAATAGTATTGAAGAATGATTTTTAGATTATAAATAGCTTGTGGATATTTAAGACTGAGAATTTGGATTTTAACGTACCAGTGGTGTGATGTTGTTTGTAGAATTTGCATTAAAAAAAATTCTGGGTTGCCTACTTTAGCAAAAGTGAAAAATGGATTAGTGATAGTATAGAAAAAATAAAGGAAGAAAAAAAAAATACATTTCCATCAGCATTCCAGCTCAGCCAGCAGAATTTTATGCACAAATGTTCTGAAGAGTGGGAGCAGATGTAGGAAGTAGATCAGCCGCAATCAAATCTTATTAATGAACATGTAAAATTCACACCATTGCCATTGGTGAACTGATTGTGAAACACTTTATTGCTCTCAGTTCTACAGGCTGTAACTTGAAAAGCAGCCTGTATATCTGGAAAGTAGATAGAATCTTTTTTTTTCCTCTTTCCTTTTGTATTGTGTGTGCATATTCTTTATTTTTGCTTCCATGTTTAAAGACACAGTATCTTTTGAAGTTTTAAAAAGATAGCTGTTTATTAATTCACTGAAAAGCTACTCTGTTTATCTTCAAACATTCTGATCTAATAGTTATAGTCTTAAGCTTTGCACGTGCAGAACTGATGCTGAACTCTCTAGTCCTTCCTTGTGTTGCTGCAGTTCTTCAGGAGACAAAGTGATGCTTATTTAAAGCACAGATGTTTTTGCTGACACTGCTCACAGTAATTCTATGTAAATATCAAGTGATTGTCATCTCTTGTGTGTATATTTCTGTAGTGGATCGGATTTACTTGGAGAGAGCTTAGATTAGTAAACTGAGTAGTGTACAATAAAGGTTTTTCTACTTGGATGTCTTACTACTTATGTTTCTCACTTGGTGGTTTCTTTGTCAGCATCATCTGTGGTTTCTCATATCATAGCAACTATATTAATGTCTGTGTGTAATTTAATGATTTCAGTATTTGATAGGCACCTGAGTGCTGTGGCACCAAACACTGTTTTGTTTTACAATTACCAGGCAGTAGTTGGTATCAACAGCTGTAGCACTGAAAATGGCTAGTGATTTTGGTTATGGGTTTGTACTAATTGGAGTATATACAGGACAGACAAACCCTGCTTAAGCCACATATCCCTATAAGTAACAATAACAAATAGCACGAAGGAATTAACGATATTAAATGCACATGCACCGTTAAGCATAACATAGTTGTTCTGTCCTTGAACTTCTGGTTTGAACTTTGCTGTGCTAATAAATAGATTATATGTAGTTTTGACCTTACAACTAATGCTTTAAGTCAGACCAAATCAGCTACTGACTTAAAGCTCTGTGCAATTCTGAGGAAATACATGACTTTTAACAAGTGTTGCAGAGTGACACAGGGTTTGTTATTCTGTGAATACTACTATAAGGGACTTTGCCTTCCAGCTTTTTCTTGCATCTTCCTAGACATGTATTAAGGGGTTTGTCTAATAACACTCTCCCTGAGTTTGAGCTCAAAATCTACTATTAACTGCAGAAAATGTCAAATTCTGAAATAGTTTTTACTATTAGGTGGGTCAGTGACCTAAAAGTCAGTTTCTTGGATTTCCACTGGTGAACAGAATATTAGAAAATTTGTAGGTAGCATGATGTTCTTACGTGTGTGAAATTATCCACCTTCAACCACAGCTTCAGTGAGCACTCTCCATAGATTTATTTATTTATTTTTTTTTACAATTTTAAATCAAAGCCCTGAATTTCACTGAAAAATTGAGTTTGCTGAAGTAGATTTTTTTTTTTTTAATAGACTATAGGCAGGTTGCAGCTGGGATACAAATTTGTATACCTTTTTTTTGTTGTTGTTGTTCTGTTGAAAAGAAATTAAGTTACATTTTCATAAAGAAAACGTTGAAATAACAAAAGATCAATACTTTCCTGTCCACTGCGATGTTTGGGGAATTAAAAATAAAGTCCATCGTATGCCAGACTGAAAATATAGCTGTCCTAAACAGCTTGGGGGAGGAAGGAGGAACAGTAGGTCTTACTGGACAGTGATGGTATGGGAGTAGCTGTCAAAATATATTGATTGTTTCTGTGCAGCTGCTTCAAAGGATTTCTACTCCATAAAATCAATAGCAGTTGTTCAACAGTCTTAACGAATTAAAATGACAACTAGAAATTGTAAGAGTTGGTGATTTGGGCTTTAAAATTATACCCAAATTAGTCTTCTGTATTTTTACATAGAAGGATATTAAAAAAAAAAAAAGCAACCTGTTTTCTTTAAACAAAACATCAGCTGATTCAGATTTGTCTTATCAGCTTTACCTCATTCAGTTTTGGGAATTTGGAAATCTTACTGCATTTAGTGTTTGCTACTCTGTTCAGTGTAGAATTTTATCACTCGTTTATCTCTTGTGGTTTTTTGTGCAACAACGTTTAGCTGCACTTTAAACTATTGAGTTAATATGTGGTAAATTGATACATTTTGTACTGGTTTGCAGCAATTAATTGAGCTGCTTTAGTGTTTGTGCTGAAGTGCATTAGTGTGTTAGTACTTAATAGCTTTACCACTCAGTTTCATGATTCTACAGCTGTAATTGGACTCTTAAATACACAGTTAAAGTATTTCTTTTAATTATTTTTCCTTTTAATAGCTTAATGTTTTAGCAACAATTTTTGGTGAAGTATAAATTTTCCTGCTCCCTGACACTTGTTAGTGATACACAAGCAAGAAGTAAATATGTATATACTTTATATATGAAATCACTATGGTTTTTGCTTGTTGAAAGAGCAGTGTCATACATGCATTTTTGGTACTAATGTAACCAAGTATGGTCACTGTACTCTGTTTTCCTTGACTGACTCCTTCATGCATAGCTAGTCTAATAGGAACCAGCTTAGTGAAGAGATGCAGGTTTAACTCAGCATTACATCTGGTTATGGTGGGTTTTTTTTTTTCCAGAGTTCGTTTTCTCTTCTTTGTTCATGTGTTCCAGCCCCCTGATTATCTTTATGCCTGTACTGGACACATCGCAGTATTTCAGTGTCTGTCTCAAACTGGGGGTTCCTAAACTGGCCACAATATTCCAGATGTAGTCTCATGGGTGCTGAGTAGGGAGAGTAATCAATCCTTTCCTCTTGGTAGCCACCCTTCTGCTAATACAGCCTGGTGTGTATTTGGCCTTCTTCCCTGCAAGGCCACTGATGACTCATGTTCAACTCATCTACCAGGACCATCAAGTCTCTTTAAAGCTGTTTTTTAGCTAGTTACTGCTTCGCCTGTACTGCTGTGTGGGTGTTATATAAATGTAGGATTCTGCATCTGCCTTTTCTGAACTTCGTGAGGTTCTTGTCAGCCTATTTCTCCAGCCTGTTGACTTTCCTCTGAAAAACAGTTCTGCCTCTAGTGTTTGCGCCACTGCTGTGAATTTGAGCGTGCACTCTATCCTATTGTCCGGGTTTGTTAACAAAGCTGTTGAACAGTTTTGGCCTTGGTATTGATCCCTGAGTGATGCCACTAGTACTTGGTTGGCAGATGGACTTTCTGCTGCTGATTACAACCCTTTGATTCTACCAGTTCGGACAATTTTCCACCCCCACCGTAGTCCACTTGTCTAGTCCATAGCTCACAAATTTGGCAATAGGGATACTACGGGTAATTCTGTCAGAAGTCTTTCTGACTCGTTATTACCAAAATGGTATAACAATATGCCTCACTGTTTAACAAAAAATTATATTTTGAGGATAAATATTTTAAAATTTTAGAACATAGTTATTTTTACCCAGAAAAGCAGCAAAACTTCCTGTGTGGAAAGCTGGCTTTCTCAGCAAAGAAAAGGTGGTTTTTTTTGTATAATTATGTCTCTGTAAGGGGGGGAAGAGTCTTTGAAGTCTCTGCGGGAATCAATCTCCATAAAAATTTAATAAGTATGCCACCTTGGTGTTTTAATTCTGTGGGATCAAATGAAAAAATGCAGAATCCTTGGTAGCTCAACAAGTTCTAAGGTATATCTTCCTATATTAGTGAACTTGAAGCTGTTCATCAAATTAGGGAAGAAAAGGAAAAATGAAATGTTAAATGTTTTTGAAGATCCAGCTGTGGTTTATAAGCTATTTCTGAACTTATAAATTGAACATTGAAAATAAGCAGTCAGGCAATTTTTGGAACTGTGAAAGAGGGCAGTGGCATGACTAGTTTTATGCAAAGATATCTTTCATATTTTAGGTAACAAGTTAAACAGCAGGAGACTTCAATGATAAGAGCAAAAATTTTTACATTTCTCCTATGAACCCATGTAGTTGCAGTTAGGAAAACACAATTCTTTTAAAGGCACACAATGTGAAAGCTCAGTAGATTAGAATCCACATTTCTTTCGATTTGGTGGTTATTTCCCCCCCACCCCCAATATACCCTAGTGAAAATAAATCTCATTACCTGAACAACTGACAAATACAAACTGTTCTAAAAGGAAGAGCCTATTTAAGCATCAAATCTTTTTATATGCCTATCAATGTGAGTCACATCTGTTTAAATGTGTGAAGCACATCAAAAGCTTTCATTAGTGCTTCAGGTCTCATGGTATAATCCTTTTCTGATTAGTAAGATTAAATGCCCATTGTCAAATGCTGATGAAGTAGAAAGAATGCATTTCAAACCTGAAAGGTCACCTGAATGTAGTGAATTCCTCATCAGATACTAAATCCATGTCTGTAGGGTATGAATTAATGTTTTCTCAACAGCTCACACCACTTCAGGTGTATTCTAACCTTCTGTCTGTGCCATAGATACTGCTGAAAAATGGTTGACAGTGGAGCTGACTCCGGTATAGAGCCCCCATGCAAAACTCAGCAGTCAGCTGCAGCCCTTCTCAAACATTCAGCACACTGCTTCCACTGGCACACTGAAGCTGGCTTTTAACTCGAGTGCTGTAGTATTGTCCTATAGGGATAAAGTTAAATGGGAGCATTCATTTCAACATGTGTGTGTTAATGTTGTACATCCTGTCCATTTATAAATACTAATTTCTCATTGGTAAGTAATTTCTGTTTATCCGCTTTAGAATTTCTCTGAATGAAAAGCCTTTTTCCTGAAAGGTTGCAGTAGTGGTGACTGAGCCCTTACTCACTCCAGTCTTACAAGTGTGAATTTAAAGCGTGTATCTCAAGAAAAACACGTCATAGGACCGGTGTCTTTATTTGGAAGATAATTTTGAATATTTTGTGACTAATTTAGGTTGCAAAGATAATGGGCAACTCTCATCTTGTTGCTGCAGATGAAGCCAAAGCTCACCTTACAAGGCTACAAAATGTTACCCAGGACAGGATTTAGTATGATTTTTGAAAGAATGGCATTTGGTGTTGAACTTTACATTGGTCCTTCTGTATTGTGAATAGTGGAGGGTCTAAGCATCCACCTGGAGCATGAACTGGAGCACAGGTTTATATGACCAGTGGTCCTAGAGGGAAGAGAAGAGGAATTTCACTAATTTCATACTTGCCAATATTCAAATGGTTCTTTAATTAGTACATAGTGCTTTCTTAGACATATATCCACTCCATTAAGTGCTAGTTAAATCATACCCCTTCACAACATGGGATTGAATCACCTGTCTTTTTGCAAAGGGCAGTCAGAAGTTTTTCAAATTCATTCCTTAGCTCACTAGTTCTCTTGTAGGTCTGTTGGAACCTCTGGAAAAGAAATGCAAAGACTTTCATGATCAGTTTCTTTGCCAGTGTCTGCATTTTCCTCGGCTTTTGATAAGATAGGGGGTTTGTGGCTGGGCTCTGAAGTGTCAAAAATGTGAGACCCTTCTTTCAGCTTCCTTTAGTAGTAAGGAAGAGGAGGTTAAACATTGATCTTATTACAAAATTGACAGTAGGCGTGACAACTTAAAGCTGCCCAGAAATGGATGTTTGTACTTGGTTTGCAGTTCTGAAAGCTTCGCTGCCTGCGTGGTTTCACAGAGTGCTAAAATTTGAAATTGTCGATATCACGCTTCCCATAGACTGTCGTAGAAGTGTGTCACTTAATTGTTGTGAAATCAATGCATTCCTTTGTGTGTGACTGATGCCGTCCTCTATTTAAAACAGCTTTTCAGCCAAGTTTATGGGGGGAACAGAAAACATATTTTGACCTTCTGTGGTGTTTTGCAGAACTATTGCACACATCAATCTAAGCTTTCTGCCTGATGGTGAAGGGAAGCAGCCCTTGCTACGATCTGATGATTAACCTAAGAACTGCTTTGTCATTTGTGATACCTTAAGAACATTTCAAGTTCTATTGCTGCAAACTTCTTAACTTGTCCAAATTGTAAAGTTAAAACTCAGTTATCAACAAACTGTATTTTGGATGACATGACACAATTTAAAACGCCACAAAAGCAGTGAAGAAAACCTGCTTCTAGAGCGATTACCCATTAAGTTACTTTAGAGTCAGTCTCTGTCTTTCAGAATGGATTTGTGAACAGTTTCGGTTTTTTACTTTTGTACTTAATCTTTAAATAAAGTCACAGATAGCAGTAGCAAAAAAGCTGAATAAATACTGAATATATACACAGTGTGTACCATAAACCAAAGAGATTACTTTAAGCTAAAACTGTAACATCTCATGTACAATCTTCATGTGTGGGGAAAAAAGACTAGTACTTTCATTCCTTTTGAGAAAGCTTTATCCATCAAGTGCCAGTTAATAGGAACTGAGTAACTTTCTTGGAAAATTCTTTAACTGTGACTGTATTACTTATGTGTCTCTTCTTTTCTTTTTGGTTATTGTTGTCAACAGATTTAATTATCGTTTGTCACTTTCTCCCTTCTGGATGTTTATAATTGTTTGGAAGAAGTTTAAAATACGTGTTTAGGGAAGATGGAGGTGTGGATAATCTACAACCCAATGTTCAGATACTTTTGATCATCTGGATCTGTGGATGCCATTTAAGTTGTTAATATATACTGGCTTGGATCTAGGAAAACAGATTTCAGTCTTTTGGTTTGTTTTTTTTTGTAATTAAGTGATCTTTATCATGTGAAGGGTTAGTCATTTGAATCTTATTATGTCCTTGATCTACCAGCTTTTACAAGTATTAAACTGAAATATCTAAAATAAAGCAGAACCAATGATTTTCTATCCTGAAAATCAGAGAAAAGGAAGTTTGTATTTATTGCTCCAACTGTTCAAAAGCTCATTGACAGAAGTCACATAAAGTTAGGAGGACAAGTACAAGTCATGCTTTAGTACCTGAAAAGTGTGTTTGAAACTGATTTGCAGTGAAGTCTTCTAGTGATTAATGTGTTCACCTTTATGATGTGCACATATGCTTGAGTGTACTAAGCACCTACTGGACTAATGCATTTTGGCATCTATACGTCTTAGATATAAATAAATTTAAGGTGTCAAGTTCCAAACTTGAATTTATTGTCCGTGTATCCCATATGCTGGACTTTAAGGCACAGTGAATTGTGGAAGGATTCTAAAATAATTTATAAGAACTTTTTTGATTTTTTTTTTTTTTGGTGGCTTTTTTTGGTACATGAATATTAGAAATGATCAGAAGTTTTGACCAGCAAATAGTCTGGAGAGAGTGCCATAAGAATACCGTAAGAATGCCATGCATTTGCTGTCTGGGATATGAATGCCTATGATACTGTGCTGAAGCATGCTACGAATAAAGATAATGCAGGCTTCCTATTTATCTTTCAGACAAACTTATGGGATACAGCAAAAATAGAAGAGTTGCATTAGGAGGCAGAAGATAAATTTGGTACCTATTCGGCCTGTTTTCTGAAAATGGAGCTGAATTTTCACTTTGGTTACAAAAGGCCAGATGAGAGTGTGTCAGGAGTTGCTGTTCTATGTTGATGTTGAATTCTGAAAGTCTTGTGAAGAAACAAGGGCCAACCTGTTAACCAACACAGATTAAGCTATTAGATTTGTTTCTAAACAAATTTCTAACAGATTTCTGAAATACTACTTAAGAAATGATCTTCACTGATGATACTGGAAAAGTTTGCTATTTGATTTATAGATAAATCAGTTAAGTAAATCTACTGAATCAATGCTGTACAATTTTACATTTCATTGGAGAGACTGGAAAAAAGATCAATATACTGTGAGGGGAGAGCACTGGAAAACTTGGTGGGAATGTGGGATGAGAATGAGGGAAAACAAACTGCTCGTGTAAGGGTCTGTGCTTGTAGTGTGGAGAAGGTTGATGAAGATGGAAGGCAATGTTGTCTCGGAGACAAGTGAAATTTTAAAAAGATACTACAGTCCTTACGTATGCAGAAAGCAAATGTTATTTCTATTGTTCTGACTGTTGGTTGCTATGGTAATAAAAAGGGTTGACCAGTAAGTTGACATTCAGTAGCTTTAATATCTAGCTGTTTATTAAGCTGAACATTGTAAGATGATTTTAGAACAGCTGGGACATCTATTTTTTTACTACTTGTCAATATTGTGTGTGTTTTTATCCTCTTTAGCCCTATTTTCAATCCCCTAGAATGTTAGTAACATCTTTTTCCTACTGTTTTCTTTACTTTGGTTTCCAGTTTTTGTTGTTTAGATGTATAAATTGTTTTCCTTTTGATGTGAAGGGAGTTTCTGTTTGAACTACTTTAAAAAGTTTCTGTTACTGAAGTTTGTCTTTTTTAAAAAGTGCAAAGGCTGTATAACAGTAAAGGGCAAAAATGTCTTTCACAAGTGGCTTTAACGAGGGCCTTTTTATTAACACAAAATATGTCAAGAATGAGTTATACAGAGCTATACTGTATAGCTGTATGTAGTATTGGCAAAGAAAGACCAGATGAAATAAGTCATTTTTATTTAATGTACTTGTGACTTTTGGAAAAACAAGTTATATACATTATGTTGATACAGTGCAGTTACTTCAATGTATTATATTGCCATTATGTATTATAACTGTAGCTTAAAAGCAGTGGCATTTCATAGTGTTAGTAGGATTACTGTATGTCAAGTGTAGAATTAAGGCCTGTGTTTCTCGTGAACTCCGCAAAAATAAAATGTAATTCTGACTTTAGTTCAGAAGGCATGTGCATGTGTTTCTCAAGTAAGCTATCTCCTATACAATATCCGTGTCTCTCTCCCACAGTCAGGGTGAACATCATAGCCTTAATTTAATCTTAAAGGCCAGTCCTTCAAAATGGTGTCAAAAATGAAGATTACAAGATTGTAGACTAAATTGAAATTTTGAAGGGATATTACATTTTGGGGTCACTTTATTCACTTTCTCGTTTTGAACGCCTTAGTTTATTTTTACATGATGCTTACAGATTCTTCTTTGTTAACAGAAGCGCTCAAGCTATTGTTACTTTTTTTTTAATCTAGTCTTCTGATACCTACCAGGAACAGAGAAATCACAAGGGTCATGCAAATGATAGAAGATAATGCCTATGTTTCGCAAGCATTCTGTAGTTGCTTTTATGTCTCTCTTCATGTATTTATTTTTAATAGCACTAGACAGGTTAATAGAATTGTAAAAAGGTAATTCAAATATTAGATAGCTTTTTTGGATACCAGAGGGTGCATATTATTGTTTTGGAGTTGTCACTGTTGGTACAAATGAATTCAAGTTTTATTTTCTAAATCTATTTAAGGAAAACCAAAACCAGTATACAATATATTCCAAATTTTGGACAGAAATGTATCTCTTGTAAATGGACCCTTAGGTCTGCAATGTTTAGTGTGGGGCTTTCTTTCATTTGTTTTGGTATTTTGTTTTGGGTTTTTTTAGGTTGATGGGTTTCGTTTTTGTTTTTTTGTTGTTGTTTTGTTTTTTTTTTCTTTCAAGTTGTCAGTCTGATAGGAAAGATAAAATTGTTCTGTTGAGTTTTACTGGGATGGGCTTACTTTGTACATTAGTACTGAGGTCCAGTGTTAGTGAAAAGTTAAGAGAAAAAACTCTGCTTGTTCTCTGAATCAAACTTATAATAAGATCAACTACAATTCTTTAATCTCTTTTGTAGGAAGGGTGAAGGTGAAGCCAACTACTCAAATCTTTCATTAATGTTCGTTCCCTCCCTGGGTGACCACGCTGCTTATAGAATGCTTATAGAAGCATTTTGCTTTTCAGAAAGCAAAATGTTGCTTTTCTGTTTGGGTGGAGGAATGGCTGGGGGTGCGGACTGCTTCAGTAATGGAACAGATATAATTCAGTCTATCTTGTGTGTGCTCTGTCACGTTTGCCCTTTCCACTTTGGGAGGGAGCTCAGTACAGCTATGGTTTAAATTCAGAAACAACCCCAAGGAATTTTAAAAACAGTGGCATGTTAAGCAGAGCAGAGAATGGATTCTCTACAAGGAATTTTCTGTTAGCATCACAGAAAGCTTTGTTTTGATTTTGGTGCTTTTAAACTAGTTCTACTAAAATTTTTGAAATAACGCACGGGAAGAATAAATGAAAACTGAGATAGGTAGAACATAACTGTTTTAACCTCTGACTCTAACACTCAACAGTATCTCTACCATAAAAGGGGTGTAGATTGTTCTCAACAGCAGAGCTTTTTTGAAAGTTTCTATTCTCTAAATGCTAAACCCCTCTACAGTATGGTTGCCATTTTGCTTGATTTTTGTATGTGTGTGCAATGTTCATTATTATAATAGATTTTTATACAATTACTATGTCCATTTCTGAAATAGTGCCGTATTATATGTAGATATGCATTTGGGAGGACTCCTTATTTCACCTTACTGTGCTTGGTAGCCTAGTGGTTTTTTGAAGTTACAGTGCATTCATGAATCTAGTAGCTAATATGCAATTATTTCACTTTTTCCAATGGCAGATGATTTATTTAGTGGCTATAGTTAACAATGACAGTGAATTTCTTGGGCTGTTTCAGGAATTTTCCAAATATAATTCTTAAAAAAGCTACAATTCTGACAGTATTATTTTAAAAACCAAATACAGTAGCTTTTAAAGTGTGTTGATTTGGAACTCTTGATTAATTAAGGGGAGGGAAAAATAATGAGATGTGAAATCATGAGACTTTAGTGATTTGTGAGCAGTAATTAATAGTAGCTAACTCACATTTTCACATCTTTATTGTCAGCTATGCATCTTTATGCAATAGTGAATTATCCTTACATTGTGCACTACTTTGTCATGTAGTGGCTTCTGAACTTGTTGTTTCACATTACATGAGCAGGCTAAATGCCCAAGTTTATTTGAGAAAGTTGGATAAAGAAAAACAAGGAGTTGATGACACATTAGATTTCCTTGTACAAAATAGGCAAAGAATGAGCTGTTCTCACTCTTGCTTCATAGTTAGTCCTCCTTAGGTTCCTGTGAAAAAGCTTAGGTGGTGATCAGCCATACCTCTGAGAATTGTGAAGCATGTATTTTGATTTCTGTAAGACTTGGATCAGTCTGTGTTTGGCTGTAGGATGGTTCTGTGCAAATTTTTTTACAGGGGTAATAAATAGGAGCACCTGTTTATGTAAACTAGTGTGGGAAGGGTAACTGGTTTTTATCTGAAGTTGTGATGTGGTCATACTGTTTCAAACATTGAAAGGTCTTTTAGAAGCATAGAAAAGACAAAAATGATAACTTTTCACCAGTGTAACACTGGTGAGCTATTGAAGGGCACATGAATTATTCTTGCATAGTTATTTGCGGAAGAGGCATGTTTCTGACTTTATGCCAATGATTAATAAGTTTATCTGTTGTTCCTAGAAGATGTCATATTGATGCGCATACTCCATATGCATTACCCATGAGAATTACGTCTTTCATTTGAATTTCATATCTTCTCATACATGAGAACTGCAGAAGTGAATCTGGCATGTTTCAGACTCTTTGCTTTTTCTCCAGTAATGTTTTTTCACAGTGGTTTGGGTGTTTTTTAATTGCCATGCTTTTACAGTGTACCAGGTGATACACAGAAGTAGTGTCAGCATCTTTGTTATTGTTATCCAGTGCTTCTTCAGCTGTAAAAGTGGTGAACCATATCTGTGTCTATCCAGTAATTGTTTTCATGTTTACATTTAGATAGTAGAATATTTACAACAATGTATCCCCTTTTCAAAATATTATTTGGGGGGGGGGGGGGGGGTGTTTTTTTTTTTTTTAACACTTGATGATGGTCTGCTATCTTAAACTACAGTGCTCTTAATTTGTTGAGAAAACTTACATGTCCAATGTGAATGTAAAAATATTTTAAGGACAAAACCATACGTGTAAGATACTGGAGAGTCTAACAAATATGTTAATGCTACTTAATTTCTTTTAGTAGTTGTTAAATTAATGAGAGGATTTAAAATCTACATGCCTTTATGGGTTGTCTGTGTTGGTATAAGAATTGACAGGCTGCAGTGTACTCACTGTTATGCAGCTTGTATATGTGTGTTGTAGATGAACATCTGGCTTTGAATTAAGAAACTGTTTCTCTTCTTTCCCTTTCTTGTCTGCTATTTGAAGTATTTTAACTCAACAGTCTGTATTCTCACCTTACTGCTTGTATCACAGTTTGTTACCATAGGCTGTACACAGCATGGGAGGAGTTTCAGTCACCAAAGAGTGAAATTTATTGCTGAAGTTACACTGTGGAGTAATAGCAAAGCCAGCATCGGCATCATGATACTCAAGAGTTGAAAGGATTCATAAACAAAGAAGAAATAGGCTGTCAATATGGTCATTGGCGCAAAGAAAAGTTTCTGCAGCAAAATGTTGGGTGCTCCCCCCCCCCCCCCCCCCTTCATCTCCTTTCCTTTACAGTAAGAACTAAGCTAGCAGCTCTTTCTGGTCTTTTTTCATCCTGAAGGCTTTTCTTTTCCCCTTGTTCTGGTGGCAAGACAAGGTGTTTCAATAAGTGTTTTTCCTGAGCTCATCACAGATTTTCTGCTGTGATCTGGAGTATTAGGGTTACTTTGCAATGAGATGCTTTAGTACTGTGCTTTGCAGATGACTTTCGGTTCTGATAAATAACTGGAAAACTTCACCTTTGAAAGATCTAGTGTTTAGAATGCTGAAGTCTGCAGCTAATAACAGAAATAAGCTATGTTGAAAATTAGTGCAATGAATAGAGCAGTAGTCCTTGAGTGGAAAGCTCATGGAATCTTCTTTCTGTTATGCACTTTGTCTCTTCACATGGGAAAGACATCTGTGTGTCTTCCTTCCTTTGCACAGGTATTACTGGATGGCATAAGGAAAGGGAGTAATGAGAAAAAATATTTAGAACTTAAATATGCTTAATAAACACAACAGCCTTAAATTGTCTGTTTAAAGGCTTCAGAAGTAAGCTCTGGAACCTAAATTATCTGTTCCAGATTATTATTTTAGACTATAAATATGGAGAATGGAATTACTTGGGTCTAAGGCATCATACAGCTCATAAGAAAGTGGTGCTAGGACTGCCCACTGCTTAGCACTGATGGAATAAATATATTGGCCTATTGGCAGGAGTTTTGTGGTGTTACTGTTTAACATTATTGTTTGCACCTTAGGGGCATCAGATCAGACAAGGAACCAAAACATGGAATTAGCTGAATTGGGTGAAATTGAAGGTTCATCCAGGTTCACTCTGGTCTCAAAATCAATAGTGGAAGTCTGTGGGGAGTGTAACAACAGTAGAAGACCATCGGGAGGCATTTCCAGGATACTCTTCTCAGATATAAGTCTGTATAACAAAATAATACACACTTCCTGGTGTGGTGCTTGTTGGTATGCTATGTACCTGCAAACCTGTGCCAGCTTTTGGAGCTTGTAAAGAAGGCATAAAATGTTTTCTAAAGCCTTGGGGAGCTCCTAAAACTTGCATTTTCTTTTGGATTATAGGTTGAGGATGGTAATCCTTCACCTTTTGGCACTAGGAGAAGACTGCACAGCAAATCCTTCTCTGTCAGCTGTTCTCTTGTCAGTTATTCTGTTGTTAGTTTTGTACTTCAGTGAGAAATGTCACTGGTGACCATGAGAGACATAGGAATGTCTTCTGAGAACATCTTGACCAAGACTTCGGAAGTGCTGATATGCACTTGATGTTGTCTCTTTTCACATAAAAGCAACAACAAAACCAGTGCTTCTTGCACTGTATTTACTGTTGTCCTTTCTCTTTTAGGCAGCTTTATTGAAAATACTCTTTGGTTTTGTTTGGTTTGTTTTGTGTTTGTTTTTTTTTTAATTTATTTCTGTTTTTTCTTTTATGAATGCTGAAGTTGGAAGTTGATACTTCTCAATTCCTAGGTCGTTTTGTTTAGGATTTGGGGTTTTTTTTGAAAACAGCATTGTGTTTGTTTATTTGGAATAATCTCCTGATGATGTGTTGAACCTATCCAGACTTTACATTTGGCTCTCTGTAAACATTTTACTGTGTCAACAACTCTCAACTGCTGATAAACTACCTGTGAACAAAAAGAAAAATGGGTCTATCTGAAGTCAGTACTTTCATCATATTACCTCTTTCTAACTCTACAACTGCTAGCAGCTATTCCAGTTAGTGACTGTGAGACTAGCTCTTAATGTAGCCTTTGTCATTTCAGTTTTTCACACTTTTTTTTTTCTTCGTAACAGTCTCTGCCACTTCAGTTTTCACACATTTGTGTGCATGCTTGTCTTTATGTGGTACATGTGCTGTGACTCACTGAAGACTCATGTTGGCAGGCAGCTGCCATGGGCCACTCATTTGTAAGAATGTGCTAGGCCAAAAAAAAAAAAAAAAGTAAAAATCAAATAGGCCCACCTCCAGCCCTGGGGGAAAAAAGCCAGCTTGGCTTCTTGAGTGGTGACATAAGTATGCAACAGTATACTTTGACTTTAAAAGCTTTGTCTGGAACATCTAGAGTGGATACTTTTTTTTAAAAAAACAAACAAACCAACCCTTCCAAATGGAAGGAATTGAAACAGTCCAGCTTCTCATGCTTGCTCATTACAAAGCCCTGTGGTTCTAGCACTAAACATTGTACCCTATGTATAAGCAATTTTTGCTAATATTTTTATTGAAATATTAACAGGTGGCTTAAAGGCAATCAAACGACTTGGATGTATGTTTTAGAACCCTTTTGACATTTTTTCATTAGTTCTTAAAGAAAGCGCAACAAAATTCTGCTTCTGCCACTTTCTGCAGCCCTTGCTGGTCATTGTCTTTGTGCAAACCACCTAATTTGCCTCCTTCAGCAACAATCAGGCTTTTTTGTGGGCTTCTGCATAGCTCCAGCAATTACAATACATTCTTTACGCTTTTGGATTCAGAAAATAAGGTCCTCAGTGATTGGGCAATGATTGAGATGGAACAAATGGCTAATATAAGTGGTTTAATATTTAATTTTTACTCCAGTGATTATAGTTTGAAGCCATGTATGATGGTGTTCAACAATGAATATTTATTTTTATCTTCAAGTGTTTTTTGCGTAGGAGACATAATATATTGGAATTTGGGGAGATCTCTGAGAGTTGCCAAAAGCTGAAGTACCACACAGTGGAACAGTATTCAATGGGTCTTCAGTATAAATGTTCTTGGTCAGTTTGGGAAGGAACATACCAACTTGAAGTAAGTATTGGAAAATGGGCATGGCAAGAGTCACTGAACAATATGGGCGTTAAGCATAGCTTCACTGAGGCCATACTTTGGGAAACATGCAAATAAACAAAGGAAGTGGACAGGAGAAGCTTGGCTGGGTACTTGCAACTCTGGAACTTGGGAGATAATGCAAACCAAATGAATCCTAAAAGTTCATCTGACTCCTTTGATGTGTGATAGAAAATTAAAACAGTCTGAACACATGTACGCTGTACATATCATATTATATTTGTGTTCTTCTCTTAAGAAGGTTGTTGGCTTTTTCATTTTTAGCTAAAAAGTGCTTCAAGGTAAGATTTGCTAAATGCTAGTAATGAGCTGTTGTAAATTGATGGGCTCTTTCCTAGTTCCAACCTAAGCATAATAGATGAACTTTGGAAGAGATGAGGATGGTTTAAGACAGGGCACAGGTGAAATCATTCCTGTGGCCTTGATGTGGTGTTCACTACTGAATGTTCAAGATTTATTTTACTGGGTCATCTAATTTTGAAAGTTTTCTGCTGTGTCGTGAAGATAATTATACTACAGAAAGGTACTCAGTGAGTGGGTGTGGGTGCTAAGACAAATTCCTAAATAAATAAAAAAGCACCTGCTGAAAACTTCCGTGTTTGGTGTTTTTTTTTTTTTTTTTAATAGCAGTGCTTAGCTCCTGCTTTCTCTGAGTCTAGTTCAGCTTGTGAAATCCTGTGGCGCCCTCTGGTGGATAAATTGTAAGTAAAGACATTGGCCTGTTTGGAATAGGGCTTATGAAAGCCACTCAGAAAAACATCAACAGCAGCAGCAGTTCTATGAGTATTCAGAAAAAAAAAAAAAAGTTATGAATTTGGGTAGACATATGAGTGTGCAGTATTACTGAATGGTTTCTATGTAGGGAGCAGCCTGAGTTCCTCTTGGATTTTAATGTCCTTCTCAAATTTCCTGATGACTTCTTGGAAATCAATTTTATCTTGTGTCCTAAAGATTTGAGGTTTTTCTATCTTGTTAAAGTGCACCTATTGTTATGACTTAATTAATATGTATTGTCCCATCTTTACAGAAATAACATCAGCCACTTTCTATTCACAAACTTTTAATACACAGTCTTCAAATTGAAATGCTAAATATGTGTTAAAATACCCCAACAAAACAAAAGCTTAAAAAACAGCAGTTTGGCTACCAGGATAGTTTCATAAATGAACTTGCAAAACCCACAAAGGATTAAAATCTGAGCAAAGACTGCTGTGCTCTAGGAGAGCTCTGTAGAAGCTACATAGCACAGGATAAAAAGATCTGGATTCATTACTCTTTCATCCCTTCTTAGACACTACTAGAAACTGCTACAGGTGTTGTCTTTGTTGTGTTTTCTTCTATTCTGTGTTCTATGAGAGGTATTAGAAATGATGTCTTACTGAAGAGACCACAGTATTATACTGGTCTTCAAGATTAGTGTGAGTTAGTATAATTCTTCGGACATTTTCTGCTTAAATATTTGATTTTATTTACATGTGGATTTTTCTAGAATGGACAGAAGGGGAGGGAGATGACTCTAGACAATCATTGACAATTGGTACAAAGCAATGAGAACAAAATTCAGAATTAGTCTTAAGTCTAGTTGTACACCCAGATAACTTGAAAGAATTTACACTGTGACCAGCAATATGTCAGAATCAAAATAAGTTGCTAAGACTAAAGGAGTCTGTTCTCTAGAGAGATCAAGATGGACTTTATGTGTGTGTTTTCATTTGTTTTTAATTGATGACTAGATAAGTGTGTTAAGTTGTAGAAACAAAATATTTTGTAACTTAAAGCAGGTGATATACCTTTCTAGTCTGTCTAAAGTCCAGAAATGGTGTTCTTCCTGCTATATGACTGCTAGTTTTGTATTCAGAAGGTAGTTCTCAGAATTCTATATGGAGCAATTCAATGTAATGTGAGAGGCAGTGTAGGCTATAAGCCTACAGTGTGGTAGCCTAATGTAAAAAAATGAAAGAGCTTTAATGAACTGTTAGTAGAAATACATGATGCAGTTAAGATAGCCTTCGTATTGTTTATTATAATAAGCTTTTTTGTGCTTTTTACATTATTTGCTTTTGCTAAATCAGTGGTGTTTGTATTCCTATGTCTTTCAGGAAAGAACTTGTCACTGTACATGGCTTTTTGGGTTGTAATGTCTCTGGGAAGTGAATAGGGTGGCACTATATCTTTGGTAAATAATTGACACTTTTCCATGGTATCGCCATGGAAGCCCATCTTCTAGCACTGCACTTGAAAAATTGCCTGCTTTTTTTTTAGTTTTATCAAGCAGCTGGGGAAAAGAAAACGTTCCATTGTGGAAGGAAGATGATTTAAAAAAGGGGCTGGCATCCTTAGAAAGGGAAAATGAAGGTTCTGACTTAACGCGCCCTTACAGTATATGCTGCTAGTCCAGGTAAGTATTCTGACAGAATTGCTTTTAAAGAAGGTGGTGCTCCCCAGATGGTGTAGTGTTCTAGTCTCTGTTTCACGGTTGAGATCATAACTGCTTTAGAGTTTGGCATTATTTACTAATAATTGTATTACTAAAAATGCTTTTCCACTACTTCAAGACTATAGAATGAAGGAATAGGATGTCAAAGCTTTGTGACTCCCATTCACCACCCCCTGCCCCATCCCACTGCCCCCATTACTAGAGGCTTAGGTAATGATTTTAGGTAGCTGCTTGTACTCAAAGAGCATAAGTATAAGAAGTATAAGAATCCGTCAAGTAATTAGTCTCTTACTTAAATAGGAACCTGGGTAACCTAAACAAAAGAACTTTACTTACAAGTGATTATTTAATTAATACACTGTACATTAAGTTTCTGGCTGAATCCAAATTAAACATCTGAGATGCTAACATAAAATGCTGCTGTTAGGCCACTGGTCAGATTTGTTTCCACCTGTACTGTCACTGTTCATGTACATGTCCACCAGGATCACTGCTAAACACAAATCAGAAAATCCTCATGTCTGTCTGTGATGTTCAGGTACATGTCTTTACTTTTAAACTTTATGTATGCTCTGTTATAAAGAAACGCTGTGGTGGTGTTACACAAGTGCCACCAAACAGCTGTGCTTGTAGCTCTGAGTAAACAAAAGATCATAGGTGCGTGAAAGTTGTTTTCATTGGGACGCTGTCCTACTCTTTGTGGTATTTATGACTAAAAGAACTTACAATGCAGTTCAAAACGGGCAATATTACATTAATTTACCTCCTTTCCTTCCAAAACTGAGCACAAAGTGTCATTATTTAAATCTGGAAAACAACAACTTTTTCTATGTGAAATAACCTAGTCATGAAACAAAATAATACAGAATTTTCTGCTGGGAGTGTTAGCTTAGGTTGTGAATAAGAAGCTCTTAAACTTTAGGTGATTTATTCAGAAGAAAGATAATTGGATTCAGAAATGCTGCATTTAAAAAAAACAAAACAAAAAAAACCCCAACCAAACGTTGGCTTCCTTGCATCAGACTATCACTGCTGTCTTAGGGAAGAGAGCTTATCTAGGGACTCTCGGAACAAAGTATTGTGAGAGATAAAAGTCTGAGTGAAGGTTCCATGTTACAAAGCACAAGCTGCTAACCACAAAGGCAAGAGGACTCCAGTGAGGCATCCCAGCAGTCTGCCTGAACCAGACATGACTTTGTTTTCTTAAACAGTCAAGCCCCACGTGTGGCTGCGTACAGCCTCTTCATCAGGATGCTGTAGTGAAACTGAATTTAGGCTGCACTGACGGTGCAGTCTGTGTGCAGGTAAAAATTTCTGTTGCATGAAATGAAGGTGTGCTGCTGCTCTGATCTGTGTTCCTATACGTATGATCAGGATGATTGGCTTTAGTATTCCCAGCCTCTGTCTGGTATTTGATTCGGGATATTCATAGTGTAAGTGACTTTAATATTAAGCTTTCTTTGAATATAGTATGATATGGAATAGAATGACTGGAAGGAGCCAAGACACTTACTGGGAAGCCTTTTCATTTTGCAGCATGCATTTTAATAGTAAATTGTACCATTACATGACTGGCATAGCACAAAATGGCAAACTATTTGTGCAGTTTACTTAAATTTGAAAATAATTATTATTAGAGAAGAAAAATTATTTCTCAATGTTAGTCTCATGTCACAAGATCTCCAATAGAATTTGTGGTAACAGAAAGAAATTTCGATCATTCATTTGCTCCAGTTTTAAAAATTGATAATCTGTAGACAGGACATAAACAATAAGATAGTTAATTTTTATTTTCTGAATAGTTCATTGAGCTGAATATATCCCTGCTTGCATATCTTTCATTTTTATTTTGCCAGTTTGCCTGAAAGAAACCACAGGCTGCCCATTAGAATCAGTCTACAGAGGATTTAAAAGTCCAGAGGGTCCTGTTGAATTCAACTTTGTTGGCATAAGTATCTCAATTCTATAAGTAATTTACATTTAGGGAGCGTTGAAGTCATTGCCCCCTTTTCCCTTTCTGTCCTTGAATTGGTAAATCAGCTTAGTCAGTGTATAAGATTCAGCAAATCTAATGGTTTTTGAGTTCACCTCATAGTTTGCTGTTTTGATATGATCAGTGGAAAAGGGCAGGCTCAGTCATAAACTACTTAATGTATAGGAACAGTTGTAGTATTTTACTGAGGGGGGCAGAATTCTTTAGTTTGTGGCAGTATAGTGTGTAAATATTGACACAGCTGTGGACAGGAAATTAATTACACAAGTCTAAATTTGGACTTGCCTGTGGAGGAGTAAGTTAAGTTGAGTAGAAAAATCATTCGACTCTCTAAAGAGCTGTGTGCTTTTTCTGGTGACTACATAACTAGTAAATTGTGGAATAGAGTATGCTAAAATAAAAATTTCTGCGTTACCTGTTAATGTTAGAGTTGTAATTTTCATGTCATTAGTAGATACAAAAATTACACCACTATGGAGTTATTTTTTTTATGTCATATTTTAAAATAGCTGATTGAAGACAGTTCTAGAGCAGGGAAGGCATTGTTTTTTGGAAGTAAACTTCTGTGGTCTTGAATTTCCTGCATGACATGTTACATCTTACATTTTGTCAAATTACAGCTGTCAAATTGTACTGGATAATGTGACAGTGGATGAAACAAGTGAAGCAACATGACGTGATGCATCAAATATAATGCTTCATGTAGGAAGTTAGAAATGAATGGTTGGATTTTACCAAGAATGTTGATATACTTTTGTTTACCTATAGCAGGGCATGTTGAATAGTGCTTTTTTTGAAGTTATGTATATGGGTTACGTATATTGAAGCTGTGGTAAAACTCTTGTATGGTTCCTTGATGAATTTAATGAGGACTTTGAGAAGTTTTGTGCTAGTTCACGGTAAATATCTCTGCTGATGCTCTCTTTATGTTTTCTTCTTTCTTCTGGACTTCTGGCCTGTCCAGATTCTATGTAACATGCATTATATGACAAGTTTTTCAGCCATGGACCTTTGAAACCAAATGACCAACATTTTTCATACAAGCAAAAGTATCAAGTCTGTAAAGTTATCAATAGGCTCTGAATCTCAAGTGGGATGCCGTAAAAGGGGGTACAACGGTTTCTTGCTGTGCATAGTACAGAATACAGCATCCGGTCAGTGTGTCTGGTACGTACCTCTGGATTGATGGAAGGTAGGCAGATAGTACTGTGTCAATCCTCAGTAATGCCTAGCTTCATGCAATTGATCACATTATTAATCTTAATGAAGGTTCTTGTGTATTCATTGAAACTCAACTTTAGGTTTTCTCAGTGTTTTTCTGTAAAAGTGAAAATGATGAGTTTTTAAATGTTAGCCTTCATTTAACTTGTGCTAATGCTGTCCAACATAGTCAGATATATTTCTATATTACAAAGGAAAAATACTTAATGCTGGACTTCTGTTGCAAAACTAATTGTTTTAATGAAGTCATGATGTAAATTTGTAGAGAAGTTAGTATTAAAGTCAGTTATTCTCCTCTTCAGCAAGTATGTAAAATTTATACTAGATCTGTAATTAAAATGCCAGATGGAACAATAAAACCTCATAGGAGAGAGAAGTAGTCAATAATGAAATGTTGCAGCGCTCTGAAAAAAGGCTGATAATCATAAAATGTGGGTACTGCTGTAGAAATAAACAAGATCTTCATACGAAGCCAAAAAAAGGATAAATGGTTGAAATTCCGTCAAAAAAATCAGATTATAAATCTGTATGAGTTAGTGGTAGAAAGTATTTGTTTTATATTTGAAAAATATACTATAATATTTTATTTTAAATTTACTGTTTAAAATACAGAATATGAATTTTTATATTCAGGTAGATGTGAATACTTGTGTCTTTTTCCCATTACAGGATTGTTATAATATTTCTGTGGCACCTTAAAGTGAGCTTTTTGGAAATAAATGTTCTCCGATGGTTTTAAATTTCCTGCGTGACGTGTTACGTTTTATGTCTTGTCAAATTACACCTTCCATAAGACCAAATGGCAATATGGAAACTGAAATGCAGATATCAGAACACTTTAATCACAGATATATGCAGTTTTACAAATTACAATACTTCCTTCGTCTCTACGAGACAAGATGCAGTCCAGTCTGTTCTCTCAGGGCACCTGCATTTCTTGATGATCGATAGGTTGTTTATGCTATTTGACTTTATTTTTTTGAGCACAGAAAAGACATTCAAAGTTCATTCTGTTTTTTGTGACAAGAAGTTGGTCATATTTCATCTTATAAGACAAGTTTGTTAGTTAAGTTTATCAGTCTTAAGGTAGCAGCTATGCTAACTAGGCCTAACTTACTAACTGCCATCGTGGCAGATTTTGGGCTAATGTTGAAACGTCCAACTCAATAAAATAAGAAATCAAACATCTTCATGGTGTTTGTTCCTCCTCAGTGTAGTGAGTTTGTTTTCATATACCTTTTTATTCCTTGTTTTGTGTGTGGAAAGGATGTTCCCATGCATCTTGGATGATTGTTAATGATTATTACCATGTCAATATATGTAACTATGTATGTAAGTATAAACATTTTCTTCTGTTAATTTTCAATTTTTTCCATACTTTTCCCCTGTTGTAGGTTTTAAAATTAAATCAGTTTTTCTACAAAGAACAGCTGCCTGTCTTTTAAGCTCTTCTAACATTTCTGAATCTGCAAGTTGGGTATGTTAGCTTACCGCTGGATTCCTTTGGCTGTACAACCTGCTTGTATCAGTAAACTTTTTAAATTATATGAGCTTAGATTAAATAGTTCCTTTCCTTACATGTGTACCACAGAGGCATTTCTAGACTATAACCACATGATGTGGATAGAAGGATAAAGGAAAATGGGACCTGGTTGTTCATAGTATACCCCGTGTAAGTGACAACCCAGTGGATTAGATATGAGGAATTACGCTACAGCATTACTGTATTTACAGTTCCTCGTTGTTTTTGGCAGCAGCGGCAAGTGATGACTGCCTATCTAACAGTATATAATGTAAGCTGAAACACAAACGTCTGTACATCAGTGGCTATGCCAATGAAAAACTTCCTTCATGTTGTGCATAATAGCAGTCCCTCACTTTTTGGTGTGCTCAAACAGTGTTTACAAAGACTTGTGTTCACAGATTTGGAATTGTGGGTGTGTTGAGGTGGGAAACATGGGTGGGGAAGGCAGTAAGGAGTAAGTCCTGATTTGGAAAGGCAGGAGTAATAAGTAAAAAAAAAAAAAATGTTTTGGGCATTGAGGTTTTGAGATTGAAGAAGAGGGAGGAGGAACTAGAGATAAGTTTACAGCTGAGCATAAGCAAAGCTACTGATAGATTTCCTCCAACTTTGTTTCATACAATATTATCTTACTTTGAAGATATTTGATCTATGTAGTGTTGGATGTCAGCTCTGAGTACTAAATACTTTTGTAGTTCTACATAGAAAGTCTTGAAGTCAAGCTAAGGATAAAAATCGGGGTAAAGGAGCGTTTGTAGTCTGCTTTGTGAAGAAAAGTTAAGTAATAAACTAGGGGCAAGCTTTGGGCATTAATATAGTAGAAATACAAATTGTAAGTGAATGGATGAATCTTTTTTTCCTTACTTCTAAGTGACTACTCAGCAGATAAAATGTAGGTAGTTTGCTCTTTTTGTGTGGCTTTTCAATTGCCTGTTGTGGAAGAAAATGAATATGGAAAAGAAGTTAAACATGCCTTAGTGTGTTCTGTTGTTGAATCCATTGAAATATTAGTGCATTGAAGAAGATTACAACGTGAACTCAATTACCACATTTTACTTCCACTGTAATTTTTCTCAATTTGGAGGCTGCTTATTCTATTAGAAGAGAAGACTTGAACTAATGGTGATTGGTGATCTGCCCTATTGACTTTTTTACTGATTTAAATCAAATTTAGTTGTGCCATTGAGGATATTACTTAATATCTATCAGTTCATTTATGCAATTTAAACACGGAAAAGGATTTGGACACACATTTTCAATGACACAGAGACAACTGAGGACAAGATGGGTAAATTGCAAATAAGGGCTGAATCTATACTCAATTCAAATGTGCCTAGGAAACATCCTGCATGCTGGGACCCAACTTGCTGTGCTGGCAAACTGTTAGGAAGGTCTCTGATATGGTTTTGGTGTGTTCTAACCAGTTAACTACAAAAACAAGTCCCAGCCAAATTTGGCAGTCAGATGTTCCAGATAGTGCCTGTAAATGAGGCTATGTGGCATTCTCTGCTAGTGTCCCAGTACGTTTTTGCAACATCAGCTGTATGCTAAGCCACTGGAAATTGTTTAATTTCTTTTTCTATCCCTGGTGTATTTAGCTTTTTAAGTATTAGACCATCTTTAATTACTATTATTGAAGGTCTTTGGACTTTGAAAATTGGAAATATATTTCACTGGAGACTACACCATGGTAATTGGCATGTTGTTGCAATGTCTGCACAATGTTGTTACTATTTCAGTCTGTTACATAAGATTGTTTGCTGATTTTCCCAGAAGTATAAAATGAATTCAATCCAGGATCTATCAAGTAATTTTTGTTCATGGAAATGAAATTTTAATTTTTCAGACTGTGAATTATTAAAGTCTGCTTTGCTCAGAAAAATAGATTTTGAGGTACAGAGCAGCATTGTTTGCTTTTATTTACATTAATCGGAACAAAATAGTTGTCACAGCTTAGTTTTCTAATGTTGTGATGGGAAATTATATAATAAGTGTCAGAGTGCTAAAAAGTTTTTATAAAATACATGTGACACTTTTTGAGTAAATCATTACTTGGTGCTTTTACCCAATCCAACTATATTCAACTATAACCAGTGTTTTGGCATAAGATTATGAACAAAAAAATACTGGCAAGACAATCCTGAAGAAACTACCTCAGAGCTCCTTTGTGCTTCTCAGTGACACTTCATGAGATGTGATGTGGTGATTATTCCATGTGAGCTGTTAAAAGCGCATGTGGAGGCTGATAATTAGTTTTCTGCATTGAAAAATACGCATTCTGAGGATGGTTAACAATTGACACAGGCTGCCTAGAGAGGTTGCGGACTTTCTATCTTTGGAGGATTTTTGTAAACAGCAGAACAAACTCCTGAGCAAACCAGTCTGAATTCAGAGCCTCTTTTGGGCAGGAGGTTGGACTACAGACCTCCCAAGGTCATTTCCAGTCCAAGTTAACTTTTAATTTTATTAAGTTAAATTTTAATTTGATTTATTTTTATAGGAAGTCTTTTTCTAATGTGTGCTTCCAACACAAAACTTACATCACATGCTTGCAAAGATTAATAAGTGAAGTTTTATTATGAGGAAGATTTTTCCTGGTTTAATGTACTTGAGAAGCTGTTGTTTACAGGCTGAGATGACTTAAATAGATCAATTAAGTCTTCTTTGTTTAAAAAAAAAGAAGTTTTTCAAACAGAATCACAGAAATCTGTTGGAATCCATTGCAGTGTATTATTGTAGACTAAAATATATCTAGGAAAAATAAGGCATTATTATAGTAATCATTATCTGTAATTTATTTCACTTAGATCTGTAAGAGGTGAGACATGCACATCTTTTAATGTGAGCAATGATGTCACTTAATAGGAAGTTTAGAAAACTAACTGAAATTAAAAACTGGGCTGCATTGATGTGCTGGTGAAGACGACTTCAAGAATGCCCCCCATTTCTGTAGCAGAGGATCACATAACCGTATCTAGCCTGTGAACCATCAGTCATCACTACAACACACACCAAATTGCTCCCAAGTACCCTGAAGGCCTGATGCTATTTCTGGGGCATTCTGATAGATGTCATTTCCAGGACCTTGGATACTCTGATAAATTCTGTTACATGTCCTTCACTCCAAATTTAGAGTGGACCTTTGGTATGCAGTGTGTGGGGGTTCTGTTGGATGTTTCTTGCCTCTGTGTTGCACAGTGAGGGAATTCGTGTTATGTGGCAGAACTGGGAAGTGTCATACACAGGGTACCATAGGTCTTTCTCCCTGAACTTTTTGCGTTTCTTATTCCACTCTGCTAGTACTTCATCTTAATTTTTTTTTTTTTAATTCTATACTGGTCAATATTTAGACTACTAATGTCTCTTACTAAAATACTGGAAAGTTCCTCAGGGTTAGCTTGACAAGGTAGTAATGTCTGGGATGCCATGGGACGTGAATGCCATGAGATGTCATCCTGTGTGTAGTATGAAGGAAACAAAGTACCATGACAACACAAAACAGTAGCTATGCAAATATTTCTCTTATTTTTAGTGGTTCATGTTTTTCATTATTGATGAGTCAGTAAATTCTTTCTAGATGACATCGGAGGCTGGGAAGTGTGACCCAACCAGGGAACAGTGCTTACTTTCTGGTCTTCATTATGGAGATGTAGTTTGCAGATAATACAGCGAAGACTAAGGAACTTAACTCTTTTTCCTTGTGTACTGGTATCTTCCCCTCAGAGGATTGCTAAATTGCTACCAATTGTGTAATTTATTGTTAGGTTTTGGAGCTCCCAAGGCCAGCTTTATACGTTTGAAGCAAGCAGGAGGTTTTATAGACGGTGTAATTGAAAGCACTGTGCAGTGTTTTTCTGAAGCATAGTGGGAAACAGAATCATTCTACGTGAACAAAATACTTTTTTTTTTTTCCTGTTAGTGCTGTGTAGGAAAACAGAGAAAAAATAACTTTAAATATGAACTAGTTATGTACAATGTAGCATTTATTTAAGGTATTGAGGCACAAGTAGTAAACTCTCAGAGATAAAGATAATGCCTGGAAATATTTAAAGACATTGAAAATAAGTTTTAATTTACACTTTCCCATTATTGCAGTGTCTGTGTGGATGATATTTCCTTGCCTGTTTTCCAGTCAAGATTATATAATTGGGAGTGTTTCGTATTGTTCTACCCCATTTGCTCCCGTGTATGTATCGTATGTAGAACAAGTCTGGGGTTGTCTGTTGCACAGAATTCAGACCTTTGCAAATGACTTAGTCTATGTTGCAATTCGTAGATTTGTAGTCTTTGAAATGTTTTTTTAAAACAAAAGGTTTGCTGTAAGCAGAGGCTCTTTTTGCCTTTCACTATTAAGTATGGATGTTCCCTTTTGTTTCTGGAGATGTCTTGGGCTTCATCAGTACAATTAGTACCAGGTTCTGCTCTCATGCTACTTGAAAGCAGATGCTTAGACCAAAAATGCATGGAATTTCCCCCAGCAAGACTTGACAGCTCGTGTTAGAAATTACAGAATGATTCTTCCTTACTGTTATTTCCACGTACACTGTTGAAGATGGCAGTGCAGTATACAGTGGTTCTGAGAACCACAAACTGACCAGCTGACCTGTGCAATTTCTAGAGAGTGGGGACTGTCTAGGACTGTAGCAACCCTCCCCTGAAATGGAGGGGGACAAGACAATTTTTCATTTATACTTACAAAATGCAGTCATTCAACTATGAGCACGAGTGCTTGACTGTTTTGCTTCAGGAATTTATGTTCGTTCATTATGAGCTGGGGTTTTTATGTGTTTGAAGACATAAATAGGAAGAAGACATGAATATGAAGGAGCACCATATTAGCAATCAAACTAAAAGCCTTGTTATATTGTTTCCTGTGAAGTAACAAGTATAAAATTCTTGCAGATCATCCATATGTATTCATATGGATTTCCCTGGACTGGGCCAGTATTTTGAGAAACTTTGCTTTATAACTTAAAAGACTGCAGTATTTACTTTTTATTTCTTTTTAGGTTATAGTTGATGAATCAACTGTTTTACTACTTTGTGAAAGCATCAAACATGTTAGGATCCTGTGCAACTGCTGTAGGTGACCCTGCTCTGGCAGAGGGGTTAGACTAGATGATCTCAAGAGGTCCCTTCCAAGTCTGACCATTGTGGGATTCTGTGATCAGCAATAAATTACCAGTGTTAGTTGAGTGTTTTATTCAGGCGAGTCAGACATTCAAGATTGCTATTGATAGTAGCTATGCACCACTACTACCTTAAATAGAATTTCAGTTTTTCTCAAGAGGATTTGCCTTTCTGCTAAAATGCTGTTCTTACCTGGGTAATCATCTCCGATTTTGTATCGGTTGTTAACCTAGCAGACTTTATCGTTGAGGTATAAGCATCAGATTTTGATGTAGTTAAAGTTTATGAACAGTTACACAGTTCTAAAATCCCAAATGGTGGTAACCTTGAACATTACTACTGAGATTCTTGAAGTCTAATTCTTCTTAATGAAGGGCCTGAATAAAAAGGTGGGGAAACAAAACCTTGTCAAAATTCAGGACGTTTAAAACAAAGTGAGTAATAAGAGTTGTATGTGATAGTGGTAGAGCATTTTTCATCCTGTTGTACCACATGTAGCAATGCAGTTGTCTTGTGTGCATGCTTTCGAGATCAGAGGGATTTTTGTACTGACTCAGGTTGGTAACGAAGTGACACAACTGGTTTCTTACAGTGAGGCATGAGAACCTTTCTGTGCCTATGTAAAACACTTGTGTGTCTCATTGGTCTTCTCTAATTCTAAAATTTCCTTGAACTGTGAGGAACAAAGGTTAATGTCCCTTCTAAATTTGTAATTGCCACTGTGATGATTCTGGATGTTCTTTGTAGCTATAAATATGGAATCAGTTTTTAAGTCCTGTTATTACTAATGCTTGTGGCAGTGGTTTTTAATGTAAGCAAAGTACTAGTTGGTTTTGAGTTTTCCACACATTAATTTCGGCAGACATCATGCTAGTTCTAGTATGGGTCTGTTAGCTTTAATACATGTATGAATCCTATGCAGTAATTTTTTATGTTTATTTTCAGTCATATTTAACTTGAAATTTGAGATCTCTGATGCCCTGAGAGCTGATTTTATGCCAATGAAATACTCAAACCAAAAAGTGAAACTGCAACAGTCAGATAAATTTCTCCCTCCAAAGCAGCTTCTAATTATCATCTTGAATACTAAGTAGTGGCCTAATATATTGACATTTGTTTGTGTATTCAGCTTTTTGGAATCCTTTATACTGTTGCTAAGTAATAACAGTCCCTGTAAGAAGATACAATGTCTTGAATCTTAAAACACGTTCCTGAACACTCGTTGAGGATGCTAGGAATGCTAGTTCAGACTTATATATGTATATAAAGGACGTAGTTTCATAGGTCTTTAAGCACGTGCTGTTAATAGGCTTTTCTCTTCATCTTGCTGAATTCCTTCCATTCTGTTGTCTTATTGATGGTCATCACATTGCTGCTAATCATTCTCTTATGCTCAGGTTTCTCAGATCCATCCAGAGGTTTTTAAGACACTTGGGCCAAGAGCCTTTTCTTTAAAAAAAATTAAAAAATCAAAAGTTTAGATCACACTTGTGAATGTATGTTCCTTTAGATCTTCTGGAATTTACTGCTTAGGAAAACTCTGTAACTAGGAGTTGAGTGGACAGTCAGGACCACCTGTACTAGGATTTGTTGCATTAGGATGAAGAGCTTACATGCGAGCAAGAAAGACCTAAGATATGAGTCTATGCACAGACTTACGTATTCATTAGCTCCTAGTGATTAATGCTGTTTAACTATTAAAGCACTAAGGTATGAGTTATTATGAGTGATCATATCATTATATATAAGATAGTACTGTTTGTAATTTTTTAAATGATTCTTAGTGCAGATAGTGTTGATATTTGAAATAAATCCCTAAATATTCTTGGCACCAGTGTGCCACCAGCTTTGTGCGGTTCTGGACACATTGCTTACTTGCTTGTTTCTGTCCTATTTATTTGCCTGATTCCAGGTTAGTGGATGATGCTAATTCCATCCTGAGATGCTGTTCCCTTGAATGATGTACAGGGTCTTTGCTTTCTTTCCAAATACAGTGAATCATACACAGGCTTAATCAATTATCTCCTCAAAGTTTGTCATTGATGCATTTTAATATCTCATAATGTGCCTAATACATTAAGGAACAAGATAAATATGTTGACAAGATCTATAAATGACTTTGGTATCAACTATCAGTCACTTTAATTAGCAAATATCTGAATACACTGGAATAAACTTGTTCATTTAGAAATTAATACATCTACCTACTCAGGGTATACTGTTAGTTTTGAAATTCTTAAAATGGCAGTATTGGCAGATGCTAAACACAAAAATAAGTGGAACAACTGGACTAGAAATGGGATATTATTAAATATATTCCTGGTTTATTATTTTCTCTTTTACAAACATTTTTTTTGAGGTGAGATAGCAATGAAATTGGTCAGTTAGTGGATTTGTCATGATCATTTGTATCTGCTGAATAATTACACAGTTAATTTTTATGACTGAAAGCTGGCAATCCAGGACATAATTCATGAAACTTCAATTCCCTAATTTTAAGTTGTTCATTCACTGATGTAATTAATAATTGAATTTACTTCCTAGGGACTGCTGTAATACAACACTGAAGACTCAGATTCTTTGCAGCCAGAACTGACAAACGGAAGTGGTGTTAAAGGCTGCCTGCTGTCTCATCCCTTTGATGGAGCAGAACCTCTCCCGGTAGGATGATTTGATATCCAGTGGTTTTAGTCTGTTGTTTGTTTGTTTTTGTTTTTTTTTTCCTGAGACAACAAATAGCAGTAATTGTAACAAGGGCTGTTATGAGGAAAAAAATATTTGAGTGGGCAAAATCATCCATGGTTTTAAGCCAAAGATTAATACCTCTTCAATTGAAGAGAAAAAAAAACCAAACAAAAAAAACAACACAAAAACCAACCCCAACAGCTTCCTCCCCCCCCAAATTAAAAAAAAAACAAACACCACAACCCAACCACAAAACCAAACCAACCAACAAACCCAAACAAAAAACATCAAATGAAGCATGTAGTTTGGGTTTAAACTTGTGACTTAAGTTGAGAAAACTCCCCGTTATTAGTTCTGGCTGTTAGGATACTTTATATGGGATACAGGATACTTTATATCGAAGTACAAAAAAACAAAAGGATGACTGCATTGTCTATGAGATCACTCTTCTTGTTGATTGCCTCCTTTCTAGTTGCGTTTGTTTCAAAACTAATAAGATGCAAATTAAAGGGTGGCAAAATATTTTGCTTGTAGGTGTGGTTTGCAGTAACACTTGTGATCACAGAACTTGCTATATTTGAGGCTGTTGTGTAGATCACTTCGATCCTGAGGCTGGCTTGAAGCTGTCAGTGCCAGTATAGAGCTGCCATTGCCTCTGCTAAATTGCTGGGTTTTTTTTTTTTTTTTTTTCCTCCTCCCTGTGTTGTGCAATTGAGAATCAAAGGAATCCTAGCTGTATTTCCTGAACTATTTCTTACTGTGGAAATTAGGGGCACAGGAGAGAATTGTTCTATGCCACCTAAGGACTCCTGAAGTTGTTCCTTTTGTGCAGTTTTCTGTCTGCCTTGTGTGGCCCGAGCAGTTGAAACTGACTGTTGATCCTCAGTTCCTGTATGGGGAGTTTTGAAGACAAATGCCTTAGAAATCATGACTGGAAAATAAGTAGTTTCTAGGTGTTGGATTGAAGTGTGTTTTAAGAAAGCATGCCTGCTAAAAATATAGTCCATTTACATCTAGTTAGGTTTTCTGGTGGAAAGTAGTATAACCTGGTGTTCATTACTGTCAATTTTTTTCTGCATACTAACTATTGAGTTAGTAGTGCAGTTGTCATCAGTGCAGCTTCTGTGACGTTTCTGTCAGCACTTTCTTTCACCAAGGTCTACTCTTCTCCTCTAGCAAAGAATGATCTTCTTAACTTTTAACTCTGTTGATGAATTTCTCCTGCATACTTTCTAATTTAATACTAATAATACTAGCTTGAAGTGCTTTTACCTCATTCTGGAAAGGTATGACAGCTGTTAAATTTTCCAGGATTGTCTCTTTTAACTAACTCAGATTTCTTAATTTAGAATGTTCAAGGTTTTCCTTAATAGAAAGACAAATTCTCGGTGTGATGAGCAAAGGAGACTGTAAGATAATGCCATGTTAATTCAGTAATTTCAATTAGACTAAGATCAGGCACTTGAATAGTTTCTATAATAATTTGATTTTGCTCGAGAGAGAGAGAGAAAGGAGTATCCTTTCATTTCCACTCTCGGTCTGTCTTCAAAATATATCTATATGATTGGCAACTGAGAATGTGAACATTGGGCAGTTGCTGTTGCATAAGCCAGTAAGACCTAGGTAGTGCAAGTATCTCTTTCTTGAGTTGTTAAAAATAACATAGAAATAAAATTGCAGAGTTATCCTTTCATATCTTTCTCATCCTTGCTTCAGGTCACTCACTGATGAGCTTCCTTCTTTTTGTGTGTGAGTGAATTTATCTTGATACGGGTTTTTTTTACCAAGTGACTTCTTCCCTCCCCAAACTCTTACATCATGCCCTGTGTAGTAGTTCTAATGGAAATAAATTCATAAGAATTGTAGACTGACTTAGTAGAAGGCAGGTCTACAGGTTTATAATGAAGAGGGAGTTCTTGTGATGACACAGACATATGTACAGTGATACCCCGAATGATGACTGGAAGGAAAAGTTCCCATTTAAATGGAATAGCGCATCAGTTAAATTAATTTATTTTCCTAAAATACTATGTTTCTGCATATTTTAATGTCTAAATGTTGTGGTTTTTCTGCCTTTATCTAGACTAATGTATTTGATACTGGTCATCAGATTTCTGAGGAAATGTACCTTTTCTCCTTTGAAAAGTAGAGCATTTGGGAGAATATTATGAAAAATCTTGATCTGATAATAATTGTGTCCCCAGGCTACGCCAGCCATTGCTACAGTTGAGTTTGTCAATGCCTATATTATATAGTCATATGTAAATAAACTCTGTCCATCATTCCATAGTGTTACAGCAAAAGCAGAGATTTTTGTTGCTGTTGGGTCAGGCTAGAACAGAATTGTATTACTGGTATTAAAACCTGTTTTAATAGAATAACTAGTTAAAGTCATGGTGGGTTTCCATACTGTCCTCTGCTACTGTTGCTCCTTTTTCCTAGAAGCCTGCTTGGTTTGATGGATGTCTTTATTCCTACCACCCCTTCAGGCTTCCCGCTTGGGTCCCTGCTCCCAGTAGGAATAGGACTAATGTGCCAGCCTCATGGTGGTGGCCCCATGCATATCTGAGCTTGGAGACACCCAGGGAAGTCCCCACTGCGGTCTGCTGTGCAGATGCAGTATATTCCCTCTTTTGGTGCGTTGTGCTGCCAGGCCTGGTGCTAGCATGTGCATCACCTGTGCTTAGCATAAGAGGGAAATAAGACTTGGAAGGATTTTACTGGGTGTTGGAAAGTTCAGGGAGAGATGGATCCCCACCTTAATTCCTAGTGTAAGAGTAATCTGTATGCTAGCAGGTCAGAGGCTACTGGAGAGTGCATCGACAGCTGTGGGAAGAGAGGGCAGAAACAGAATGCAAGACCTTTCAGATGAGTACCTTAAATTTTGAATGTTAGAAACCTTTCCAGGATTTGCAGTGTCACCCGAGAAATCATGCAGTTAACTTCACAGAATGGAAAAGAAGAGGGAACTTACACATTTAGTTTGCTTTCAGGATTCAGATACACTGGAAGAAGGCAGAGGTGTTGCACTGTCACTGTCCTACAACTGTTGTTAGAATTTTCACCCTGAAATTTTCTATCCGCTTCACGTTTATTTAAAATATTTGCATTACTGAATCCACTCACATTGTGTAAACATCTTAGATTCTGGTCATACTCATGTAAAATCAAGGAAAGTTTTTCATAGGCTGCATTAAAGTTTGATTTAATATCTAGCAAATGAGGTAGTGGCAATGTTAAAAATAGCAAGTTTTCTCATTCCTGGAGTTCAGTACTGAGAAACTTAGAGAAGTGGGTGGTGTTGGTGTGGGAGAATGAGGCAGAAGATAGGGGAAGAAGGGAAGGCGCTTCATTTCAACAATCAAATGTGTAATATATAATGGTAAAACCTGCTTGCAGATAGAACCACTGTCTCTTTTATTTTTCTTAAATAAATCATTTGTTATAAGGGAGGCATCAAATTGTACATCTACAGAGAATAACAAGTGATGTTACCACCCTCAGAGGGGCAGTGTGCAATATACAGTCTCAAGATATTTACCACATAGGCTTGAAGCAACCGATTTAAAACAAACTACTGCTGAGTTTTGCGGGCAGCAGCAGTGCATAGTAAAGGAGATTTCCTTAAGATTGGCACATTCTCTCTGCTTTTGCAGTGCCAAAATTGGAGTATTTTTAACTTGACTTCATTGTGAAGAGCGTTGAGAAATAATCATGAGATTTACCTGCATAGACAGTCTATTTGCTCATATTTCACCTAATGGTAATGAAAAATGAGTGCTTTTTTCCTTGCTTGTCAAAACCAAGTTATTTAACCCTGATAAATGGAGAGTATGATAATGTAGGTAATATTTTTACAGCTGGTGATACAGAGTTGTAGAAACTCTTAATTCATGGTGCAACTCCAGGACACAAATATGGTTAGGGGCACCTTTTATTTAATAGAAAACTTTTATTTTGCTTTGCAAGAGCTACTTGCGCAGAGTTTGACATCTACAAGTAAATCCTGACGCTATTAAAGTTAGCATGAGTTTTGAAACTCAGTTTGAGGTGTGGATTGACCGTGATTGTAAGCAGTACGAGTCCTCTATCGTTAACAGAACTGAACTCTCACTTCATAGGAATCTAGCTGTAACTGAGCAGTGCCTGCCATGCTGTAAGTAGTCTGCATGAGCTTTATGACTCTTCTCAGATGGTTAACTTCATAAAACATAGTCAGGAGTATTTGCATGAACTTGCTTTGAACTAAAAAAGTGTTTATGTATTGGTTTCCCAAATGGTACTGTCATGTAATATGAAGATGCAAACTACATAAGTGAGCTAGTGTAGGTGTAATCCACAACGTCTGTAGTCTTTCCATCAGTAAATCTAGCTTCGACTTTTTTTTTTTTTCTCCTGGTCAGCAAGAAAAATTTGCTTATTGAACAACTACTGAGAAAATTCCCATGATTTTGCACAGTTTACAATAAATGTAATGATGAAAGTTTTGCTGTTTGGGAATTGGGTATATTAGTAGTCTTAGATGAAAAGTTTACTTTATGGCTGTTTCAAGCTAGTTTTATTTTACTATCATCCAGGGCTAAACAAATGCAAACTAATAACTTCTTCACCTAGAATTAAGACCTTTTCAGGCAATTTTAATAAGGATCATTTTAAGTGAGAATATAATGATACTGTTTAGAGAACAGTAAAACTTGTCTATTTGCAAGTTTCCTGCTTAATGAATTCCTGAGAAACTTGATGGATAAAGACATAAAAGAAGCCTACCTCTAGTGCAGATCTTTGAAAGACTGACAAATACAGAGGTAAAAGGGATTAAATATAAGAAAGATTAAAACAGCAAAGGATTTAAAACAAAAGTATGAAGTAATAATATGGATTTAGGAATAAAAATGGTACAAAATGACAAGAGAGCAGGATGAAGGGTTTCAGGAATAAGATCAATTTAACAGTAAAAGCAAGGAAGCTGACAGGGAAGGAGGGGAAAGCTGCGAGGAAAGATGAAAACTGGAAATAAAGATGTACTGAACTGAGAAGGAGAAAGAAGTCCAAGATCCATTCACAAATAAAAGCACCAATACTTAAAAAGATAATGTGTCACTGTGGATGTGATGTTGTTTTCATAGGCTATTAGTTTTGTGCTTTGGATAGTATTTTAGTTCTTTCTGTCTATTAACCAAAAGAAGCCTTAAGGAAAGTATCTATACTTCCTTTCTTGTGGAAATCAAAATGTTGATAGCCTAGTAGGCACCAAAGTGATAATTAAACCTTGGTGTGTCTCCTTCAGTCATAGTGCATATGGGATTAATCAAATTTAACCTCTGTTACATTTGTCTGTTACTTCTGTATGGCTTTACTGGGCAAAAAAGTTTCAGGAAAAGTGGGATGAGGCATTCAATTTCAGCTGTTTTTCATGATGTTGTTAATATCCAGTTCTTCTTAGATAAATATTTCTCAGTTGATAGGCATATTGATAAACATCTGCCTGGATGTAAATGTTATCTCTCTATGTAGTCTATCCTTTTCTTCTCCTGTTGGTAATAGTAGTATGAGTATTGTTCTGACTAGGTCAGCCCTGAAGTGGTCAGGCACTTGGGCTAGATGGTCATGGTAGATCCTTTCCAACTGAACTATTCTGTTCCATTGAACATGTGTGCCCAGACTAGACGAGTCACTGTCAGCACCTCTAAAGTCTCCTGCATTTTTTGTTTGTTTCAGAACCTTTCCTGTATTTTGTCACCTTTTCATTTTGTCTTAAGTCTCATTTGTGAATTTTGCTGTACCTGTTTAAATTGAGCTGAGTATTTTTATAATGGCAGAAAATTAATTATTCTTTTCTTGGTTTATCTGGAAAAAGGTTATGCAGAGGATCTTGTACTTCTCTAATTCATGTTGGAGGGTTTCATGAGGATGAGTTACCTGTATCTGCATGCCTTGTAGTTCTTAATTAAAACTGTGTTACTTTGCCATTTTGGTTATTTACAGTATAGTAATCAAATATCAACAGGTAGCAAGATGGATAACATGCTTCTGCATTTTACCAATATAGTATAAAGCCATTGTTCTTTTGAGCTGCTGTGTAAGTAACTGAATGTCGGGTTTCAGCCATTCCAGTAGGCAGTGGCATTACTTTTATTTTTAATGTAAGGCATGTATCTGCCAAATGGAATAACACCCACCATGCACAGTAGGTGGGTTTTGACTGAACAAGTTGATGTTCTCTCAGCCGTTGGTACTGCATTTTTTTAAAAGGAAAAAAAACATTTATAATTGCTAAAGAACAAAAAAAAAAACCAACCAAAAAAGGAAATCTGAGTAAGTTAGTGTTCTAGGCAGTCAGGTATTTTCTCAGATGCTTTAGTCATGGCTGTGGCATAAATTTCTTTACACTTGTGCTGAGCTTTTATCAGAGATGCTTACCAGACCAATGAGTTTCTTAGCATGCTAATGTCTCATTTATGCCTTATGATTGTAAAACATTTTTAATATGCCATTAAGTTGATAGGTTTTTTTGATCTGTGTTTGTAAAGATGGTGGGAATCTTTTGTACTGGCTGTTGTTATGCTGCACAGGCACAGAATTCTGGTCTTTTAAGTGCTTCTAGAGTATGTTTGCATTGTACTGGTCATAAGTTCAGGAGAGTGAAAGCTATATAAAGGTATTTAAAGCTTCAGGTATGTAGTTGCTCAGGGAACTCACATGGCAGGCTGTGGTTTCATTAATGTGGCTTTTTAAAAGAGAACGGCAGCCTTACAAGGGGAAGGGGCACTAGGAATCTAGTGTCACTAAAAAAAGTGTTAATAGCTTGGTATTTTTTACACCCATTCAAAATATTGTCAAAATTGGAATGCATTTTAGAAATAAATGCTGAGAGAAGAAATTAGAAAGATTGAGATTTTTTTTTTTGTTCAAAGTGTAGTGCTAAAATGAGCCATTACTAAAAGAAGATGAAGTAAATGTATTGGTAACTGCAGTTCAGCTTGCACATGAAAATCGCAGCAGTAACAGTAATGTGGGATTTTGCTTGGTGTTCATAAAGGGGCTAACTTTGATAAATAACTCCACTGGTATGCGTGAAGAAGTAGTTATTGGATGGAAATGGCTCTTGTTTACAGTAGATGCGAGTGCATGAACCAAATAATTAGCCACTCACAGTAGTGGATAGTATTGGCGTGCAATGCAGCTGTTATTAAAAGTGGGGCAAAGTTTCCAGTGATGTGCAAGCTTTTACGAGACAGTTGAACAGTTAGGAAAATCTTCATTTGAAGTTTCCAGTTCAATTTGCAGTTGAAAAACACCAAAAAAAAAAAAGCACAAAACTTCTATTAGTTACCTATTGCTCACAAGAGCAAGTGAAACATATATTGCGCACTTCCATGAATAGGTAGAGTGAGCCCAGAGTCCTAAATTTCAGTGAGTATTTTCTCTAAACATGCACTTCAGACTTTTTAAAATGCTTTTTCATCATTCTGCAGTTGCTTTACCTGTCTGCTGCTTTTTTTTCTATATTGTATCTGTTAATATATGCTTTTTCCCCATTTGCTTTTTATTCTGCTTGTGGTGTTTACTTTTTGCCTTAACTGTCTTCTGCCCCATCTCTCCTTTATTGAAGTCATGATTACAATGGCACAAATCTTGGGAGGAAAATACCCATGTATCAAAAGGTGCTCATAATCTGCTCCCCCCCCCCCCCCCTTGAGATTGTTTAGTTTTTACCTTGTCTTTCCTACTCATTAGTTACACTTACTATCTTCTCCATGTCTAACTGCAAAAGCTCTCAATAAGTACCCTAACCTCTACTGATGCTCCGTTGTCTGGAGACAGTTGCTTCTCCAGAGAGTGTGCAGATAACTCGCATATCCCAAGTCATAGAATCACAGAGTGGTAGGGGTTTGAATGGACCTCTGGAGACCATCTAGTCCAACTCCCCTGCTAAAGCAGGGTCACCTAGAGCAGGTTGCACAGGATCACGTCCAGGTGGGTTTTGAGTATCTTTCATAAGATCCTCTCTCAGCCTTCTCTTCGCCAGGCTAAATAGACCCAGGTCTCTCAGCCTTTGCTCATAAGAGACATGCTCCAGTCCCTTGGTCATCTTCGTAGCCCTCTGCTGGACTCGGTCCAGTAATTCCCTGTCTGTCTTAAACTGGGGAACCCAGAACTGCACACAGGACTCCACATGTGGCCTCACCAGGGCAGAGTAGAGGGGAAGGATAACCTCCCCGGCCTCCTGGCCTCATTCTTTTTAATGCACTCCAGGATACCATTGGCCTTTTTGGCCACAAGGGCGCATCGCTGGTTCATGGTCAACTTGTGGACTCCCAGGTCCCTCTCCGCAAAGTTGCTCTCCAGAAGGTCAACCCCTAACCTCTACTGGTGCATGGGGTTATTCCTCCTCAGATGCAGTACCCCACACTTGCCATTGTTGAACTTCATTAGGTTCCTCTCTGCCCAGCTCTCTAGCCTGTCCAGGTCTCGCTGGATGGTAGCACAGCTTTGTGGTGTGTCAGCCACTCCTCCCAGTTTTGTGTCACCGGCAAACTTGCTGAGGGTACACTCTGTCCCCTCATCCAGGTTGTTTATGAATATGTCAAACAAGACTGGACCCAATACTGACCCCTGGGGAACACCACTAGTTACAGGCCTCCAACTAGAGTCTGCGCTGCTGACTTCAACCCTCTAAGCTCTGCCATTCAGCCCATTCTCAATCCACCTCACTGTCCATCTCTTTCTGGCAGATTATTTGAATCTTTTCTGAAAAGTTTTTTTGGCCTGTAAAGACTTCCTCCATGTGGATAAGTTATTTTTTTTTTGTCATTCTCCATTTTACACACACGTGTGAGTGTGCACAAGATCACTGTTTCATTAGGTTGTGCATCATGGTAGATATAGTGGGGAACTGAGTTGTTGAAGATGACTTGGAGAAGAAGACATAGAAGAATCTTTCAGGCTTTGTGCAGAAAAGCTGACTGCAACATGCTCTGAAAGATTAAAACAGCCAGTTCCCTAAGTAAGGAAAGGGGTGTGCTTATGAGCCGTTACCTCATTGCATAGGATATGGTTGAAGTGAGGTAGCAGGCTCAAAGAAATAGAAGCACATAACTTAAATACCTGGTTTCTGTGACTGAATTGTTAAGAGAGGAAAGCGTCAAATCATTACTACTTTGTACCTTTCGTGAAAGGAAGAAAACATGAAATCTATTTTCAGTAATCAAAATACCTTGGAGGAAGAAACTGAGAACTTACGAGAGAAATGGTTAGAATCATGGGAAATCACTTCTTTGGTGTTCTGTAAGAGCTGTGTCATCGATGTCATGGTGGACAGGCACTGCAATATTTTTCTGCTCTCTTCACACAGTCGCTTAGAAAGGAAGTCAGTTCAGAGAAAATTATTTCTAATTACACAGAGATATAATATTTTAGAGTGGGGCACTGGGATTTAGCCATGTGACACCCATTAATGTTAATGGAACTCATGCAGCTAAATCACTCTTCACTTATGAAAAAGGTATCCTAGAGAGTTTACATAAAGACATAGTTGTCTGTCACACAGCTGGACTATGAATCATTGCTACTATGTGTACAAGTAACATAGCAAGAGAGAGAACAATTTAGTACTGATAGGTTTTTCTGAGCTTGGTGGAAAGCCACTTTTCATGTACTTGAAGGCTGCAATTTTTCTAATGCTTTTTGGTAATTAGCAATTTGAGCATGTTAATAATTTGGAGTGGTCATGCTGTTGTTCCTTGTGACAGTAAGTGATGTACTCACTCAGCATCTCTAGTGGTTGTGATTCTAAGGTATGCTGTAAGGTTAAACAGTATTCTGATTGATACAGAGTCTTTCAGCTCCTTGCCTGACATGATTCCGCTATTCATATTGCCTGCGTTTAATGGCTTTTCTTCCTCTAGTGTTAGGGAAAATATGAGCATTTAAAGCCCAGCAGCAGTTACAGGATAGAGTACGGTAGATCTCAGTCGCACATACCCTATATCACAGTAGCTAGAAATGTCTTAAATTGTGATTGCATAGTGCAAATATCATCTAAAAAAAAAAAATCTGCAAGTTTCTCACAATGATTGCTGGGTTTTGTCAGATTGATGTGTTTCAAGTCAGTTAAATCATTAGGCTTTTGAAAGCTTTGCTAAGTAAATCGCTGTTATGTTAAGGCATGTCTGAGTGAAGTGCCTAATTCCAAGACAGAATATGATCAGAGGATCAGTTATCTGCCTCAAAGATACTTCTGTTATGCATATACGTGTGATGAAATGCTTGGAATATGAGTCTGTATTGTACAGGTTTAGTAATGTTCGATGTCAGAGAATACATATAGTGTGTTGTGTATGTACTTCTTTGTCTTACAACCTGTTGGTCAACTTATTTCAGAAATTCCAAGATACTTATGCTTTGGATGTCCAAAGTTTCCTTAAAGCTAAGGATAAAGGTATGTGTGCTGTCTAGGGTGAAATGTAAATCTGTGTTGCTTCAACAGGAATTGGGACAGACTTTGTACAGCTGTTATTTGGAGACCTTTGATCACAGTGTCAACTGCTGCTCTTTCTTGAAGGAAAACTTCCAAATCAAACTTTTGTTGAAGAAATATTTTTATTACTCCTTATTTTTTGTTTGGGGGGGGAAAAAAAAACCCACAACAAACAAAACAACCAAAAAGTATCTAAAAAACTAGCAGAAATACAACCAGGTCTGGATGAGGAATTCTGTCATGCTAATTCCTGGTTAACAGATCAAGTCTTTACATTTTGTTTTTGTAGCGGAATGTCTGAGGGCGTGGTATTACAGATAAAACACTACTTTAAAAAAAAAAAAAATCCGAAACAAACAAACCAAAATACCAACTAAACATAATGGATTGGGAGCAGCCCTGAGGAGAAGGACATGGGGTGTTGGTGGATGAGAAGTTTAACGTGAGCAGGCAATGTGCGCTTGCAGCCCAGAAAGCCAACCACATCCTGGGCTGCAACAAAAGAAGTGTGGCCGGCAGGTCAAGGGAAGCGATTCTGCCCCTCTGCTCCACTCTGCTCTTGTGAAGACCCCACCTGGAGTACTGCGTCCAGCTCTGGGGCCTCCAACAGAAGAAGGACATCGACCTGTTGGAGCGAGTCCAGAAGGAGGACCATAAAGATGATGAGAGGGCTGGAACACCTCTCCTAATAGGGAGGACAGGCTGAGAGAGTTGGGGTTGTTCAGCCTGGAGAGGAGAAGGCTCCAGGGAGACCTTATAGTGGCGTTCCAGCACCTAACAGGGGCCTACAGGAAACATGGGGAAGGACTCTTGATCAGGGAGTGTAGTGATAGGATGAGGGGGGAATGGCTTCAAACCACACAAGGGTAGATTTAGAATACACATTAAAAGAAATTTTTCACTCTGAGGGTGGTGAGACACTGGCCCAGGTTGTCCAAAGAAGCTGCGGAGGCCCCATCCCTGGAGGTGTTCAAGGCCAGGCTGGATGAGGCTTTGAGCAACCTGGTTTAAAAGGCTGTGTCCCTGCCCGTGGCAGAGGGGTTGGAACTAATGATCTTTAAGATCCCTTTCAACCTAAACCATTCTATGATTCTAGGATTTAATCTCCGTGAAAAGAATACAGGGCTTTATAAGAGTTTATTTAATAGTAATAATGTTTATAGCGCATTAGGTCCACTGAGCTCAGGTGATTTAAATTTAGCAAGGGTTTGTAATCTCGTGATTCTGTAATGTTTAAGCCTTTTCCATATAGTATGCTGTAATCCCTAGTTATGCTCTGGGCTATGGTAAGGCACCGAATAGCAGTAGTGCAAATGTTTGCATTCAGCTTGAAATCTTTAGCTTTTGTGTATTTCCTTTAATCAGTGTACTACAACATATGCGCTTGGGAATATGACCCTCTGACGTACAGGATCATTCTGGTCAGTGCTTTGTTGAGAAGTGTGTTCCATATTCAAACTAATATTTATTTAAATTTATTATAAACACCATGTTATAAACTTAAACTCTTAAAACCAGTGTCAAAGTAGATTTTATGTTGAAAGTACTACTGTTGCCTCTTGTAGTTAGCAAGTTGAAAAGATTAGGTCACTGATAAGTGGGTTTTATTAGTCCAGTTCCATTTTTCCATTGTGTTTTTTTTTTATTGCTATTATTGTTTAAATAAATAGTTAGTATCTTGTCTTTGCACTAAAAACCTTGTGGAAGTGAATTATGTAGCTTCTGGAAGAAAATGAGAAAAGGGGAATTAAAGGGTGTTGAACCAGTCTCCATTACTAACTCTTACTGCAGAAGATCACAAAACCAGTAAGAAGGTTCATTTCATGTGTGACATCTGGCAAACTTAAACTATTAAGTACTTCTTTAGTATAAAAATAGAGATATTAAAAATACAAATTTTAGTATAATAAAACCTCTTGGGAGATAATTCATTGCAAAAAGCAGATGAATGTAGTGCTTTAACATCTCATTAGAACTTTCCCTATTCATTTTAAGTCTGAATATCTAAAATCAGTACTTTAAATGTCTTTTGCTTTTTATTCCTTTTTATTTTATTGGTACTTTATTACTGTCACTTTATTACTATTATTTGTTTTTACTGTTTTTATTATTTAAAACTAAATTTAAAAAAGAGTGGGTTTTGGATTTTAAGGAACTAAAGATTTTATTTTTCTTGCTGAATATACGAAGCTGGAGATAGAAAATTAGAGAGGACACTTAAATAAATGATTAAAACAATAAATAAATTGTACAGGTTTTGTAACTTGGATCGAAGCCAAGATTCCAGTGGTTGTATTCATCTTTGACTGAGCAAGCTGCAAGTGGAGAGCACATGCTGAGAACAGTGGAATATACAGCACAAGCAGTAATGCAGAAGCACAGCTAATTAGAATTCCTGTAGACTTTATCAACAGGTCTGCAAAATACAGTAATTAAGATTTGACTGTGAAAACATGTCACTTTGATGTTTTTGAGATGAGACAACCTAGCTTAAAATTACCCAGTTGAAAATTATCACTTAAAATCTTTTTTTGTAGTCATATATATAATGCATCTGCTACTACAGTGATTTTTGCAATTACTGCAATCAAAGCTAACACTAATTTAATTTCTCAAACTGTAAAATACATATACTTCTGCAGGCTGATATTAAAATGAAGCTAGGTTGGTAGAAAAATACTTTATCTTGGTACAGCAAAAATGTGTGTATTTACCTGAGGTGTGTTTTCACCTAGGAAAATGGCTGTGCGCAGTATATTTGCATAAAGACCGCCTGATGTTTATGCTTGGTAAATGTTCTGGGAAGATGTAGTCAATTGAGTCAGCTATCTTAAAATAAAGTTGGTGGTGGTGGGAAAAGTCTAATACCAGCTGAAGATTTAGTTTGGAAGGAGGAAATTGCTGGTTAAGCTTGACATTCAACCTGTAAATTATCTTGTTGAAAAGAAAAATGGAAAAAAACACACTAGTTGACAGGCTGTTGTGTCAGTGCCTGTATTAAAAACTTCCTTATAGGTAGGGATGGACTTGTGTTTTAAACCTGCAAGGCATTTTTAAAAAGTTCTGCCATGCTATCCTTTTTAAATGTTTACAATAGAATAATGTGGCTAGACTCTTTCTTGTTTGGTTATGTATCTGGCAAAACTAAGTTGATAGAATGTGCAGGTGTTGTTACAGTAGAGTTGTCACTGTAACTGTTTAGTAGTAGTGAGTCTACTACTCAGACTTTAGTCTGAGGATGAAAGAGGGAGACGGTGGTGGCTCTTAACAGGTTGATTTATTTATTTATTTATTTTCTTTTTGTGGGAGAAGAAAGGTAAAGGGATAAAATAAGCAAATGTTTGGGATTTATAGGAGACAACCTTCATTGTTTTGCTGGGCTTTTTTTTGGGGGGTGGGTGGGTGGTGTTTTTAGTTTTTTTTTTTCTTTTGCTGTGCACTCTCCTGCTTTCCTATCTTTATCAGCAGCTTTAGTGAGAACATGGCTTCTGTGTGCTCCCTGTTTCCAGCTGCCTCTAGAATATCAGATTTAACGGCAGCAGTAACTGAATTAGGCTGCTGCTGTTGCTGAATTTCCTGTATGTGGAATACCAGACAACACTGATCTCAAATGATGTATTAGTGTGTTGTGTTTTGTTTTAGCAGAATTAATATATGACAACACTGGCAACTCTGTAAGAAGCTGTTTCTGTATCTTCACGTTTTTTGGTAGCTGAGGATAAAAGGGAAGCTTGGCAGTGCTTTCCAAAATAGTGATACAGTGGTGGTAAAACTTATGTAATGTTATATATTTTTGAGTGTTCATGTTAGTTATCCTGATATATAAAAAAAAAGAAGCTTGATTTCTTTAAGAAAAAAAAAGGTTTAAAAAGATTTACTTATCTACAGGCTGTTACAGAAATATATGCATGTGATTAGGTTTATGGATGTGAATGTAGGCATGTAGAAATGGAAGTAACTTTGAAGGAATATTACTTGCAACACAGCATGTTTTCATCTGATACGTGTAAGAACCCTCTGGATTTTTTTTATTACTTCTGGTAGTTCTTGCTGTACTTCAGATGAAGCAGGCCTAATTAGAAAAGATATTAAGAAAAGGCTTCTCTCAGGGAGTCTTTTTTTTCTTCAGCTATTATATCAGTCTTTCAGGAGGCATTATTATGCTATCAACCTGATAACTAATGTATAATGAAGTAGCTGTACAGTTCCTCCCCCTACTCGGGCTGCAGCAGAGGGGTCCCGGAGCGCTGGAGCTGCAGTGCCATCTTCTGGGGAGAGGCCGGAGCCGGGGAGAAGCAGTGCTAAACCTTGCAGCATCCAATAGTGGATTCCTTTTTTATTTTAACGTTATTAAAATTGTAAATGATTTTTACAGTAGGGTGTTTCATGGTGCGTATGTAGACTGTCTCTCCAATACAGCTTAACTACAGAAAGAATATAAATGCTACCATCAGGAGATAAGTAAAAATGTCTAGAGATCATGCGTTCATTAAAATACTTGAATGTTTCTCCCTAAAGTAAAATTTAACTCTATGTTAGAGTGATTTCATATTTAGTCATAAACTACAGCAGAATTAATTTTATGTGGCACTTTTCTCTGTTGTTACTTTCCTTAATAATATAAATTTCAGCCAGAATTTTAGGAAAAATTATCTTGAAATAGAGGTAATTAAATCCCAACGTGACTTTCCATTAAGTTGATTTTGAGGTATATCTAGCAGCCTATCTTTAAACAACTGTTCTTCTTCCACGTGCATTGGAAGTGTCAGATGTTCAGAGCAGCTTCTGTATGGGCTTCTGTGAAAGCTAGGTCTGAAAATATTAAGGAAAACTATCTCCAGTGTTGTGGTTTTATCACTGAAGAAAAAAATAATCACAGAAACACAACCTTTTTGTGTTAGCGTATCTTTTCTTTCTTTTACTCCACAGAGAAACTACTGCCAGGGGTGTGGAGGAGCTTCTACCTTGTAAACTTCCTCCCCTTTAGTAATTTCCTAATCCTGATACAAATCATTCATCTTTGTTCTCCTAATTTTATAAAGATGTAGTTTACAGAGAAAGTTTAACTTAATAGCTCCATGTCATGTTCCAAGAAAATGACTGATTGTTTTTACTTGCAAGTAAACTGCAAAATATCATTTCAACTTCCTTTGCACGAGTGCATGTTGAGAAACATGAGGTAGACTTCTTGGAATCGATGCTCCCATATTATTTCCTGCTGCATTCTTTTCCCTAGGTAACTGCATAAAGGCAAGAGGAACACCGTGGAATAAGCCTGTGTGTTGTGGGGAAGGGGGAGGGGGGTTTGAGAGCTAATGTATCACATAGTAACTGTTAGATGCTGAAACAGAAGTCACCGCATTCTTCTTGGATTATTTTATGCTACCTCTACAAAAGGATGAATGAAAATCAGTGTTTCACAGGATCACAGACCCTTCACTTCAGAAGGAACCTTGAGAGGCGTTTAGTCCAGTTAAAGTCCTTAAAGCAGCATCAGTGCTAAATTCAAACTGGGTGGTGGCTTCGGGCTAAGTCCAGTTGGGTCTTGAAAGACTCCTAGGGTGGGAGATCCCACCAACCTCTCTGGCCAACATGTTCCAATACTAAACTATCCTCAGAATGAACTGAGGAACCTTTTTTTTTTTTTTTTTTTTTTTTATATCCAGTCATTCTGTTTGTATTTTAAGAAGAAGGAAAGTTTGGAGCTGGGGTGTGGGGTTTTTGAGTAATCCATGTAGTGACTGTAACTGGATTTCTTAAGTGACGCATAGTCACTTAAGTTGTTTGGCACCTTAAATAAACAGATGTGACACTTGAAAATAAGTATTTGTTTTTCATGCGGTCACAGATAGTGTATTAACTGATGCTTGTGAATCACTGTAGATGCACTGTATGTTGTAATTAATTCTAAGAATGAAATTGGCTTATTTTTTGAAGTTATTTGGATATTCTTGTTTCACTATGTGGTGAAAAAGCTGTTTTAGTAATTGCACTTTTTGTTTTCTTTTAATGGAAATATACTAAGGACATGGACATCTTTAATTGCTCGTTTTACTAAACATTTAATGAGGATTTTGTATACTGTGATGTCAGTGGTAATGTATTTAAATTATTTAGGGTTATAGTTGACTTTAATTTTATCTCTGAGATAGTAGAAAATGAGAGAGTTCATCTGGTAATTACTGAATACCTATATAGTTTCAAAAATCATTACCCTTTATCCTTCATTAGTGCATATGTGTATACATTCTGTGAGATGATGCATTGGTCTAGTTGAACTGACTGCTATTTGTTAGTAGGAATGATTATAATTGCACTTGAATCCATTAGTTATCATTGCTTCAAATTTATGAACTTCTGAAATTGTTGGAAATGCTGATGTTACAAATTAATGTCAAACATTTACTATTGCTTAGAAACAGTTGTGTCCATTTGAGTTTTTGATTCATGACAGAGAGAAAGGAGATAGCTTTTCCTCATAAGTGACCTCTGTTTTTATTGAGTTCTTGAAATACCATAAAGTTTTTTTTTTAGAGAAATGACAGCTTTTGGACTGTCAGTAAAATTTGAGAATTTATTCCTCTGCTCACTTCTTACTAACTTCTCTAAACCAAAATGGTTTTATCCTTCCATGATTTGATCCCAAGTTTCTGGTTTTGCTGTGCTCAAACCTAATTTGCCTTAATTGTGACACTTGGAAAGAAAACTAGACTTTAAGGATCTCATGGCATGATTGGTTGTGTTCAAATATGAGAAGAAGGAATAAACTGAAAACTACTACCTCAAGCTGTGGTGTAGCTATGCACAGAGCTGCCTTTGTTAGACAATTGGGAAAGATCTGGAAAAATACTCTGCGATTAACTGCTTCTGAAACTTACTGGTTAAATTATCGTGGTTATTAAAGCTTTGGAGCAACAGAAGCTTCTAAATACATGCTTTTCTAGAAGTCTTGATGTTATCAGAAAGATTCTCATTATTTGGTAAGAAAGGCAGTAATGCTGAAAGATTTTATATTGTCTGTTTTCTTGGAAAAGTCTGTTATACCAAAATGCTGGAAACATTAAAGTAACTGACCTCTAACCCCCAAAATGTTTAAGGCAGCTCTAATCACACTCCTGCCGTGTGTCTCCCCTAAGCATGTATTTGCGGCTGGTGGTGGTGTGGGAGTGTTTTTGGTTGGTTTTGTAGTAAATTTCTGGTAGGATGTGAGGTGCAAGCAGGAGCAATGTATTCATACTGTTCTTTGTTGTAGGAATGCTGTGGCTTACATATGGGAAGCAAAAGGAGCAGGTTTGGAGTGCTGAGGTATGAGCTATGACATGCCTGTGCTCTAAATGTATGATACGCTCATACACCTAGTTCTCTCTGCTTCAGTAAAGACATACATAATGTTTTTTCGTGGAAGCTAAAGCTAGACAGGTTGTGAGATAGAGAGGAACACGCTTTCAATAGCTAAGGTCACCTAACTGCTGGATCAGCTTGTTCAAGGTTGTGAGGAATTCCTCATTAACAGCAATTAAGAATGGGTGAGTCTCTAAGAGGTATAATTTTACTCAGATTAATTAACAGATTGATTTTTAGCTTGTCTTTTAAGTAAAATCCTACTGGGTGATCATATTTCCAGATATTTGTTTCTTAACAGACCTAAAAAGTTAATGGACACCAAATTTTCCTTGAATGAATGAGAGCTTTGGTACTATTAGAATTGTTGTATGCTAAGGATGTATACTTGCCTAGCATGGTGTAGAAACTCAGGGTTTTTCCTCTTGAACAAGTGTCTCTATTTCATGGACTTTTCTATCTTGTGTACCTTTTGAATAAAGACTTTTCTTGAGGTGGTCTCCCTGGATGAAACTGCTCGTAGTGTTTGACTGACAATCAGGAGTGACTGTAGTTACTAGCTCACTTCTCTAACAGAACTTGGGGTTTTCTTGTTTGTTTTTGGTTTTAATGAGAAAAGGAGGTTTATTGCATCTCTTGTTACAATGTTAGACCTTCAAGTGCAGGGTGTGTTTTAAGTAGAGCTTAGAAGTAATCCTGATATTCTATTTGCAAATGCAGTACTATGTTTTCCTTTGAGGTCTAGGAAGTCATTTATTGTAATTATTGTTGATGTATTTTGTGTTCCAGACAAGTTTTATTTTTTCAGATAGTAGTTTCTTTTCAACATGGACATAAATTTTAAAGGAAGACTACCCTGTGATTGTCACTGCCATAAGAAGTTTCTTATGGAATGTCAGTAATCACTGGAAGGAATGGTTTATGTGTGGACTAAACCCCATTTTCTCTACAGAACTTGTATCAGAAACGGAGTAAATTTTGCTGCTAGTTTTCCAAGTTAAAACTGGTAGTAATACCGAGTTTCATTGTGCTTGGGCAAGTACGGTTTATTTTCTGTCTGGATATCATGGGAAAGCAAAATTTTTGAAACAGTGTATTTGTAGAATATTAAACCTACTGTCATGTCAAAGCACCAGCGGGAAAATTGTATATAGTTATACATGCACAATGGTAACAGCCCGTGTGGATGATGTGGACTTAGGTCTGACAAGTTAATTTTGAGACATTATGCTCTTCTGACACTTCACTGAGATTAATTGAATTTTACCCAGTTTTGGCCAGCTTGGTTAACATAACTAATATTTTGTATTTTCAGAGAACTATATCAGAATTAACTCTTGCATCCTCAAGTCACAGGTGTCAAAATACAAGGGAGCTGCATTAACCATGTTTAACAAGTGTGGCTTGGCAAAAGAAGCTTACTCTTGGTAGGCTTCCTCTGCATCACAAATAGTGTTCTGCTGAATTTTTATGTATAATTCCCCCTACAGGAGTGGGTCTGTCAGCAGTGCTGCTGGAAATAAAATACATATATTCTTGAATCGTTATGGTTATCCTAGTACTTGTCTTTTCAGTTGTGTTAAGTTCTGAGGTAATGTTTTTCTAAAAATAATAGCTTCATAGTGTTCCCTTCCATGATTCTGATCCTGGTTTATGACACAAACTTAAACTTGTGTGTAATAAATTCTGTAAGCAAACAAAACAAAACAAAAAAAAAAAGGGAGAAAAGAGGACCAATGCATATATAGAAAGAGATCTATATCTCTTTATATCTCTTACAGCTTTTATATAGGTAACTGGGCTTTTTTGATCCTGTGGTTCTTTGAACTGTATCTTTTTGAAGACTGTAAGTAAAAAATGTATGAAAGAAGATACTTGAGGTATATTTGGCAGATAAAAATAGCATTTAGAAAAGGTGTATTTTACTTGAAGTTGTAAAAAATCCTGTTTTGCAATGAGGAAAGAGAATCAACTGCTACAAGGTATTGCATGACTTTGATGTCAGTCTTCCAGTCTCAGTAACCCAACTACTTCTCAGAGCTTTACCTTCCCTCTAACAAGCTTCAGCCTTTACTGGAAAAGAAAGAAGTTCTGAGAATGTTTATTTACCTTTGAAATCCTTTCTGTTTGCTTAACATAGCAAACATCAGACCCTGCATGTGTTCTTAAGTAGTAATAGATGAGTGAGTTGTTTTTTAAAGGAAGTTTACAATAAAATTTGAAGCACAAAGAGCTTTATAAATCACTTCAGAGTTCTCACTGGCAAACATGCAGACCTCTTGGCTCCTTCTGCTCTTGTAGTACTAGAATAAGAATAATTTAAGGAATTTCTGATAGAAAGTGCTCTTTCCTTAAGGCATCATTCTCTTCGATTCCAAAATTCAAAGAATGCAGCATTGTTTTATGTTTGTTACAAAAATAGCTTTAATCAAGCCACTAAGATTTTTCCATTCCTTATGCTGCTGGTAAAGTTGTGTTTCACTGAGATCTTCGTTAAGTAATAACAGAGCTTGCTGTCAATGTTTTTCCATAACTTTGCAGTGGGTCCTCAATATACTGTTTGATCTAGACAGGGTGTTACCAATCTTGCAATACTGTGATGTAAAAGATAAAGCTACTATACCAATTATATATGTAAAGAATTCCCTTAATGGCTGAGCAGTATTAAAAAAAAAAAAAATATCTGAAAACTCTCCCAAACTGAAAACTTTTCATATTTAGAGAAATAGAGATTAAGTCCTGTCATCATTGACTCCACTTGAAAATCAAATTGTGCAAAGGAAGTATTGAGAGCCATCAGCTGGCATTATAAGCACCACAGTGTTTCCAGCCTCACTTAGAGCAATAAGTAATTAGTAACATCTGGCTAATGTAGTAAACTTATACCTGTAGCTCTTGGACAGTATGCCAGGGGTTAAGAGCTAAATATGCTAGCACAGTGCTCAGTAAGAAATAATTCGCCCAAATGAATGATTCCTTAAGACAAACAAAAAAGAATTTGCAAAAATCGGGGAGGGTAGTTATTTTTTCTTAAGGCTGTAAATTCCTTTAATATGATGCATACTTGATGCCTAGGTGATACTGTTAGGGAAGAGTAACAAACCAAACAAAATCAAAGTAACTTCTTTAAATAGTCTACTTCATTATTTATGCTTGACATTCAGTGTAAGAAAAGTTAAGTTCTTATTAAATATTTTGATTTATTGGTAAGTAAATAATGTATTTTTAACTTGTGCAGCATGAAGAAATATCAGAGGCAAAAAATATTCTGCATAATGACAGTTTGTACACAGAATATATTATACATATGTCCCACAAAGACAGCTTTTCAATTGCAGTCGAAACAGTTCTATAACAGAATATAAAATAAAACAAAACAAACAAAAAACTCTTCCCAAATTAATCTCATTCATCTTGTGGTGCTCTTGTGGAAAGAGGTTATCAAGGGCTATTTAACATACAATAATCTCTTTGGTAAGACTTTTTCCTTCAGAACTTTCAACAAGACTAGGCAATGTCAGTTACCCTGCAGTTTTAGAATGAAGTAGTGATTTCAAATACTTACAGCCTTGAATACTTAGATACATTGGTTTTATCAGAATTTTTCTGTTCTGAATTCGGATATACTGCAGTCTTTGTTCAGAAGATAAGTCCAGCCTTTCTGAAGCACTTGTGAAAATTTTTCCAGATGTTATAATGTTAATATAGATTGTTATGATAAGATACCAACACCTAGAAGTTTCCAAAAAAAAAAAACCCCAAAACCAAAAAAGGCTTTGTCCCCTTTATGTAGGTAAGGTGATATCCCTGTTTTCTTAAATGATATTTCTAACCCAGAAACTTTTAAATCCATTTGTAAGATTAAATCCCCTCTTGTGTTACACTGCTGCTACATTAGTTACCAAAGCACTGGACAGATTTGACAGTATCTGTTTTTCATGTTTGGTTTTTTTTTTGTTTTCAGCCTTATAAATAAGGCTTTAATAGACTTTTAAAGAAATACTGCAGGGTGATATGCTTGTCTATAATCTGTACCTAAATGAAGCTGTAGCTCCTGCAAACTTTTTTTTTTTCAGTACTGGTAACATAAAAATAGTATAAAACTTGTGTTTTTAATTCAGTTCTAGAAGGCTCACTTTTTCCTACCCAAGCCCAAAGTTGAAATTTTAACTAGTATGCAGGTATTTTCCTCCAAAGACTGAAAGTATGGAGCTAATGATGTGTGATTAAGAAGCCAAGGATGCTATGAATTGCACTTCTGAGTCCTTTTTTCTAGTGAAGTACCCTTTTGCGAGGAAATTTACACATATCTCGGTTGGTTGTAATACTCCTTAATTTGATGATGTGTTAATTTTTTTTTTTTCAATGAATTCTTCAGAGACTGATTTGTTTCAGTGCCAAAAATGTGTTGATCTCCTGTTTTCTACTATGAATGTGAATAAAGCTGTCCAGTAACATGAAGTTATGATGCTGGTTATTAGTCTCTTTCCTTTTGAAGAACAAAAAAGGTTGAATTAGCTTTAGAAGATCTTGAATCGTCAATAACTTTTATCTAATTCTATGATAAAAGTTGAAAATACTCTGCGCATTTTTTGGGGAAAATAATGTTACCTTTCATGTTGGAAGCACATTCTTTCTGTTGGTATTATAAAAGCGTGTATAAAGCCAGTGAGCAGCATTGATGTACAGTTACTGTAGATGTCTTGTCTATGACTAAGTTAAGTCTGCTTCCCTGGTGAAGACTGGATACATCAAAATAGAGGTTTTCTTTAGTTTTCTTGAGATGAAGCATATGAGAGTGGGCAAGATACTGTAAAACTATAGATCTTTTTTGTTCTTTGTCATTTTGAAATTTACCTGCTGTGTGATCTTGAGGTATTGTTAAAAGAGTTAAGTACAGAGTCCCGAGAGCATGTTGTCTCTGCATCTACAACCTAATGAAATAGGTTTTTGTATTTTGCTGTGAGACATAATGGCAATCAAAGACAGAAAAATGAGACTTTCAACATTCCTGAAACAATGCAGCCTGTCATAAAAGTAAAAATCAAATAATTCAAAATGAAAATATTGAGCACAGCAATGCCAAATGAAATATTCCATTTTGAGAGTATCAGAGCATTGTTACTATGAAATGCTTTCCTGCTGTCAAACTGAGTTTTCTCTTGCTTTCACCTTCTGTTCCATTAAGTATGTTAGTAAGAGGTAAATAGCATTTAGAAATGAAATTTCCGACAGCATCGAAATGGTGGTTTTTATTCTTCCTTATCTTTATCATGTATGCTATTTATGAGTGTCAGCGGTTGAGGTTTTTAGGACTGCTAGAGTCCCTTCTGCAACCTTAGCGTCAAACCCGACTTACTTGCAGTGTCCTGTGATCCACTGTTCTTCCTGTACGTATGTGTGGCTCTTGTCAGGATAGTGACTTGTGTTTAATAAAGTTTATTTAGAATTCAAAAAGATGGGAAGTTACTAGCTAGCTTGCTTGTGAAAGAAACAAAACATGGCAAAAATTGTGCTCGTTTAATCTTCAATGGTGAACTCAAGTGCTTTAGATCTTATATTTGTAATAGGAAATTTGATGGCCTGTGCTATACAAGGTATTGAAAGCTGTATCAAGAATAAACTAAGTGTGCAGATTCTGAGGTGTGGATTCTTTGTCCATGGAAGTTTCACTATCAAATTGGGGTTTTTTTATGAATTTTTTGTGTGAACTATTTAAAAACTTCATTTTTATGATTAGTTGTAGGAAGACAGAAATTGTATGAGAGGTTGTTTAGCTGATAAATGATTCTCTACAACATACAGCTGTTGTTTATGGAGACTTGGTGTTAGCAGTGTGTGAGCCTGATCTGTCAGGGAGAACCCTCTCATGAGATGAAATACCACAGATGTCCAAAGCTGTCAGTGATACTTAAAGATCTGAGGTGGTTAATTTTTGTTTGGTGGAGAATAGGAGAGGGGAGGAGGGAGAGAGAAAGGGATATACAGTCAAAAGGACAATAGTTGCTACATCTCTCCACTGTTGTGGTAGCTAAACTTTCATAAGGCACCTCATCAGCAAATCTGGATGAGTCTTATGGAAGCCAGGTTGTAGTGAAAGCTTACTGTGACACAAGATAGTCTGTTTGTAAAACAGTTAAATGTGTCAGCCGAGGACAAAGGTGGTAAAGACAAGGTGAATTACCATGGAATTTTTATCTTGTGGCAGACTATTAAAAAATGCATTTGGTAGTGAAACAAAGCTTGGTAAGTTTTCTTTGCTTCAGAGGTACAACAGACGAACTTAATACACATAAAGACAGTTTCTGCAGATGTGTGCAGTCATGACATTTGTGAGGGAAAAGATTGCAGAAAAACTTTTTGGCTGATTAATTTTGCTTGAAGTAGTTCTCAAATAAAACCTGAAGAAAGACCAAAAATTACCAATTTTTTACTGTTCCTTAGTTATTTGCTGTTTCATAGGTGCAAATGCATCTTTGTAGGATTTCATAGCCTTAGGAGAAGTGGAGAAGAATGTGACTCATCAACAGTGATAGGTAACCACTAGTCCTCTGATAGATGATAGGTCAGCTAGTAGTAGCTACTGACTTGACAATGATTTTAAGTTAATAACATTGGTGAAAAGTATTCTTGTTACCAATTTCCAGCCCCTCATGTTCTGACTTAGAACTGATTAAATGGAAATAGGTTTCATATTTTACAGTCTGTCAGTAAGTTCATCATATTTCTAGAAGAGGCATTGACTGACTCAGGGTTATAGTGAATTTCTTAACTGGTGTTACACAGATACTGTAGGTGAGCAAGACACCACTATTTCCAAGCCATAATGCTGGAGCAGAGATGAAAAGGAATTACACTGGCTTTAAATAGATAGAATTTTTGCATGAAGTAAGTTGAAGCTTTCCTCATTGGAAGATTTTTCTACACTAACTCATCCAGTTGCTCCTGTTCTGGAGCCAAAGCATTGGTGTAAGTGATTAGACACAGTACTGGAAAAAAGGGGTTGTTTTGTGTCTTTTACGAGATGGGTGGCACTTCTATGGACCTGTCTCACTGGATAATTTGCTTCCAAACCATGGTGTTTCTAAAAATAATAGTTATGTGCTGTATTGAAAGAGGGAAGGTCTTAATTTTATGCTCATTGGTAATGAGTGAAGAGAATGGTAATGACAAAATGGTTAATGTACTTATATTCATACTCAGAACAAAGCATATTTCAAAAAGAGAGAAACCCTGGCAGAATTCAAAAACTGAAAACACAATAGTTGATTGTAGCCCTGCAATTATAATAATAGCAAACACTTTATTTTGGAGTTTATGAATGTCATTAGGTGAAATATCTCAAGTGGATTGTCATCTCAGCTATGAAGGAGAAATTAAATTAGGTTGATCAACTTATCCAACCTTGTGACTCAGTAACCAAACTTGGATGTGTGCAGAGGCATTTTCATTTCATTTTTGAATTAAGCCATGTGTTTTTTCTACATTGATCTGAATGATGACATTCAATAAATACAAGCTTGGATTTGGTGTTTCTAACCTGAAGTCTCCACAATGAGTTGAAGTAATGTTGGTAACCAATTATAAGGGAAATGACAGTTTGCTGCATAGAGCAGAATGGTTGCCCGTATTGTAAAATTAGAATCAAGGTTGAATGAACAACATTTAGTATCATTGGAAGTGTTATGCTTTTGATCTTGTATGTCTGAAGAGTTCTCTTTGGTACTTAATTAAACCTTTTAGTGTGTTTTATGTGATTAATGCTGATGTCATTGATGAATGTGAAGATTATTATTTTCCTTTTATCACTTAGCAGTTGAGTTTTACGTGTAATTTACTGCTCCAACTTTTATTGTAAAATGGATCAAGGGAAGTTTCCCTTAATTGAGTTCTTTTGGCTGTAGTCGACTTCTTAGAGTGAATAGCCATCAGTGGAGACAGTGCATTAAAAAGAACGGTGACAAAGAAAATTTAATTTGCTCAGTAGCTTGGTTGCAAAATGGGTTTGGAATGGTGAAGAGGTCACTCCTGTCTTAAAGTTTAATGTTGAAAAATTTGTTAGATATGTAATTACAGTGTAACTGGTACTATATATTATTTTGATTCTGCTACTTTATTTGCTATTTCCTGTCTCCCCACAGTTACTGTTTAATAAGCAGGAGTGCCTTGGTCTTGTTTATAATGCAAATGGTGTTCTGTTTGGATGCTGTCATGATTGAAGAGTTGCGGACAGACCCAGACGCAGACCAATATGATCAATGCTGAAGCCACTTTATTAAAATACTTAAACCATTATATACTTTTTAATACAACGTGGGCTAGCTCTGTGGCTTGTGCTCATTGGTTTCTAGACTTATACACACAAACTATTATTGGTTAAATGCAGCTGTAACTTATTATCTACACTTTGTTACTATTTCTGCCAAGGCAGCCTTTTAATTAATACACATTCTGCATCTGTTGGGGAGTAGCAGTAGTTTCAGTGTCAGTGCATGATTTCCTCCTTCACGTTGACCTTCAGTACGTGTCCGTTGTTTTCCAAGAAGTTTCCCACAAAGAGTAACTTTACCCATTCTTTGCATAAACAGAGGTCTTTTAATGACTTAAAGCTAACTAACAAACCCATATGTGACTGCCCAGTGCAGTAACGATTTTTAAAGCTGCCTTCACCTGCTACCTAGCACAGAGGAATCTTAAGTCTATAAGCTTAATTTTAAGTATTAACTTTGAAGCTTTCTATAGTCATAAATGTCTGCTTTCCTGTTTCCCAGCATCTTTAATAAATTAAACTATTTAAACAGTGTTTTCTAGGTTGATTTATTTGCTTGCTTTGTTCAAAGAATATTTGCTGTACATTTGAAACCAAAATATAATTTCATAGTTTCATGGTTAGCAGTATCTAGTTAAATAGGTTTGAACATAACATATGTGTCTGTATTGAATTAAGAAAATGTGTAGTTGGCTGATATTAATGCTGAATCTCCAGCTTCTGATACATGAAGTAGTCTCAGCTGCAGCTGGGGGCTCCCCCCCCCTCAACATAACTAAGATTTGGGCAGAAATAAAACTTAATATATATGCTGTTATATTGCCAAAACTCAGAAAATGAAGGTTAATGGATTGAAAGCAAATTTCATTCAAAGACAGAAATTTTAAGCTCAAGGCCTTAACTTACTGGAGTGATCATCATGTTTCCGTGAGCCCCTTAAGCCAGTTTATTTCCTTTGTCCATAAAATGAAAATTGATTGTGTATATTTCTATGAAATTACAGTGGTGAATTGAGTTTAGCATAGTTGATCTGGCAGGTGCACCCAGACTTAAAGTTGACTCGGGTAGTTTATACTTCGGAAAGTTTATGTTCTTAGTGTTGTGCCATTGGAAATCAGTGCTGTGGGAAAAGAGAAAGCAGCAATCTTCACTATTTCTTTTTGTAATGCAGTCACAATGTATATCTCTTTTATTTATCCCAGAAGGCATGTTAAGCAATAATGTGTTGTATTATGTATTCATATTTTTTTTCCCTTGACTGATTCCTAAGCAAAAACTAGTAAAACAGGAAATAATTCAAACCAGGCTTCTCCCCGTTACTTTCCTCAGGTTTTGTGACTTCAGGTGAATGAGGCATATTAATCTTGGATGTTGTTTTCAGCATGACTTTGTAGGGAGCTAACGTCTTCTGAATTTGACTGTCCTTTATCAAATGGACTATGTGGGGTCAGGTAAAACTTCATCTTGTTTAAGTAATCCTCAGTAACTTTTTTTTTGTATTACCCAAGTAATAAATTGGAAATATTCATATTTTTTTCTGGTGCTTGGACTAGTATTTTCTTGTGGTTGTTGTGGAAAAATGTATGTAAATAACGTCAAGGTGCAATGTGAGGATAACTTTGCACAGGAATTGGTGATTTGTCTGCAGATGGAAAACATTTCCTTAAGCACTTTGAAGTTGTCTCCAAAGTACTGATTGAGGTGTGACCAGGGCTAACTTGGCATAGTTGGGTATGCTTCAAAAATAATGTTTGAGCTGGGAGTACTGTACTGACACATAATAAGATGCAGTGTGTAAGAGATGCTTTCCTTCTTGATAGGGGGAAGGAAATGATACCTGATGATTACATCCCAGCTACCTTTTCAAGTGGTTTGATACTGTAATGATGATTGGCTCTTCACTCATGATAGAGGGAACAGTAATAATTAACACATCTCTTTAAGGATTCTGTTTTAAGTGGAGGCGGTACTTACATTTGACACGTAGCGGGGAATTGATCAAGTGCCTAGACAGCAGTTGAAGATTAAGATGCTACATCTAGGAGGTGTTTATTTCCTCTGTCTTGATGCATTAATTTTCAAGGGACCGTACCTTTTGTTAAGATTGTACTTTCCTATAGTACCACTTACTTTCTGCTGCTCTAATGTACATACTCAAGATAATGAAGAGTTGTTATCTAATTTTTTTGTGAATGCAGAAGCTACTGACTTTTACTTGAAAATCTGAAGAGGAGGTGGGAAAAAACCTGTAGACTTAATGCACAGTGTAATTCTGGTGATTTCCTATTGCCCTACGAGTAAGAGGACAAGAGAATATGAGTCCATATATTATCTTGTTTGTGAATCAGTGTGCAGACTGAACCGACTGTATGTAGATTTTTGGGGGAAAATATTTAATGCTTGTGAAATCTCTGAGGAGAAGAGATATCCTGAACTCAAAGGATTTAGTAGATGTTTTTAATTCTGATGTATGAATGTTTTATGCAGACTGTGTGCACAGTATGCTAGCTGTTCACTGGAGCTGAATAGTCTATAAAAATCAAGGTTCCTTAACTCAGTATGTGACCAGCAGGACACCTAAAGAAGGAATAAAAATTGAAAACTGGCAAAGCCCGAATTAATCAATTTTTTTTGTAGGAGCAAATCTGTTCCCATTTTCAAAAGAGAAGAAAACTGTTTTAAGATGTTAAAATAATGTGATCTCTGGAATGGATAGTAAAATCATAGGAGAATAATATATTAAATAAAAGTCTGATACAAATTTAACATCAGGTGAAAATTACTCATCTTAGTTGACTGTCTACCTTTGAACTAACAAACCTAAATCGGCATTTATACACTTCTCTGACAGTTCTTACAACTGATTACTATTACGTTGACCAATTGTAGTGCTCATTGTGTGCAGAGTATATATTCTTCCTGGCTGATGCTGAGCACCTTCATTTATCAATTTATTATTTTTCTAGCTGATGTATATTATCCTAATCGCATATTGCAAATCTCCCATTTCGGGCTTGTTTGCAGGAGGGAGGGAATTCCAGATGATCGATCGTTCTTTGGCAACTAACTTTAACTCTCCATTAACCTGATGCTTAATCAAGTAGAAAATTACTTCCTCAAAGCAGTTGAAGCAGTTGAATTGCATTTTTTGTTAGTACCTTAGGATCATTCAATTTGTTACTGGTTACAGATTATTTTAATAGTTTTGTAGCTTTTTTAGGAACAGACAATGTAGTCACAAGTGTTGTACAAAGAATTTTTAGGTGGCTAGTTCTCTTTAAAAAGAGAAATCATTTTCTTAAAAATCTATTTTAAAAACTAACAAAATATTTTTATTCAAAGCAAGGCACAAACCCTTCAAACAGATAAATTTAGGTTTAACAGGAACAGAGCTAATAATGTTTTATGAGATACAGTAAATTTTTTTTATATTGTCTAGGCACTAGTAATAGGATGTATTATAATACCATAGGAGTTGATGTGATTTAAGAATGTGGCTCAGCAGGGACTGAATGCATGCAGTCAGTACGTAGCTGTATGTGGGATCAGACTGCGAACTTGTATTAAACAAATGAGTTGTTTAATTTTACTGTTTATTAATCAGCTATTCAGTTTTATTCCTATAATTTTATAGTGCTTCACTTTACAGTTGTATGCGTTGTGTTGTACCTGCTATAAATCTTCGTCATTTGCAATCTTTTACTTGTAAAATGAAAAAATACATGTTTTGAAGAAGTTTTTTTTTCTTCCACAAAACATTTTAAGAGCATTAGGACACAGTATACTGGGTTTTGATTTCTGAAGCTCTAAAATACTTATGACCTTTTATTCATAAAGCTGTAAATGGCTTAGGACTTAACTTTTAAGACTACTGGATTACCTGGCACCCTAATGAGATAACTGGGAAATTAAACTGTAGACTTGCATGAGTTGGGGGCGTGGAATCTGGAAGGAAGTCACTTAAAATGTTACAGTTTGGCTTGGCCCAGATGAGAGATGATGAAGTATTAGGAAAGTAGTGCTCCCTCCTGGAGGACTGATTTTGGGTTAGTAGGCACCAGCTGTTGCACCCTTTGACACATCTCAGTAGTCATGGCAAAAAGGCCTTTGCCGACCTAAAATACATTCCTGTAAGACGTAAAATACATCGTGTTGGGAAAAGGGATGTGATAGAGGAACCTTTTCTGCATGGGCTAGTCTTGGAAGTTTCTTTCTCCTGGTTGACCTACAAGGCTGGAATGACCTCCAGCTGTGGTCTGTGGGGAGAGCCATTCTCTGGGGAGGGTGTCCAAGGCTGCCAGCAGAGAAGAGGCATTAAGTGTGAGGATTCACACTCCCATGCGCTTGCTGGGGTGCCTGGCTGGGGCTTAATCCAGTTAGGTTCTAGCAGAACCAAGTGGGACATAAAGCCACAACTCCAAGTTCGGTGATGGGTCAGACAAAGTGTGACATTTAAATAAAATTGAAGGTGTGGAGAGAGAGTGGAAGCTTTATTTAAGTTGCCAGGATTCCTCTTATTGCTAGTGCGGCATCGAGATTATTTCCCAGCCTTCACAGAAAAGAACCTGCAAGTCACGCTTTAAACTGTGACCATAGCTGCTAATATTTTTACAGAATTGAACAATAACAGAAGCAAGCACGGCAGTCTCTGGAAAAACTCTCTAGGGTATGTTGTTTTAGAAAGACTTGGGTTTTTTTCAGGATTGTTTTGAACACAGAGGTTTGACAAGCACAGAAGAATGGTCTTAAGTATTTTATTTTGAGTTAGAATTGTATTTATTGGAAAATCTTCATGAAACTTCTTGATCAATGCCAACTCCTTTCCCCCCATACCAGTTCTTGGTATTCAGGCTGGACTTTATGGCAATAAAAAGAAAATAAAAATAAATTTAGAGATAAATTACTTTAACAGCTAATACAAAAGAGAATTAGCATTAATTGGCCACCTATACTGATTGCTGCAGAACAGCCATTGGTGGAATGGTGGGGTACAGAGGAGGGCACAAAGCTTATGTACTGTCTTGTTGCTGATGTGGTATGATTACAGTCTGGCTTTATCATGTATTTGGAAACTAAGTGGGAGCAAAACAAAAACCCACTCTTCGTGGTACTTGCTTTTGCCCTATTCATACTCCCACCAACTAGCAGCAAGGTTGCAGTGAAAAGCATTATCATAGATGAAACAGACATTTCCAGAACTGGTCTTGGACATTGTGTGGTAAATATGTAGAAGAGATTAAATCAGATCAACAAACTTCTAATTTCATTGTCCGTGTTTCTCTTGTATACCATTACGCTGGATTATAGATTCTGTATAATGCATAGGTTACGCTGGCCTCATTAGTCCCTTGCAGAGGATTATTCAATCACAAGCATTGCATAGAACTGCTGCTGAAGGTATTGAGTCTTGTGCAAAACACAATGTGAACTAAGTATTATTTTTCTAAGGGACAAAACAAGACCCAGTGATAGGTGGTGTAAAACTCTGTTGGATTTATCTGGATAAATTCTGAAATCTGAAAGGAAAGTTGCTGATGCTGTTTATCAAGAAACTGTTATGTCTGTTATGTTTTGTTCATATTTTTGAAGAGGGTGTTTTGGTAATGTGCAAAAGCTTTGGATTAGAATTTAGGTGCCAGGTGTCCTATTTCCAACCCTTGTTTCCCTGCTGTGCTGCTGTTAGTTGGAGACAGAGTACTGGATTATGTGATTGGTCTGACCCAGCAGGGCAGTTCTGTTCTTAGATAATGTGAACAGGATCAAGTCTAGTCTGTGTGGGGAGCCCTGGAAGGACTGTCCATGTGCTGCTTGCCTTTAGTCATAGAACAGAAACTGAAGAAAAATCTGAAAAAAAACCCTAACCTCCTAAATTTTGTGTTTGCTTAAAAAAAAAAAATAAATATGTGGCTTGTTATTTTGATTGACTTCTTTTTTTGTTGTATAATTTTTTCCAGTTGCACATCTTGAAATGCTGTCACCTAAAACCTACTAGTACTACTAGCAACGAATTTACATCTTTTGGCCAGAAGAGAAACCAACTTCCCTTAGGATGATACAGTGTCATTCCTGTTTTTTTTTTCCTGAAGATATGATGCATGGTGGTAAGTCTGTAACTAAAATTCCATTTAAAACCATCACGGTGCTGCAGGTGGATGTGGTAAAAACGGGGAGTAGCTGTACTAAATTATGTACCTCTTCACCTCTGCGGAGTAGTCCAAAATGACGTACAGGAAGTATCTTCTGAATGCTATATAAATAAACTTGCAAAAGGGGTAAGTAAGCCAGTTACGAAAATCACAGGATGATCTTACAAGAATTACTGTCTTGTTGGCTGTGTCTGGTTTGGTATTAGTCCTGCTGGACTCTTCTAGATGCCTCTGGGTGCTGCTGTTATCCTTATTATGGTTAATCAATATGAAATTTACACTGTGCGTAGACTTCATTAGTTTCAAATTTTCAGTCTCTATGTTACGAAGAAAGCCAGCTGTCTTCCCAAGGAGATGAAGAGGAATTACTGTGAAGTTTGGTGCATAGGATCATACTGTAAGAATCTGATGCTGTGATACAAGATTGCTAACTTCACAGCTTAGGTACTCCCTAAGTGGTTGGGTTTGTAGTCTTTTTCATCCTGTGCAGTCAAGGAAATGTGCAGTAGAACTTTCAGTATTGGCTGTGTTATTTCTCAATTTACCTTTTTCTAAATTATGTTGAATAAATTATGGAAAGTAAATATATTTTTATCACTATTATTATAGAAATTATGGAATAAAATGGTACTGGAGTAAGTCAGTAGATCCAAGGCCATCCTTATCTCGAATACAGCTGGAGTATGGCTAAATCCCAGATAGGAATCAAAACTTGTAATGCTGAACTTGCTTTGAGCATAACTGTATCCACTGACAATATTTTGCTACCTGGAATATAATCGTGGTTTTTCCTTTATGGTTCCTAATGCTCTATCTAGATTAAGAATAGCACTTCAATAAACACTGCATAGTCTTAATGAACACTTCTTGATTTCAGCTCTGAAAAGCTTGGTTTTTTGTCATCATTGTTAAATTACTGCCATTATGATTGTGATTATGGCTGCAGTCCCAAAGTACTTCCTCCTTGCTGAATGGTTGCCCTTATTAAAACATTGCTATTGCTTTGACAGAGTGCACAAATTGTGCTCAGGATTACACAGACATGAAAGCTTAAAAAGACTTTAGAAACCTTTAATCAGAATATTCTTAAAGTTACATAAAATAACTTCCTATTGTGTTCTTGGCTGTGGGTTACTCACTGTACTGTGAAATGAGGAGTGAAAAGAGACTTTCCAGGTTTAATGTTGGGAAATGCAGTTATGCTATCTTGGGAACTTATAATGGTATATATATACACCATTATAAGGACGAGTAACAGCATGTTTGTTGATGAAGGTAGCATACTCTTAAACTGTGAGTTATCGAAGATGAGCATTGCTACATCTAGGAGTGTTTTCCAATACCAATAATATATTTGCAAGTAAAAGATCTCTTTCTGAGATGTACTTTCATTCAAGTCACTAAAATTTATGAGGGATGAGAGGCTTCTGGATGGCTTTAAAAGATAGGGCACTTGGAAGTAATTTTGAGTTCTTGTTTTCATGATAGAATTGATTCAAAATTGAAGACTGTTTGTATGTGATACTGGACTGTAAGCTGCAAACCAAAAGTCATTTAATACAGCAGGGACCATGAAAACATAAGTAAAACAAGAAAATGAACATGTGTGAGGTTATTCAAAGGGAGAACTAAATGTTAGTAGGACTGCTGGTGTCAGGTTTCTGTTCAGGTAGGGAAATTGGCTCCCCACCCCCAGCTTTAGGACATGGCCTTCCAATCTATGTCCTTCACTTTCTATCTTGTACATAAACATGTTACTGCTACTGCTGTTTATTGTGCTTGTGAGATAGCCCATGTGAAAAAGGGAAACACAAGGCAGGAGAATATTCAGTCAATTAACCTTTAGATGGAGCTGTTTCTCCTTGGATGCTGTGAAGGTTGCAAATACTTAATATACCTCCTAAGTAAGAATGGACGGATTTGTGCTGTAGTTCAGTAATGCATTTTTTTAAAAAAATGAGTTTTTATCACTGCCAAAGGAAGGAATGTGTATCCTGTTCATACCTGTTCAAATACATCTTAGAAGAACTAAATATTGATAAGGAAAAGAAAATGTATAACTGTATTTTGGAAAATATGCAGGTGTATTTTGTGTAACTCAAGTAGAGGATAGTTTTGTGGTATGAAAAAAAGTGAACACTGCATGTAAGATAATGTTACACAGTGAAGTGAGCTGAGCTTCTGAGTATTTAAATATTTCCCTTGGAGATAAGAAAAAAGTTGATTCTTACCTGCCCTACATGCCCCCCCCCCGCCCCGGCCATGAGCAGCAGTGTATTAGTGTGAGTGATCCTCAAAAGGCTAAGAGCTGGTTTTTTTTGTTTCCTATCATGATTACACAGACCTCTCCCATTAACAAGGCCGTCACACATTAACTCCAGCACATCCAAGGCAGTTCTCTTAGTTGGTCCTAAGTTGCCTTAGTTGCCTAATGAACCTTTGAATTAAGTGTCAGTTCAGAATTACGTGCTCTCCGACATGCGTAGTTCCAGGTGTCAGGATAAACCTGTTCAGGTGGTCTGCAGTTTCAGTGGTGCCCACCAACAGCTCATCAGCTACTCCAGAGCATGCAGTTAATCTGGCCTGTAGTTTTTTTGCTGTCAAGAAGTTTGGTGTTGGCTATGGGCTATATTAACTTTTCTGGCAGCAGTAGCAGCCTGCATCTGGCTTTCCTGTTCCACTGTGTTGTGTGACAGGGGCGCATCCTTGATGTGATGAGAGAGCAGAATCATCCCACAGGGAAGAAGTGTCTGGAGTCGACCTGATGGCAAACAAACAGTATATTTTAGCCTGAGGACATCTCCCTTTTTTCTTATACATCTTCAATTGTTAAGAACAGAACTGACCTGCTGGGTACATTGGCCCATGTAGGCCAATATTTAATCTCCAACAGTGGCATTTTAGACTAATGCTGTTCAGGGCGATTGTGTGAGCCTAGTCACTTTTCATTATCCATTCTTCTTGTAGTTCTCCTACACCCATACTTGATATATTAGTGATGTTAGATACATCTGTACCTGTTCCTCTTACTGTGTGTTTTGGTAGTGCTGGTTTATACAAATAACAGTTCTGTGTTCAGATGGATATGTTGCCTTCATGATTTTGGAAATGTTCATTGTATATCCCCTTCAGCCTTTTCCTTTCCAGATGGAAGAGATCTTGCTTTTCAGTCCTCTCTTGTAAAAGCAACTGTGCTCCATCTTCTTGGATCAGTTTAGCTGCCCATGTCTCCCACCACTGTAGCCTGTTGAGATAGAGGCCAAAATTGTGATCAGTTCACCCCCCCCCCCCCAAACCAACCACAAACAACTGACCCACAAAAAACAACCCACAAAAAAGCCCAATTCCAAATAAGCAACCAACCAACCAAAAACCCCGAAACAAACAAAAAATCCAAACCAAATAATCTATGGGAAATGCACTACTATGTGATCGGGTTGTTTTCATTTTTCATCTTCTTTGAGGTAGCATTATTCTTAAATGAAGGTGATATAACTTCAAAGCAGTAAGAAAGTAGCAGTCTTTGGGCTAGGGACAGACACTGTGGAATGCAGTACGTACATTTTTAACAGTTTTTTAATTATTTGCTTAATAAGTATTTAATCATTAAACAATTTAAAATATAAATTATATTACTTAAACTTTAAAGATGTCTTTAAATTATTTGTTTTCAGGTCACTGATGTTTTTTCAGTCTTGCTAAAGACTTTCTGGGAACAGCACACAATGCATTGTGACTGTGACACATTCTTACAGAGAACTTTGCTGCTTACTGCTTGTTGCTGCACCAACTACGTCTGGCCAGTGTAGATGAAATAGGGCCCATTCTGTTGCCCTTAGGATACAGCAGAAAATAGGCTACACAAGTGAAATATTTATCAAGATCCCCAGTGCTCTCACTTCACAACCTTGATAGTTAGGCTCAGAGGTAACATTTATTTAAGCTATGCTGAAATAAAATGCAAAAAACCCTGCCCAACCAACCAAACTATAAAAGCCAATAGCAAAACTCCCCAGACTTGTAGTTAAAATGTTTATGAAAGATACAGGTGATGAAATGAAGGGAACTGTGCTTGAATGAGTTACACTGAGGTTACATCAGAAGTGGACTTAAACTGGACAAAGCAGCAGCTAGGCCTTCAGTATTGTGCACCTCAATTGCCTCTGTTGGATAGATGCATTTCAGAAGCCTTTTGAAGGAACTCATATGTAAGGTGGCATTTCCCTTGAGCTGCTGTCATCAGAGAATGGCTTTTAGAGACTGCACTTCAAGATTGTCACAACACCCTTCTAGATTTCCTTTCTTTGCAGAGGATATTAATTCTTACAGGTGTTGTTTCACTTCAAAATGTTTTTCAGAGTCTAAACAGATAAAATGTTTTATCCTGAAATATGATCTTCCCTGTCCAGGAGAGCACCTGGCTGTTCTTACTTAAATTTTAAGGATAGCTTCATTTCTTTAAATACATAGATACAACTTTGGTGTTAATTTCAGACAGTGCGTTGTTCAACATGAGTTAGTGTTTCACCTGTGTTCTGTTGATTCAGATGAGAATGAGTATTTTATGAAATCTTAGATTTTCATCAGTCTTTTTATTGAAAGTTATTATTAATAATCTAAATAGACTAAGTGCGTGTAGCTCATTACTGGTTCTTCATTGTGACAAGTGGCAAGGAATGGCTAACAAATTTAAGATGATTGATTCACAACTGCTTTCCACTAAGCATACCATAATAGCTGTATCTATAAACAGCAAGACCAGCAGCATGCAGAAGGATGAAATACAGCTGCTATTATAAAAAACTTTTTGTTTACAGCTTTGTAGAGTGACTCTTCTGGATAGCTTTCATGTGGTTCTTTTGTGTGACAGGCACTAATTGTGTTTAATTAGCCATTGTAAGCTTATTTGGGAACTTCAGTTGTGGGCAAACAGCTGACTTGGGTATGTTGTCTTTTTCTGCTGGTAATACCAACTGGAATTTAAAGTGAGAAGTGTTTGTAAGTAGATCAGAGCCAAAAAATGAGTAAACAGGTGCTGTAGCAGCTTTAAGAGTAGAAGGTGTGTTGGAAGGACTGTGTTCTAGGGAAGCAACTAGCATGTTGCACTAGTACTGCAGCTCCCCTGGCCCTGCAAAAGGGGAGCAGAACAGATGAAGGCAGTACCACATTGCAGAGTTTGAAGTGAGCTGGAGGACCATTGGCTGGTTTTCCAGGCTTTCAAGAGAGAGTCTTGATGGGCTTCCTCAGAAACCAGTGTGAATTCTGTAAGGGAGGAATCCAGTAATTGTGTTTCCACTAGTTTTGTATGGGTTCATAAACACCAGTCTTCCCTTTGTGAAGTAAGTTTTTAACAGTAGTGGACATTCACAGTTGTGAAGTGTTAAAGAGCAAAAGAAATGTAGAGTTGTTATGAAATTGGTTTGAATCTCTCAGAAAACACTCTATAATATCATCTTAAGAACGCTTGAATGCTAAATAACAGCTTTTTAATTATTGGATAATGAAAAGCATATTTGTAGTACTGTTCTTTAGATATTGCTGGCTTTGCAGTAGTTGAAAAGGATGGTCTGTGGTGCTTACAGAGGTAGACAGCATGCAGAAGAGATGACCAGAAAAATACATGGTGAAGAACAGAAATTACTGTTGAATCAGAGACATCAGATTCATTCATTCATTAATACCAATGTAATAAATGTGATTCTTTAATGGGAATTAAAAATCTTAAAACTGTCTTGCATGCTAATTTCAAACTCTTGGGAAGAAAGAATATTGTCCAATGCCAACAATACAGATGAATTGTGTCAAATTAATCTGAAACTTCTCAATGCCCTTTGGAACCTTACATATGGGAGGTATTTCTAGTAACCCAAGATAGCCTAAACCAAAAGACATTAACATACTGTTTTCTGCTTAACTACCAGTGTGGCCTATCATTACATATCCTTGCCTGTATGTTACCAAGTTTTTCTTTGTTTAGCACCTGCTCTTCTGTTGACTTTCTGAAGACCTCCCGCAACCTAATTCAGATATCCTGTCTGGCTACTGGTAAGATCCCTGCAGGTTGTGATAAAGCTTTATTAGTTTCATTAGACTTTCATTACAGAATAATCAGAGTCACACTAACAAATCCTCTTGTTATTGCTGTATAAATCTTGCATCATAGCTGCTTTGTTCTTAGTAGTGAGTAGCTAAAAATTCTGCAAGTGCAAGAAGTAAATAAATCTTTGCTGGGCAGAGGCCAGTCAGGCTTCTATTTATTTCTAGACAATCCTGAAACTGTTCCTCAAGCTTTTACTCATACTTATCTTCCACGGATGAAGTAATTGAGTAGCCGTTTCACCTATTGTCTAGCAGCATCCTAGAAGGTATCCAGTAGCTGTTTACAACAGGATGTAATGTGAAGCAGTGCTGCCCTATAAAGCCCAACCTGTGAGTAGTAGGTAGAACTTTATTTCTTTTTTAAATTTGTCTTTGTGTGTATGCTGAAGAGAATACTCAAGAACTTCTCTAACAAAAGTATCTTGCATAGATATTTCAGGTATTTTCCTACATGGTGTTGTAATGAAAGAAATTACAGGGTGACAGGATGACTTCTAACCTTCAAAAATAATTTGTCTTTTGATATGATAGCAATTTAAAACCACTTTAAAGGTGTGATCGTTTGGAGAAAATGCAGGGAATCAGGCTCACACTTGTGATACAAAGGCAATCTAATTTTCAGTTCAAAGCACTCAATACTGCTTTTGTGATTTATTTTTTTTTAATACATGTATGATTTCAGCAACAACATTTTTTTATACACTGGAGATCTGTATCATACATGAACTTGCTATTGTCTTAACTACTGTGAAATTAATCACATTTTGTATTGGGCTTACACATACTTGTCCTCTAATCAGCATCCCTGAAGATTTCTTCTAATGTTTGATCATTTTTAGCAGGGTTTTGTTACATTTTCGATTCTAAAGATGCTTCTCTTCTGATTTATTACTTTGGATTGATTGTCAAATGTGAATGTAGATTTAGCTCTATGCTTATGCTCAAATTCTGATTGCTTCGTGCTGAAACATCAACCTGAACAACAAGTTATGTTTTCCTTACTATGGTGCATTACTACATCTCCACATTAATAAAACACATTCAGATTAAAGATTCTATGTCAGTAGTAATTTTTGCCTATTCTGAGAAAGAACTGAGCTGCTAGGGAATGCTGGAGTACAGACTCCTGTTCTGCTCAGTGGTGCTGCCAGGTCATGCTGCTTTTATCTAATCTTACAAGCAGTAGTGCTGTTTTAACAAAGCAAACAAAACCCACAACAAAAGACATATATTTGAGAGTATGTCGGTATTTCTCATTAGTTAATATGGATTTGCTTATGGGAGTTAAGGAGCTGTGAGCTTGAGCTCTTATTGCGCAAGGTCAGATGTGGGAAGGAAATTCCTGTCTTGGAGGGGTGGTGCTGTAGTTTATTTTTTTAATTTAAATTTACGGACTGTCACCACAGTTGTTCCTAGCAGTTTTCTGTATTCTATCTTACTGATTATGTTACAGAAATAATTTAATGTGCACATGTTGCTCTGTGTGCCTGACATAGCCTTCCTGGTATTCTGTTACCAAGCAGCTCATACTCTACTCTCTGCCACTTCAATTTGCCTTTTTGCAATCAAGGAACACTATTTACTGTATTTTAACACTGCTGTGGTTGAACCTATCTCAAAAAGGGTATGTGTTTCTGTTTCTTAAAAAGGATTGATTGGCTGTTGCCTTGAGAGATTTCATTATTAAAATTTCTGGAATGTTTTTCATTAACAAAGCATTTTTGTTGAATGTCATTCAAATCTGCTGCATATACAGTCCAGGGATTAATCAACTTTATTTCAGAAGACAACTTGATGCATTCAGACATATGTTCTGTCACTTGTTCTGCATCTTCTGTGCAGGGATAAAATGCTTGGGGTCTTTCTGTTACTACTAAATAGAATACTGGACAATTCTATCATCTGTTCAGATGATACAGTTGAAAGAAGTTTTGCTGTAGTAATCTTTCAGAAGTTGTATGTTATTTCTCTTAAATGTCTTTCCAAGAGTGGTGTATTTGTATGGTTATAAATCCTTCTTTTATGTATACATTCATAGTTTAAGCCTTTCTTGATTCAGACACTGACTTACTCAAGTATTTCTCTATGGGAAATAAAGGCTTTAACTGTTCAGGTCTGTTAAGGTTTTGAGAAATTTTTAAGGTTTCAGATTTCTTTGAAAGGCACATGCTCTATGTCATGATGACATCTGTATCTTCAAGTAGGGTGGGGATGCAGAGTAATGTCATATTATAAACACTCTTGCTCAGAACCTTCAGAAGGAAATTAATTTATATCAAAAATTAAATAAAAAGCAAATTTATAGAACAGTGTAAGGTGATTACTTTTTTAATGATGTCGATGGCTAATTACGTGTCTTCATTTCTAGTTTTAATGTTTGGTTTTATTTATATTTATGAATCTTCTATACACATTTCTTTTCCAGTCCAATTAAATTTTTTTAGTAGCATAAATATTTAGGAAATTTGAAAGCTAGGCAAATAAATCTACTGTGCTATATTACTTTGGAATTTGATTATGTAATTTGCTGCTTTCTTGAGGAAAAGAGATGAAGTAATTGCAGGGGGGAACTCTTTAGTTTGCACAGAGGCCTCTGAAGGGCATATGGGAGTACTTCTGAAGTGTACCCCCCAGTGTTTTGAGTTCTTAGTCTTTAGTTCTTTAGTCATGTAAAACTTATAAGAGTATGAAATATATCCTGGAACTGAGATACTAGAAGTTTGGTAATAAATAGATTAATCCTACTGACTCTTATAACACCAGAAAGTTTGAGAACTGTGTGTCTACAGGTGCGGAAGAGAGCCTGCTACGCCTGCCATTATGCTGTGACAGCTTCAGTCTAGAATCTTTGTGTCGTTCGTAGAAACGCCTTTGCAATTCCACACACCGTTCTACTTATATCCAGTAAATTCAGGATTTATGGCTTAATTTTCTGCGGCAAGAGAAAGAAAAATACTTTTGAGAAAAGGAATGAAGATAAAATAGGGAGGTTTCAGCCTAAAGAGAATCCTCTCTTCCTTTCAGGCCTGTAGTTTAGTTTCTTAGAAAGTAAAGGCACATCCTAAAATGTGTTATTTGTCAGTGATTCTGTCATTCCTTATTGCTCAATACTGCTGAAAACCTGGATGAAAAGAATCTAAAAAAGAAATTAAATGCCTGAGTGTTAAAACTGGTACCTCATTGACCAGTCAGTAATATTAACCAGCCATTTTCTCTAATGAATATGTGCAGTGGCTGTGAAACAAATTACATTAATTGCTGGGAAGTGAAGAAATTGGTCTGTGTAGCAAAACCACCTTGTTGATGGGCATTGATCATCAGGAAAAATAAGGGTTTGTGTGAACTTATTTTAAGATGATCTGTAGTAAGTGCTTGCAAAGGCTGAACTAATCTTGAGGTCAATTACTAACTTCATAGTAAAAGAAACAGCTGTCTCCTTTTGGTTTGCTTTGTGTTTGGGTGTATTTGTTTGGTTTGTTTTTTTTTTTTAAGCTTCAGAATCTACAGCTGGGTTTTATATTCATAAGAGCATTTCAGCATCTCACGAAATCTACTTTTAAAATCTACAATATTTTTATAATGCCTGCCTTTACAGTTTTCTTTTTTCTAACATTATGTAAGAAAGTTTGGGTTTTTGAAAATTCTAAAAGGTTGTATATTTTCTTATATAATGAAGAAACAATTGCTGAGTAACAGTTTAAAATAATATTGGTAAGAAAATAATCAAGATAAAATAGGGAAAAGGAGCATGTTATTTTGGATGGGCAAAAAGTAAATGTTGTAAATAGCCTTATTAAATTTTCCTAGGGTTTACGTACATAGAGGATGAGTGCTCAACCTGTTTGAGCCACACTGTTGAAGGACTTAGAATTTTAATAATCCCTTCTAGATAAGTCGCTTGTTTTTCTATTACAGACTTTGTGCACTCCATAGATGTTAAAACCTTTAAACTATTAGGGATCCAGTATTCCATATTTGGTATATTGAAATGTCTTGAAATTATCATTATCTAAGTCTAAAAGACTGAGATAAATAGATACCTACAAGCCTAAAAGACTTAGACCAAAGTATCTTCACGTAAGGGATTTCTTCCTATTCTCACTATTATCCTATATATTCTAAGGCTCTTCCAGAGCACCTGGTTTTGTTTGTGTTTTGTTGTTCATTTTACCTTTCCCTGTGCTTCTGGATATTCCTTTTTTTTTTTTTTTTTTTTTTTGACCGGATATCAAAGCATTCTCCCTATTGCTTTAGAAGACTAGAATGTTTTAACATGTTAGCTTCTCTCTTTCTGATACAGAAAGAAAATTCGTACAGAAAGAAGGGTTTGTGATGACTCATCAATTGACACATTTCCCTTCAGCATGGCAGAACATTTTGAGAAGGTTCTGACACTGGCTAACATCACGTAGTGACAATTTCACAGGTTTGGAGGCTCTGTATGAGAATGGGAGTTGCCCTACTCTTGCTTCCTGAAGGATCAGTTGAATGCCTTCCCGCCTCCCTCCCTGCAGCCTCTGCGTTGCCGTGCCTGAGGCTGCCAGGCTCCCTTGTCCTACGGGACAGCCTCCCATCTGCTTGCCAGCCCTTGGCCTGAATGCTCCCAGGTGGCTGGGATACCACTAGGTTGCCAGTGTGTGAAAATCTGCCAGCCACTGTGAATGGATAAGCCTAAAAGGACAAATGTTTTCAAAAGAATTGAAAAAGCCGTCTGTCACAATAACAAAATTATTGTGTTAATGAAGGCTTCAGTATTATATAACATGCTAGAACTTCTTTGTTCTCTGATTTACAGCAGGTATCTCAGCTTCCATGTATATATATATATGTATATATATTTAAACACACACATTTTTATATGATCTATATAATCCTCCCCCCCCCATATATTCTCTCAACTTGAGAAGTTTATTCTTGGCTACATACCCCTTACCTGAGAGTAGCACAGGCCAATCTTACTGCTTTATTTTTTGCGTGTGGAAACAACCTTTTCCACTACTATAAAGTAAAAAAATGTGTTTTGAACCTACACCTAGAGCCGTGAGAAAAGTCAAAACTAATGTAAAAGTTTTTTTCTATCGATAGTACAAAACACACAGTATTGCTGATTGCTAGAAGTTGTATAAAAGTGCTGTCTGTATGTGTTAATTTCCAAGGATGATTTGATGGTGTGTGGCAGCAGGAAAAAAGAAACTGAAGTACAATGGTAGAAAATAATTGTGTTTTCAAACAGATGTTGAAAAACCTTCTTTGTCTCTTTTCCCCACCTTTATCATGGAAGAAGCACAACTACAGTAAATAGATCGTAAGTGTCTTCACGAGTATCTGTGTAAAACGAAACATTGTAAATACTCACTGTGGTGAGGGTAAGTAGCTGAGGGACCTGGATCTGCCAGTGCAATTCTGTGGCAGTACAAGCTGGATGGAAAAATGCTGTTAAGCTGGTTGTAAGGAGGATCTTTTGTCCTTTCCTTTCTACAGGAAAAAGTCAGCTTCATCCCTGATTAGAGGTATATACCCTGTCCTTCTGACACAGCTGTGTTATGATACTTCATACATTCTGATTTGTAAGCATGGCCTGTTGAATGCGTAGTTCAAAAATATCTCCCACTGTGAGGAGTATTGGTCACAAATGTATTCTAGTGCCCTGGTACTGCAGTTCATCTGCAAAGACTCCAGATGAGCTGCCTGCCTGTGCGACAGTGTTCATGTCCCTTCATAGTTACTAAGACCAGAAAAGAAAGCTCTATAACCACAAAAACTTGTCATCTCAATTTAGTTATTACATTTGTTACGGTTTGAGTACCTTTAAAGGAAAGCTCAAGATCACTTAAGAGAGGCTACTGCATCAGTTGAGGCAGGTTTTTTTTTTTATGAGATTAGTATACCTTTTATATTAGGTGGTGACATCAGTTAACCTTTCTTGATAGTTTATTATTTCCTGCAAAAATTATTTTTTAGTGTGTCACTTTGCTTCACACAGAACAGCTGTTCTTTCACATGTCACCATTTGTAGCTGCAGTGACCCATCTTACTGTAAAAGTATACAGTGGTAGAAAGCTAAACAATTTTTGCAGGCTGTCAGTGTTAATAATTTGTTCCATTTTGCCATAAGAATAAATCTTAGTTTTTTACAAAAGTCATTGAAATAAGTATAGCACAGGAGACAGTTTGGGGGCAGGTAACGACAGAGTGCTTTTCTCTGAAAAAGATTATTTCTGTGGAAGATGATGCACCTATTTTTGTGAATCTGTATAATCTTTTTTTAACTATTTGATATTCTTGAAGTTTCTGAAATTTTCTTGCTTTTATGAAGGGATACGTGCATAGTGTGAGAAATCTAATTTTCCAGAGAAAACAAGATGATAATGGAAGCATAGAGTGTTCCTTCTTGTAAACAGATAATTTTGTTTATTTGGGTGTGTGTGTCTTTGAACCGCAGTTTTTATTTTAAATTCCATTGAAAAGTTTTGAGGAAAAAATTATTAATTCTCATTCATGTCTCATTAGTCTTTACTAAAATTCAGAATTGAACAGTTTAGAAACTTACGCTTTAATAAAGTTTTTATTGTTTTGAAATTCTTGCTTAAATCAAGATTTGGGTAGGAAAAACTTTTTCTAACAACAGAAAGAAATATTTATAATCCATTGAATATGTTGCCTCACAATTCTCACTGCATTTCCTGCATAATCTTTCGTGCCTCCCTTCTCGCAGGACACCCATGCATAAGGCTTAGGCTGGTTTGTCAAGCGCTTAAAAAGTTTACTCATTACATTTTATTAATGATTTTCTTTTTAATACAAGGAAACAATCATTGGTGCTGTTAGAATATGATCTTTATTTAGAAGAGGAAAAGGATCTCTTGTCTTCCCATACTCCTTACTTTTTATTTGTCTTGTCTTTGGGGGGGGTTGTGTCCACCCCCCTTCCACCCCCTAGCCTGCCTTTTTTTTTTTTTTTTCTTTCCTTCTGGGGTTCAGCATCTTATGTATTAAGAACCCCAGGCACTTCTCTGAATGTCTGCCAAATTTACTAAATTACTCTGGTGCTCGCAACAGAAGATACTATGGCAGCTTTAGGAGAATCAGCTGGAGAAGAGTCTGTTGCTGCAATTTTTTCCTGTGGGATGCCAGGATGATGGAGTGTTCCATGGTACCACATAGAGCTATAAGCAGTTTGTGGTCTAATAATTACAGTGCAGGATAGTGAATGCACAAAGACAAGTCATTTTACAAAGTCAAATTAAACCATGTACAACTGGGAAGACTTCATTGCATCCTCTGTATTTTGAACTTAAATTAAAAAAGGTTCATAGAATTACATACTTGTCCACAAATTTTTATATATTGCTAAAGCCATATGAAAAACAGCAATGTTTTGGGGTTGGCTTTTTTGGTGTGTGTGTTTGGTTTTTTGGGTTTTTTTTGATTTTTTTTTTTTTTTTAAATTGGGAGAGCAGACTAAGTGTTTGAAGAAATAAATGGGTCCTGGGTTTGATCAAACCTTTCCACATAATGCATCAGAAATTGCTTACTTTATTTTTTCTGTCTGAACCTTTTCTAGTCCTGTCTCTGTTTAGTCCCATTTCCTGTGACAGATCATTTAAGGCTTGCCTATGCTTATAGATAGTAGCAAGCTGTGTGGCTTGGTCTATGAGACTAGGCTTTTTTTCTTCTGGTATCCTGACACTTCATGTATGTTACTATACCATGCAGAAAAGAACCTTCTGGAAACAAATGTTTCTCATGATTTATTGAACTGCTTATGTTTCATTAGTGGTGGGAACAATTCATGTGGCTTTGTTGTCCCAGCTTGCTGTTCAGCTTCTGCAATCGACCATTCTGGGTGGAGACTCTGGCATCATGTTGCTTTCATTGTTTTATGTTTTCTTACTGCTAATGAATGCCAGCTCATTTGATGGTTGCCGCTGAACATGTTAGTGGTGGGCTTTACTGTAACTTAAATGGTATTGGACTTACTGACGTGATAAAATTCTTTTCCTATTTAAGTTGATGGCCACAGGTTCTCTGGTGTCCATCCAGGCCCACTGGTCTGCTGATTGGAGATCAGGAGTCACAGAGCTGCACTAGTGGCCAACCATGATCCATTTTGAACAACCAAATCGCTTGCTTTGGGTAATAATCGCTTCTCTGTAGAGGACATGTAGAAAACCTATGTAGCTTTGTATTCTGGGTGCTGGTTGGCACAATAGCCAATGATGTACTTCTGCCATTTGGTTTGCTGCCTGAATAAGGAAGGCCTATTGGGTTGGTTTTGAGATAGGTTTTGGCTAGAAAGTTGAGTAGCTTCTTAATGATAAGAGCAAGAGAGAGACTATAGAGGAAAAACAAAACCAGGAATGGCTTTTTAATATAGATGGCCAAATGGTATTTGTTTGAATTGTGTTTTGTGACTGTTGTTGAGGTGGGCCTATCTTTAGATTTTCTGTGTGTATAAATGACTCATGTATATGTTAGCCTATGTTTACTTAATCTGCAGACATGTAATTAGAATAGAAAAAGGAAGAAGTTAGGTAAGGAAAAATACTACAAATGTGTAACAGCTGTATTCGCCCTGGAATAGCATAACAGTGTAAAATAAAAACATGTTCTTGCTTACTTCCAGTAAATAGTTGTGCTAACAATAGTACTGTCCTAGTGCAGGTTAAAAGCAGTGATATATGAATCTTGCAAAATGGTTTCACTTTTTATTTTGCTAAACTGTTCTTGTGGGACTTCTCTTCTGCTTTGCTTAGTAGTATACCAATACTGAGAGCGAGTGTGTAACAAGAATCTAGATCAGTATGATTTACATTGTTGTTTAACAACAGCAAGCACCTGCTCACATGGAGGCAGAGGGTGTTGGTAGTTTAATGAGATTTCTGTGGTTTTTCCTATGTTTGTTCCTTTTCCCCCATTTCTTTCATTCAATGTATTTCTCTGCTAAAACCTTCAACATCTTCAGAAATACATCATTATGACCGTTTCATTCGTCTTTGAGAGTAGACACTGAATATAAATAATGCAGTGTCAAGTCTAGGATGCTGCTACATCTCAAGAAAAATATGCACATTCTATTTCAAACATAATGGGGAGGGGTTTTAAGCTATTTTAAAAACAGCTGTAGTTTGGGTCAACTCCAAACAGATGAAGTCCTCTAAGATGAGCTAAGATCTGGAAGGTCAAGGAGGATTGCACATTCTGCCTCTCTTAAAAATTGAACTTCATGACTCGAAGCTGTTCCCAGGCTGGTAACCTTCCGTTAATAGGTACTGAATTTGCTTCTCTGAATTGTGTCAGAAATACATTCCAGAAGTATTGAAAACAAAACAGTTTCTCTGTTCACCTCCTTTTGCCTTGACTTACGAGTCAAAAAAACCCTTCCAGAAGTAAAGACTAGTATTGACAGTCAGTTTTTGTGGCTTAATACTTCCTCCTGTCTAGCAAAAAAAATTTGGGTCTGTCACCTCTGTGAAGATCAAGAGGGTTGTTTCATCACAGGTTTGTAAGACTTCCATCCACTGCATACTTACTACAAAACAATTCATTCTAGTTTGAAACAGTTCTTACAATGCAGAACAGCTGGACGGTATTCACTTCTTGGATGAGGTGGCCTGCTGTCTTATAAGAAAGACCAAGTTAAAGTTAAAATGTAAAAGGAGGTACCTTGAGGGGGGGTTTCTACTAACTTAAGAAAACCAAAGCATTTTGCAAAGCAGTATTCTTAAATTTTGTGACTCAAGAAAATGCTGAGAAGCAGCAATTAAAAAGTTGGCATTATCAGGTGATTAATTTCTAGTAAGCTTCATTTTCTATTTTGGATTACTTGGAGGATGTTGTTCTGTGTCTGTGAAGATTTGGGGTGGGGTGGATCTAAATTTTGCCCACTGCAACCTTTTAAAATACAGAAGTATTTGTAACAACATCTACACGTGTATTATGTGTGCAGATGCGAAGATTTAAGGTTGCTTAAAACGTTAGATAATCCCTATTCAGAAAAAATGAGACATCAGATTGGTGGAATTCATCATGGGTTTATGACATAAAAAAGGGTGAACCACATTCCCATTTAATCAGACATTTCAGAACAAAGTATTTGTGCTGTATTAAGTTCTTGAAAATCCATTTCTTTTTTTCTTAAAGAAGGTAGATGCCATGACATTTTATTATTGTTTTAATTGCCGTGTAGTTCGTCTTCTGTTTAATACCAGTTGAGTCTTAAGTCTGTTTTAGCTCGCTTCTGTCATCTTAATTTTATGACAGAAACTGAATGTAGCTCTCCTAATCAAACTGGACCAGGTTATTGTGATGGGGACTTCTTAACAAAGTTGCAATTTTAGGGATGATCAAGTAGCATAATAGAAATGTTCATGCGTCCATGAAGCCTAAAGTAATTATTTCAACCTTTAATGTAAAGTTACTAAATCTCCATGAATAGTCAGGTTGTGTGCATATCCAATATTTATGGGTTTTTTTCTTTTGCTTGCTTGCTTTATGACACTGGGCATTACTAAACTCATGTTTTCTAGGAAGATGTTTAAAATGTTTCCAAAAGACAGTCAGAAAGCTTAATCAGATACTAGGAGTGAAGGTGAAGAGAGTCAACTTCTTTAGAAACAATGTCAATTCAATTTCATTTCATTAGAAAACACTGCGGAGATTTATAATCCCAAACTATCAGTAATTTATAATGCTTGCATTTGGAATTTTAATTATATCCTTGTTCAACCAAACACTGTTATTAATTATCAGACAGCAAAGGTTAGCATTTCATCACTAAAATTAGCTTTCTGTTTGCACTGTGTCTTTCTATCTCAATTCGGTGGTGGAGACATAGGGGAGTAGATGCACCCGATAACAAATGAACATTTAACTTTTTTTTTTTTTTTTTTTAAACCTGGTAAATAGTATACCTTATTATGTACATGCGTAATGGGCAGCCACTGAAGTCATCTCCCTGTAACCCTGCTTGTATAAGTCTTAACAACAGAGATGAGCCAAGCTCTACTTCAGAACTATTTGGGGAACTTAAAGATTCCACACAAATATTCATGTTGGTACAGGCAAGTGTAACCCATTGGATTTACTCCCTCAATTTTTCATGAAGGTTAACAGTTACAGTCTTCAGGGTGTCTTAGTTTGCACCATTAATCGTTAATTTCTCCTCTTACCAAATAGCTTGAATAATTTGTAGATAGATTTGAGACATAAATTTTTGTATAACTGTTCATGGCTCTGTTTCTCCATGGTCCTGTATGCTGTGTGAATTCTGAATGGCAAAAAAAATCACCAGCATTTTATCTTTATTTATAAAACTTTAAGGAAAATGTCTCCCTGACAGGAATTTTATTTACTAATTATACTGCGAGAATTGTCACTCAAAATATATATAACCATGCAGCAATATTTAATTTTGTACATAAAAAATACCAAATGCTGTAAGGAATCCTTTTTGCTCCTAACAATAATAAAAAATTGAAAAAGTACTGCAGTTCTAAACAATCTTGTTACTAGTGTTTGGTTCTTCATTACTTTAGATGTTCATAATTTTTATATAATACTACGGACTTGATCTTCTGCCTTAAATTTGAATGTTAAGTACTGCAGACAGAACATGTGTTCCAGTTTGTAAAGTACATCTTTATTAAACTTATAAATGACCTAGCAGTAGATTTTTCTACCTCTATTTTAAACTCTTCTGGCACAATTGGTGGTCTAGGTTCTCACAAGAAGGAAACCTCTGGCTTCTGAAGCATTTTTGAAAGGTAGAACTGTGTCTGCCTAAAATTTAAGTTCCTCCGAAGAGGTTTAACAAGACTGGTAACCAAGTTTTTGTATACTTTCGTATACTCTTTTATATATACGTATGAAAAAAACCCAACCCTTGTTTATATGATAACCTCGCTACACATTCATGTACACCTGGCCTATATGAAAATAGTTCAATGCATATCTTGTGGATAGTGCCAGACTCATTTTTTTGTTTTCTCTAACAAAAGCTGAAAAAGCCAGCGCTGTTAATAGAACTGTCATTCTGTAGCACTGAACTTGGGCCAAAACTCCTTAATGTTTAGACTGTACACTTTTGGATCCCCAGGCAGTACAGATTTGATCCAGACTACGTATGAATACATGATATGATTTCTGTTCAGTTGGCTAGAACCTATGATTAGGATTCACGATGGCTTATTGCTCCTGTGTTGGATGTAGAAGGGTGGATGAACAGGCATAGGATTATAGTAGAGCAGACGGACTGTGATATAAAAGCTTATTTAATAAAGCTAGTCTTCACAATTTTTGAACAAATTTGAAATGCTCTCAGGCTAGTGTTTGTAGTCATTTAGTTGGCATAATCTTAATCTGTCCCTGAATCTTGATTTACTGTGTCATTATACTATGGCATGGATTATTTTCAGGCGTGTGTGTTCAGTGTGGCCTTTACAGTACTGAGATGCGTAGTCTATAGAACCACAGGCATGTTCTCCTGAGTTTGTCACATCTTTGCAGTAAAGGCAGATGTATTATAAAATGTGAGTCTCTTTCCAACTCCCTTGATTCTTTACCTCTGTGATATCCGTTTCTGTTTGTTCCACTTCCTCTGAGTTTCACCTCATTACCCTTGAGCTTCTCCCCTCCTTCACTGCATTTTTTTTTTCCCTGCTAGAGTTCTAAGGGATTGTCTTGCTGTTGTGCCTGTGTTTTGCTCTTCTTTCGTGACCTCTATTTCTTCTGCTGCTGAAGCTAATGTTTCCCTTTGCTACTCACTGATGGGGTTGGTGCCCCTATCTCCCTGTTTCTCCTCTGACTCCTTTCTTTCCCTGGTGCTGAGCACAAAAAAATTCGGAGTGGAAAGGTAGATTAGCAAGTAAACTGATCAATGACAATTTGGTAACCTTTCCCCCAACCTGAAACTCCCAAACTATGAATTTTGCTGCTACGTGTCAGCCAAAAATGAATTCTATAGGAAGATTTTAAAAAGAATGTAGTAAAAAGAGCAAAGAAAGTAGCCACCACAGGGAGCTTCTACTATTGTATCTATTTCAACAGAACATTAGGTCTTGGAAGCTGTACTTCTAAAGCTTTCCTTGGAAAATAACTTTCTTTTATTCTCTCAAGAGCTTTATGCCCTCAGGATACATACCAACACTGCATAACAGACTCCATGAAACAGTCCCATCCCAGGGAGAGGTGCCATACTTCGTTGAATTCTTCACATATATGTAGCAATACCTATTTGCTGGACTGATCTTACTGATTGGTTAGTAAATGAAAGAGAAATTTATGCAGCTGCTGTAGGAACTTGCATTTACCAAAACAGAACTTTATTGTGTTCAAGAAATGGGGTTTGTAGCGGCAGTAAAGTGGATTTTTTAGACCTTAAAAATAATGTACAGAGCAAGTACAGTGATTAAATAAAATATTTTGTTAGGGAACAGCATGATGTCTTGGGAGCTTGTACCTTCTGTGTGGGATGGGGTGTCTTCAGAATGTAAACTCTCCCGTCATTTCCAAGTGGATCAGTGGTGCTGCTATATAAAATGGTGTATTCATGTGCTGGGAAAGCTGCCTTGTCTGTAGCTCTTTTTTTTTTTATTTTTTTCTTCCAGGGAGTTTCTAGGTATGGTCAGAAGTGCTCCAGAGCAGACAGACAGTCAAACAGTTTTGTTGATTGGTAAGATATGACTAGAGCCAGTCTAACAGTGAGGCTGTAAATCAGGATTTTAAGGAGCAACGCTGAAGAGCACTGAGTTCTTTAGAAAGGTCTGTCATTTCTCGAGAGAAAGAGGGTGGTGAGGTCTGATGGTCAAAGGCTTCATGATTACCATAGTACCATTGTTTTCTCTTAGCCCCTTCTGTTGGAGGGAGTCCTAAATGGTGCAGTAAAAATATGGTAGAATCAGTCTGGCTTTCTTTTACATTCTAGCAGAGAGAGATGGAATTTGACCTTAACATTTCTAGTTAGTAAGGGCATGGAAGTGGATTTGGGATGATGTTTGTGAAAAGAACATTTCAAACACTGTTCAAATCGAGGACTAGAAAACTAAGTACAGCAAGCTTTAAAAAATTAAAAAATAAATAAAATTATACATCTCAGCCAGGGGTATTCGCCTGTAAGATTTAAAGATCAAGCTGCTTTAGACTGAGCTCCTTGATTCCTCAGTATAAGTTTTCATGATTGCTTCTTTGTTGTAGTATTAGAGCCTAAGGCCATGCTTTTGAAGTGCCTAGTACTTTTGAATGTACGTTTAAATATTAAAGTATTACCTAATTCTTACGACACATTCTGCACGTAGTAGAATGACTCTGTAAATGTGTTTCAAATTGGATACCTGCAATCAGTAATAATTTGTGAAAATTGATTAATCTTTCTGTGATGAAGAAATATGTGCTGTCCTTCTTTAGCGTAAGTCTGTTCCTGCTAATACTCAAGACCCTACATTATGAAAAAACAAATCCCAATGTTGAAGATGAAAGTATTTTTCTTATTCTTTATCCCACTTTCTTATTCATTCTTTTCCTTGCTTTATCTTGGTAAAAAATGGAGGATGATTGGAACACCCAAAGGGATGAAATAATGATCTCAATAGGAAGTTTGCGAGCTTAGAGACACTGCTGTTATATAAATGCATATTGTGGGCCTGTATAAATCTCTGTGCCAGTGGAAACTAAAGCGCTGCAGTTGGTTTTGCTTGGTACTAGTTCAATTTACAGATGTGGAATAACCGCAGTAGAAAGAGAAAATGATGAAATAATGTGATTTTTAAGCAAATGTTTATTCATGAAGTTCCCATTTTTCTCCTTGTCCTATCTGGCTCACTGGTCTCTCAGCAGGTTGTGTAACGAAAACCACATGATGGAGTAGCAGGCACAAAACAGCAGTGGGGTGAGGCATCTGTTACACAGTCACAAAAAAAATTTAACACACAACTCCGCTGGAAAAAAAAAATATTTTGAAGAGTGAAGACTTCATTATTCTTTCTTCAGTTTTAATATGACAGGGGATCATTTTGCTTACTGGTGGCAATAAGTTATGTTTGATGCTACAGCAGATTTTTTTTTTTTTTGCTTGTGAAAGGATTTAAGAAAAGCGTTGTCCATAAAAGGAATGAACCTTATTTAGTATTCTGTCCTACAGGAATGATTTGGGACATAAGATATGTGCAGTACTATGAGAACTGAGTAGCTTCCTATGCTAGTGCTCTTTGAAAACATGCTGTTTTCATATCTCTTTCACTACTGGCATGTTGCCTGTGTAACTATTTTTAAGATTAATTTGGGATTTCTGAAGTATTGATTTTTGTGACTCAGGGAAACTAGTCTTAGTTTTGGGTAAAAATAGAAGGTGATTAAGGACATTACTGAAAGTGAAAGGCATGGTTTGTCAGTGAAATGGTTTGTCAGCTTTGATAGTGGGTGTTTTGTGGTTTCATTTATTAATCTCCTACCTGTCCTGGTCTGAGGTGTTTATATTTGTTTGAACTGGACTATGGTATTTATCAGTAGAAAGAGTTATGATTTGGGGCACCTTAATGAGATAATTCTTCACATGACTTTTTTAGAATTCTAGAGGTGTGAGATGGGTATCTATGTGCTGGGTTACATGAAGATAACATTACAATGCTGCTGTTAAAGTAATGTAAATGCACTGGAAATTAAATAAATTTAATAAAGCAGGGTAGCATGAATTTATTTAAAGTCACAGATACCAGACAGTAAATTTGTAAGTTACTTTGGTAAAAGAGGAAAAAGAATTTTAAGGATTTTTTTGGCACTGTTCCTCAAGAAAAAGTGTTTTAAATCTCTTGTACAGTGTATCAAATCATCAAACTGTATTAACCATATTGATTTCACTTAGAAACACATCCTTTCACATATTATTTACATTGGCCACCTTTTCTGATGGACAAACATTTTAGGGCAGTGAAAATGGATTTACAGGTGAGCGCTTTGGAATGTAGTAGTGCTGTACAGGCAGAGTTTATCCTTTGCAGTGAAGCCAGCATTCTCTTTCATGTTTTTCATGGAGAGATAAGTCTTTAATAACTTGCTCTACATTATTGTATCTTTTGAAGATGATGATGATCATCTTATTTTCTGTAAGAAATTACAGGTAAACCACTTTGCACAGTAGCAACACAATAGTTTGGTTGGATCCTGGAGAAAACGTGTATTCAGCTCACTACACTAGCCAGAGTGACCTGAGTGCCAGCGTCTGCTGATCTAGGTTGTTAAGAGTTTGTTTGCAAGGAGTGACTGCATTGGGCCAACATGTGCATCTCCAGCATCCTGGTTTTCCCCTTACGGTGTTTAACTATTGAAAATAGCCAAACATGTTGCAAACAACCCTGTGTATTTTGTTCTACGCTTGGACAGGTATTCTGTTTAAATGTTACCTTTTCAGGTTCTTCTGTGCAAAACAATTGCTCGCCCATGTTAATACACATACTTAAGTCTTTCTCTCTTGCTCTATCGTGAAATCTGTTTAGTCTTATTAGTTCTTGTATGTACTTTGGTGTTTTCTCAAGTCTATGACAATTATGAGTGCCCAGATGGAATTGCACACGTTTTTAGCTTGAACAATAAACACTTAAAAAGC
>NW_009647735.1:4532076-4557607 GCF_000708025.1 Charadrius vociferus | reverse complement strand
GACAGTAATTTTGAATTGTAAGGAAGCTGAAGTCAAACTTTAACTGTAAAGCATATTAATACTTGAAGGAACTCCAAAGCCCTTGCGTGATGTTTAGCTACATAAAACTTTTAGTAGTTTTCTCACAGTTTTGCCCATTAAAAGCAGTTAATTGGCTTTTCTATGCTGTTTACTCATCCTGAAAGACTTAAAATACTCTAATAATGTCCCTTAAAAAAACCCCAAACAACAAAAAACCAAAAAACAAAACAAATAAACAACAACTGCAACAAAAAAGCCACCCCACCTTTTATTTCTATTCCAGGCTACACAAGCTGTAAAAAACCACCACCACCACCAAAATTTAAGTCTTCTGTAATTCTCGATTTGAACACAGATAATCAGAATGGCACTGTGAGCAAGTTCATTTTGTGAATGTTCAGTGCTTCATAACAATATAAATTTGGGAGATAATATCAGTGGAGCAGAAAATTATCTCAGGTTAATAATTGCCTCCTGCTATTTAAATGTCAGGGCAAAGAAAAGATTTTATATATAATAAAAGTTGAAGATATTTCAAATCCATTGAGTAGTGAGAAATAGTGGTCACTTCTGTCAATTACTTTTACCATTCCTCTAACCACTTTGCGACAAACTGATACCTGAACTCATTTAAATTCTTATCATAATGCAGTAAGGGACTAAAACACTTTGTCCCTATCACTGTATAATTAAAGGTTAAATGTGAAATAGAGTATCAGGAGAGCTATTTCAAAAAGACTGAAGTGTTCTTGAGGTTTATGCTTAAATAGTAGCCATTTATTGGACAATAATAAATTGCCTCCAATAAAGCAGTTTAAATACTCTGGGGTGGGAGAGAAGGTGGGGAGGGTGGCAGCAATGACAGAAAAGGCCCCCACCTGAAATCGGTGCTAATACAATGTTAAACGGAGCTTTTAATGAGCACCTACTAAGCGTTCAAAAAGATGGTAAAGGTGGTGATGGGAAAGAAGGAATGATCACATCAAAAAAGTTTGACTACCCTATTGAAAGACAGCCTTTGTACTTTAAGCCACGTCCTGAAAGAAAAATAATCAGTTTTTAACTTCGAGTAACTGCATCAGGTCGCTTAATGTGTACCTGGCTTGTCTGCTCTTCACTCTTCCACCAAAAGAGAACGTGGAATAATGAAACAGGTGAAATACCATTTCCAGGTGAAAAGTTTGGTAAGAACTTTTATCATAGCATCATAAATACTTGTCTTTAGGGCATCTCAGCTGTCCTGACTGAATTGGAATGTCTCTTCACAGAGCCTGAAAGACACAAGTAGGACGTGGTTAGTTCATTTAGTGGAACGTTCTTCAAAAAAACCTACAGACACTCAGAGTTGTTTCCAGGGGTCAGACATGAGCACAACACATTGGTACTTCTCCATGTGTTTGGCCATGGAACTTCATTAGAAGCACAAATATGATAAATTCTCAAAATTTCAGAAATTTGGCTAGACTCCGGCTTTATTTGGAAGAAAACTCTTACTACTTTTTTGCCACCTTGATTATTTTCTGCATTTTGTTAATTAGCACTTTATTAATGTCTAGTAGTAATATGACCTTTCCTAACCACTAAGGCTACAATGTATGACTCTGAGAGGTACCCAGATGCTACTGTATTACAGAGCCAAGATGACTGTGGTCCTAGAAGAATACTGGACACTAGCTGAGATACTTGACTCATTCCACAAGTCAAGTTATTTTCATTACTTTCAAGAAAAACGCATATGTGAAACTGCTAGGTGATTTGCAAATAACTTACAGTAGGTGCAGAGAAGAATTTACTAGGCTTCTGTCTGCTTCTAGTTTCAGGGGGTTTTAAAAGAATTTTTCTTGCAGTATAGCTATCTCTTTTGTCCTGAGTCTTAGATATATGTTAGCACATTCACCATATTAATAGGACTGTGTGCAAAAAGTAGTGATACACCTTTTGTTTCCAAAAATAGGCATTAGATGAGGAAAAACTTCAGGGGAAAAGTCTATTTTGTGTACTAAGCAGTTACCTAGCTTCTGTTCTTCCATTTCCCAGACCAGGAAATAGTATTTTTGTCTCTGGACTTTTCTTCTGGGAACTTACATTCTTTTTCAACCTTTGCAAGTCTTAAAATATCCATAACATGCTGAAGGCAGATGGGTGGGAAAGTGGTTGTGTGAAGGAAAAAAATGGTCGTCTTTTATGTCTGTTTTCCTTCTGCACACTGTTACACCCTGTGACAATTGAATTTTATGTTCATAGCTCCTAGTTCTTTGTATTTGTCTTACTATTCAGAAGAGCGAATGTGAATGTTTAGCACACCTAGCTCATAGTGATTTACCAATGTGCTGTGTTAGTTGCATACTGTTAGACTTCTCACTGTGACAGTGATGCATGTTTTAAGCTGATCAGTGATGCTTGCCATGTTAAACAGGCATATCTTGGAAAATTCACACCAAATTCTAACATAATTAAGCAGATCATATATCATTTTTTTGGAAATGATTTTAAAGGGCAAACTGAATGACAGTGTTTTGTTTACGACCTTTTAATCTTGTCTACAACAAATTAAATTTTGTCTACAGAACATAAATTTGTAAAGATGATGAAGTGTCTTATGGCAAGAAAATCCATTAGGAAGTCTTGAGTGTGTCTTGATAAACATAGCTTTGTAAGCTTCACAGCCATTTGGCCTTATATCTAGTGGCTTCATTTGTGTTTCTGTGTGTTGAGAGGTGGAGAATGAACAAGAAGGCACTTCATTTGATCTCATTGTGAAGAAATACTGGATGCTGTGATTTCAGCCACCTCAGAGGATGACTTGTGTATGCGAACTTTAATTGAAAAACAATAAGCCGTCTTCAATTCATGTCACAATCTCCATTTAGAAGTAGTTGGAAAACACTGTTTTGCGAAGCAGGTTATAAAGTCATAGGTATTTGATTTTATTAAAAATAAGGTACTTTCTAGCGTTGTGTAGGAATATCGGTGCTAATGGAAATCCCTCCCATTTCATTTAATTGCTATTATCATAGACCATTCTGTCATGTAATCTTTTCAGGAAATCTTCAAACTCCATTGCAGTCACAAAGAAATCACCATCACAAAGAAATTCTTCTAAAGTTTAATACTAGGTTGAAAATGCCTTTTATATTTCTAGCTTAGATTAGTTCAAGGTCCATCAAAACCCACTGAATCTTATTGCAAACATTGCTGTGAGGCTCTGTTCAAAAGTAAAGAGTAAACAATAAGCAAGAAACAGCAGAAAGTATCTTGGCAGGGGCAGAAACATCAGTTTACTCACAGAAAAAAGAGTATATAATAGGGTTTAGTAGGATTAAAAGATTAACATAAAAAAGAAATGGGCAATGTTGCATACAAAGCTAACCACCTTGAGATAGCCTCTGTTTCATTTCATCATCAGTCCGTGAGACCTGATGAGATACATCTGTAGGTCCTGAGGGAACTGGCAGATGAAGTCGCTAAGCCACTAGCCATCATATTTGAGAAGTCGTGGCGGTCTAGCGAGGGTCCTGCTGACTGGAAAAGGGGAAACATAACTCCTATTTTCATGAAGTGCCCAAAGGCAACTTACAGTTGGTTGTTTAGGCATGTTTCATTGCTGTGAAATTTGTAACTTCTTTTTCATGGTATCATGTTCATATTTTCATGAATTGCATCATTTTAATGCATGCAGGAGTTAGCACTGTGCAAAGTGGGCTTCTCTGTGGTTCAAGTAGTTGTAACAATATTTAAATTATGTGTAAGGTACCATATTTCAGCTGCTGATATGATCATTTATGACTAACCTATTACAATTTGTTAGCACAGAACTGACCTTTTTCTTGTAAGCAAAGGGCACATTTTACAGCTTCCTGAACATGTCTTATCTGCTTAGAAGGTTTTACAGAAAAGTAAGATGTAGTGACATTTAGTTTTATTCTAGTTCACTGCCATTAACCTCCTCCTACTGACTTTTACATAGTTGTGTGTAGTGCTTTATCAAGAGCGTGCAAATTAAGCTTCTCCATGTTTGTCTGAAGCCTGTTACCGTGCTACATCTTACAGAAATGCAATATTTGAATACTTAATGATACACTTTGTGTCCTTGCCTATCAGACGGATTTACACAACCACTTAGAAAAACCCAGCTTCGTCAAGTAAATGATCACATTTCTTCAGTGCTCTGAAACATCATCCTTTTATATATCTCTTGACTTCCCATGAGGAGTCTTTGCTGCTTGGCCTACATCCACGTGCTTGCTTGTACACCAAGAGCTAGATAGGAAACTAGTTTACATGGTTATGTTCTTCTGAATATTCATATTTCACTTGGTTTGCTTTTCCATTTATGCCATGCCATGCTATTTAGTATGCTCAGTGCTTTGCTTTGCACCCCATGGATCAATTCAGCTATGAAGTTAACAAACTATGGAAGGTTTCTGTGGGCACATATTTAACCATGAATTTTCTATACCTTTTTCCAGTGTGTTTAATGGATTTGGACGTAAAATTTAAGGCATTTCACAGGCCGTTTGATATGTATGGGAAAGCACAGTTCAAAATGTGGTTTTCCTTTCAGTTAATTTAATGTTTGGAGTCTGTCAGATTTATTTGAAAGATGGGTGGTTATACTGTGTGAGTAACAAAGGAATCCTATCATCCCTCCTCCACCTCTATGGTTAGCCTTCCTTGAATGTGTTCATTAAACTGATAAATGATTTCCAGCGGGGAACATTTAGAAATGCTTGAGACTAAGAGAAAATGAAGTCAGAACCACATAAGAGCTGTCTGCAGCAGACTGGGAGTCACCTCAAGTTTTAATTATTGCTTTGGATTGGTATGCTTTTCTGGTGTTACTGCAATGTCCAGTATTTGACAATGTTGATGGATTTTGAAATAATAGCAGCAGCGGATACGAATTCAATTCAGATATGAATTATTCACTGCCAAATAGGTATTATTCCTTACTTATTAGCACTCACTAATGTATGCTGGATAAGAATGTTTCAGATTTCAGTCTTATTCAGACAAAGAGCTTTTTGCTAAACAATATGCAATGTACAATGGCTGTTCCCTCTGATGGGTGAGAGCTTGCAGAGGACTGTTATTTCTTTTGAATACTTTTTTTTGTCCTTTCAAGACATCTGTCTTGAAATATTTTGAACTCATCTTTGCACTACGAAGCTAAAGTAACATGAATTTATATTTGAGTTAATTAAGCTTGTCTCTTTTGCCTTGTGATATGGCAATGATCCGTGGGCCAAATTCTCTGTGTTTGATTTATTCAGAGGTTTATCCTTGTGTTTTATTTTGTTGGTTTCTTTTTATCATCTGGGTTACACTATGTGGGTAACTATCAATGTCCATAGTATGTTTCTTTTTACCCTTGTGAGACCTTTTAAATGAACACACTTAGTGGCTGGTTTAGAGCATAAATTCATACTACTATTTCAAAGGACTAGCCTAGCAAGTAAGGGAATAAAGCTAAGAACACTAAAGATATAAAAGCTGACAACCTGTATGGCAACAGCTCTGTTTTTTTGTCTCCAAGAAACAGAATTTAGTAGTGTCTAAGTGGTGCAAATGCAACATTATGTCAAGAGGGCAGGTAAAGGTTTATTTATGTATATTTGTTATTTAAGTATTTTATGTCAGTAAGAGAATGATGAGCTGGATTTCTGAGGATTCATCTTGAAGTTCCTTATTTATGTACATAGGAGAAAAGAGACGGATTTCTATGGCAGCATTTATTTATTTTCTCCCTTAAGATTAAGGCGAATGACAAGGTCCTTCCGTGAATTTTGTCTGAGAAATTTTGCTTTCTACAGCGCTTTGGTAAAAATGAGATTGCAGCAGATATCACCTTGATAAGTAGCTAAAATAATTTTGTACAACATAATGAGATCTGGCAGCTAATATGTAGTTTAATACATTAGACACATTACTTATTAAAATTTGCTGTGGCTAAATTTGAAAGGGAGTCAGACAATTTTATGGTCACGTATTAATAACATCTATATATAGAACAATAAAGATGAATCAGGAAAGATGTTTTTCTACCATGTACAGAATTGTATAGCTTGCTTGGTATTGCTTGCTCTTTTCATGTCAAAAGGAGAGGTAAATGGTATTTCTCTCCAACCTCCATACAGTCTGTAATGTTCATTTCTCCTGAAACAACTCTATGTGTCTGAATTAGATTTTTTTCCTCCAGTGAGTTATTTTTATCATATGGGAGATATAGGTCAAGAAAGATTAAAAAACTGAGCACAAACTGATAGGTACACCATCTATTTGGAACATGGGAGTAGAGTTTCCTGGCTTGCCAGGCCAAAAGCAAACGTGTGAAAGTGTCTCAGATGAATGAAGGGGCAGATGGATGGTTTTTCTTTTTCATTTGACCAGAACTTCTGTAGTAGAACAGAGAAGTGTTTTACACTGGGAAGCACGTTTTGCGAAGATTAGGCCATTTTTAGAGTTGTCATTTTCAGGCTTGTTGCTACAATAAGGCACTCTTGAGCATGCTGCTTTTGCAGGTGAATAAATCGGAGCTTTATTATACTGCAGAGCTGTTAGCCTTATCGTATCAGTGCAGATATTCAGATAGGCAGGCATTTAGACCCCACTTAAATGGTTGCAATTATATCAAGAATGATATACAGATTATGTATGAATGTATATCGCTGCTTCTGCTTAAAGGTCTACCTGTGTCTTACCGTGTAGTTATCCTTTTCCAAGGATAAAAGATAAGCTCATTTCTTTCTTCTCTCTACTGAAAAATATTTACATCAAAATTTCTGAGATGGCATTGGCACTGAATTTACATTTCTGAAAAACTAGGAAGTATGATGTTCCTACTAGGCAGTTGGTTTTTTTTTTTATCATTTCTATGGCCCAGTTTCAAATAAATAGCTTTTTTAATTCAGTATTCGGATGTCACTGAAACAATCGAAGCATTAGTTTCCATGAAAGATTGACACCAAGGACTACAGCAGAGTGTGTGTGTGCCAGTAGTAAAATTGAAAAATTGTTGAAAAGTGTAGCAGAGAGCACAATGGCATGTACTTTATGCAGAAAAACAAAGGACACAGTTGAGAAAGAAAAAAATCAAATACATGTGGGCTGGTGATTTTTGCTGTTGGAAATAGTAAACAGTTGGTAAACAGTCTTCCAAAAGAAATAGCAGAGGTTGCATCTTCTTTTACTCATTTTACCTTTAAATTTGTAACTAATTTTTTACATGTTTGGTTTAGGATAAGTGTGTTTATTTTTCATTCTGGTGTCCTCACCCCTCGTTCAGGCATAAGCGCTTCAGTTATCACCATGCATTCGACCTGTTAGTCTCTTGACTATGAACTAACTTTTGATGGTTCTGTACTTGAGTACAGTGCTTCTGAATGTTGCTTTAGATACTTCTTTTTGAGAACACGTAGCACTGAAATGCTGTTTTTTCTTTTCTGGTGTATTATTAAGACAGCAATCAACTAGCTATGTAGATCTTTTTCATAACTGAATCACATGGTGCCATCTCTTTAAGTTAAAAGTATATTTCTTTTCAGAAGATACGTGTCTGTCATCTGAGTGAGTACTTTGCATGTTCTGACCTATCGCTGACTGACACACAGATGTGTAAATAAAGTACTTGTCTAGCTGACTCCTGTTACTAAGAAAAGGTTTTGTGTCTGTAATGGCAGCACGCATCCTTTCAGATAGGAGATGTGCTGGAATGCGAAGTGTTAGGGGTTGTGCATATGAAGATAGAAATTGTCTCAGCGCAGAATTCTGAAGCCAGTTCTCATAGTAGGTATTATTGCAGGGTTCAGTTTTTGGGATCTTCCAGACGACTCCAGAGGAGTTGTGAATGTTTTAAGTGACAGCTGGTTCCCACATGTAGCGTTTGAAGGCAGGACTTAAAATATCCTGATGTAAATTTATTGAGATGAGTACTTAGTCTTCCCTGCTCTGAATTTCACTGTTTTTGTGACGGTGCCCACAGAAGGGAAACTTCCCTTCTGTCATAAAGAAACACCAAGGTGAGTTTCTATCCAGGCTCACATATTTACTCTAAAAGCTGCTGATAGAGCAGCTTGTAGCTATATTAAGTTGTTTAGTTGGAGGCACTGAAGGAATATAGTGAATCGTTTTATAATTTGTAGGTTCAACAAGCATGTAATAAGAAGAATCCCTTGTCCTGTAGAGGTGTAGTCAGAAAGTGGTCTAAATAAGGTGAAGTACAGCAGAAATTCTGCCCCTGCATCCTACTTACTGAAAATTACAAATCCCTCTGAAAAGTCACCATGGTAAGAGTATGTGAGACTGCAAAAACCAGATTTGAAGGAGAGGTGGGGTCATCTTTCCTTTGTGTTTCTGCATTCCTGAGACAGATTTAACTGGCTAAAAATCTCTTCAGAGCCTGCTTGGTATTGCAGTTAAAAGTATCTGCTTTTGCTGACCAATATTTAAGTGTAGCAGACTTCAGATTCCATCAGTTAGCCAACCTTGATTTTACATGTCCAGTGTAATTAAGATAAGCTTCTTAAAACAGCCAGGGAAGCTTAAGAGTTAATACTATAGATAAAAAATTCCTGATACTTTTTTTTTTTTCTTGAATGCTGTTATTGCAGAAAGCTTTAGGAGTTATCTGAACTGATGTTGTTTTCAAAAGCAGAAGGTGCCCTTTAAAACAAATCAAGGGCATGTCTGAACTCTTAAATTTTTTTGAGTCATTACTGTTGGAAAAGAGGTCAGATTAACTGGAAGATGTCTCCACTGGAGTTCTGAAACCTTGGCTAGTTTCTCACTTCAGACCTGCTTTAGAATAGTGATATACAAAGAAATAAAAGGAATCTCAGGGCTTTTGTTCTTTTTTTCTGAAGAATGATGTGACCTTTTCAGGGAAAGAAGTCTACAATGCCTGAAGTCACAATATATCCACAAACAGCTTTAAAAATAATGGTTTACCACGTTTTCTTTAATTTCCAGTCTGAATAGGTTGAAGATTGTGTTTAATGTGTTATACTTGAATATTGAAGTAAAAATACATACTGTAATTAACACTCATCCCTTTCTCTTGTGCTATGAGGTATGACTTACAATAAAATACTCATTAAGTTACAGAGCCAAGGAAAGAATGATTCTGGGTAAACTAAGCAGTTAATCTCGTTGCAGTAATACATTGTAATTAAGATTTTAAATATGGTCTCTGAAAGCTGTGTGTCCTTAGCAAAAGCCCACTAGAGACAAAGGTGTAAGTTTGGAAGATGCCAAACACCTTCCTTTTTCTCAAGGGCCATCAGGTCCCAGGAAGACAGTCTGGCCATGGCATAGAGCTAGAACTGATGGTCTGTATCTGCGGAGCAAACTTGTCCAGAGCTTCACTTCTCTCACAGGAAATGGTGTTTTGGCATTAAAAGGTGAGTGCGTAATAAGGAAATCTTTACAGATAACACAAGATACAGGCAAGTATATTTACTCTCTGTAGAAGAATTGATGGTCTTCTAGAATAGGTCACAAGAAGAGAAGAATTCCTGAGAGTTCAGCAATTGCAATGGATTTTTCTGACTCTGAGCAAAGATGAAACTTAAGGGGAAGAAAACCTGTAAGACTGGCTGTAGTTTTGAGTCTTCAGGCCAGAAGTCATTGAAGTCTGAATTAAAACCTATGCTGAAGAAGGGTAATTTGAACTAAACCAGATAATTAGCTCTTTCTATTTAGTTGTTGCAGCTGGCAATTTCAGAGGAGGGAATATCACCTTGTGGCAGTGTGATGTAATGGTCTCCCTAAAAGTAAGATTAGAAAAACAGGGGGTTTACTGACTGTAAACACCTGACTCCCTGATATCTCTGAATTAGCTTGAAAACAAGCAGAATAGGATGAATCACTTATTGGTAATCCAATAGAGCTATTGTGTGGGACCCATATTCTTAGTCAAGATGTCAGCAACTGTTTTATTATATACATACATGACATTGTATTTAGAAATTAGTGTAAAAAAAGCATGTGCGCTGTTGGGTGGTTTGCCTGCCACCATGCCTTGAAGTTCTCTCTTTGCTCACTAGCACTGGCTGTTTTCTTTATGTCAAATTTTTTAAGGTATGGTATGTTCAGCAACAAAAAGGATAGTAAAGATGAAGAGCAATGAAGATTATCAGACTAAGTAGCCTTTACATCAAAAATAGGTTATTGTTTCTAGGGCTAGTGAGATATTTTTCAGGAAAACGGTATTTTTTAGGGGGAAGCATGCATTTTGTTGAGTTTGAAGTGTTTTCTTTGAAACATCTTGGCTTATAGAACTTTTCATGTACAAGGCCCTGGGAATTCTGGTTTGTACCAAGATGGGAGTTGGAAACCTGTTGCTAAATACACCTCTGAGGTCAATGTAGATATTTTACAAGTTCCCGTGCTACCAAAATACACCTTTTATCTGCTCTGATATGGCAGCATTTAGATTTGTGGAAGGTGTGTATGTTTGTATATGTGTATACATGTGTGTATATAAACAACTGTAGACATAACTGTTGTATAATTTCCATTGTAACACCTTCACGTGAGCAGTGGCTCTGCATACTTCAGTAGAGACATTCTTCTAGCTTGCTATCAGTTGTCAAAGACTGAAAAAGAGAGGATCTTTTTATGGCTATGGTTGCTACTCAGAGTAATGTTAATTCTAATACATTGGTCTGTCAGTGGACAGGCTATTTATTTAATTGAACGGCTGTTAACTGTGTCTGTTAGGTTTGTTGTTTTGCCTGGCAGATCATCTGTTTCATTCCTTTTGCTATTCACAAACAAAATGTTTAGTTTTACTGTGATTTCTGTAGAAAATGTTTACTTTGCCCCATTTTAACACTGTCAAAGTTTTTACTTAGTAGAGGCAAATGTTTTATTCCATGTTTCTGTCTCTTCCTGTATCTACATGTTCTGTTCAGTTATACAGTAGAATATCAACTAACTTGTCAAGTTTATATATGGTGTTAGAAATACATACTGAAGAAAATTGTCTCTTAAAAAACCACAAAATACTGCATATAATTTTAACAAATTTAGTTACTATAATTGCTAGAAGGTCGACACAAATATATGCTTTGCATTTATTCCTTTGAACAAAGGCACTGTCATGTTTTCATTGTATGTAAAGACGTTTCCTTAAGAGAACTGAAAAGGAAGGTAATTTTGCTCTGTCTTCCTTTTATTAACACTATGTAGAAAACGTACGTATTTCAATAGCCTCTTACTTTTTTTGTAGTAGCTTATTTTTTAAGAAATCCCCCGATGGTTTGCCCCTAAAAAGAAAACTGATCTTTACCTTTTTAAAATCCTGGGATGACCATTTTTCCAGTATTCTTTGGGCAAAGCAGTCCTATCTGAGCTCAGTTTCTGTAGACTTTCTAATTAAGAGCTGGATGCAGTACTTCAGGTGGGGTCTCACCAGAATGGAGTAGAGGGGCAGAATCCCCTCCCTTAACCTCCTGGCCGTGCTGCTTTTGATGCAGCCCAGGGTATGGTTGGCCTTCTGGGCTGTGAGCACACATTGCCAGTGAGTAGCTGTGTGGTCCTAGCTGTCAGCTGGGGTTAAACCACAACACAAGTCCTTCTTGGTAGGGCTGCTCTCAATTCTTTCATCCCACAGCCTGTATTAATACTGGGGACTGCCCTGACCCAGGTGCAGGACCCTGCACTTGACCTTGTTGAACCTCATGAGGTTCACATGGCCCCACTTCTTGAGCTTGTCCAGGTCCCTCAGGCATGTCCACCACACCACTCAGCTTGGTGTCATCCACAAACTTGCTGAGGGTGTGCTCAATCTCACTGTCTATGTCATTGATGAAGATACTGAACAGTATTGTTTCCAGTGTGGACCCCTGAGAGATACCACTTCTCACAGACTTCCATCTGGACATTAAGCTGTTGACCACTACCCTCTGGATGCAGCCATCCAATGAATTCCTCATGCACCAAACTGTCCAGCCATCAAATCCGTATCTCTCCGATTTAGAGAGAAGGATGTTGTGGGGGCCTGAGTTTAAGTCCTTAGAGAAGTTGAGATAGAAAACATCTGTCAGTCTTCCCTGGTCCACTGATGTAGTCACTCCATCATAGTAGGCCACTAGGTTGGTCAGGCAGGACTTGCTCGAATCGCCTCCCTGTGAATCACCATGTGCCTTAACATAGCTTTTAGGAGGATCTGTTCCATGATCTTGCCAGGCACACAGGCGAGGCTGACGGGTCAGTGGTTCCCAGGGGCGTCCTTTCTACCCTTGTTTCAAATTTTTCCCTTTTTTGCTGTTACCGTGGGCTTCACCTGACTGCCATGACTTTTCAAATATCATGGAGAGTGGCTTGGCAACCAGATCAGCCAGTTCTCTCAGGACTCTGGCATGCATCTCATCAGGTCCCATAGACTTATGTATATAGGTTCAGGTTCCTTAGGTGGTCATGGACCTGATCTTACAGTGGGAGGGACTTTGCTCCCCCAGTTCCTGTCTTGCAGTCCATCCACCTGAGAGGTGTGGGGAGAGAGGCTGCCAGTGAAGACTGAGGCAAAAAATTGTTGAGTGCCTCAGCCTTCTTGGCCATCGCTACCAGTTTACCAGTCTTGCTCATCAGGGTGGGTACGCTTCCTTTGACCTTCTTTTTCTGGCTGACACACCTGTAGAAGCCTTGACATATTTAAAATACTTTGTAGTAGTTTTTTTTTAAAAAAAAAAAAAAAGACAAAAGAAAATTAGGACTAAAAGTTCTAAAAAGCAAACACTTCTTAATGTGCTTTATCAAAGCATTCTTTCTAAAGTATTTTTGTTTTGTATACACAGGAACTAAACAAACATTTTCTTTTTAAGATCACCAAATAATTCTAATCTCAGCAGTTTTCACTCTTTCACTAATTTGGTGAGTATTGTGATGTTTAATAGGGGTCAGAATATATTACCTGACCAATATACTTGGACAATGTTACAGAGTGTATATTTTAACAACCATTTTAACTGAATTGCCTTGTTTTACTTCAATGAATGAAATTGATGTAAATTTTAATTAATGGCAAGTAATTAAAACCTTTTGGTTTATCATGCATTTGAAAGATAGGGAAATGAAAGAAGAAACAGCAGTGAGCAATAAGCAACAGCTGATCCTTTCATCTCTGTTATGATGTAGAACAAAGAAATCATGTGAACAAAGAAATCCTTCAAGACTCAAAGTAACAAAATACAGATGTAGTTTATTGTATGAACAGGTTACGTTACTGTTTGAAAACAAGTATGTGTTATAGGTAGAAAGAAGCTGTCTCATGTGAAGCTTTCTCAGAGCAAGTTTTGTCCTCCTCAGTCCAAATCAAAGTTACGAATTTGGGTCATGTAGTCGGGACAGAAGATGGTCAGACTATCACATTGAGAAGCCTTCATGAACTTGCAGGTAGGAGAAATAAAAGGAAATTCAATACTATAACTTGTACATAGGTAATAAAGGTCATGTATGTAAGGAATGAAGACTTTCAGTAATAATGGATTAGAAGGCTGCTGATGATCTGATCACTGTGGGCTGTCAGTGTAATGCTGATAAAAAAATAAATTCTGAGGGGGAAATATTTATGCTACCTTGTCTGGAATACTCTACAATTTGTATCAGCTCTATTAAAGAAATGGTTACTTTTGGTTGCCATATATTTACGACTAAGTGATTAGAAGGTATGTTATATTGAGTAGAATGAAGGTGCTTGATATTGTATGTTTGTTATTGACAAGATTATTATAAGGATATTACTGAGCTGTAAAATATATGGAAAGAAAAGAGGGAATAAATAGCACACTGAAAAGCTCCTTCAGCCCATGAACAAATAGGAGTGAGCTGACTACATCAATATGCTGGAAGTGAGAAGTGACTGAAGTGTCTCAATTTCTGCAAGTGGGTCAGAATACTTAAATGATTTTAAGATGACATTCAATTAGCTATGAACAAAGACTAAATTCTACAAGTCAAGTTTTTGTCTCTGAATAAGTGGAAGAATGTCAGAAATAGCCCTTTGTTCCCAGTAAGCTAAAGTAATCCTGTCCCAAGAGCCTCTGTCTCCTGTTCAGCAGCATAAATCCACAAGAAGGTTTGAAAATAACAACCACTTCTGAGACTGTTATGTTGGGGTTTTGAATGATGTAATGTCTCATACATTTGTCCAGTTGCTTCTCGCTTGAAAGTAAATGAGGCACATGCAGTCTTGCTGAAGAGTGAGCACAGTATTTACAGCAGATTTTTCTCAGTTATTATGCAGATTGATGCTTGATAGCTTCAAATCTACAGTAGCAGGGCATAGAAGCAAAATGGATGCTTGAAACTGTTGCGGTTATTTCTGTGGAACCTTCGTGGAGCATTAGTAAGCCCAAATACTATTAAAGAAAAACTTTGAGCCAGCGTAATCAAAGATTTGGATCTTGAACAAGCTGTGAGTAGTGATAAGTGGACTTACTGAGCCCAGAGCTGGCTAAGTCACGCCAGTGCACTTGTCCTTTTTACAGATGACTGATCAGGGATTTTATTTTTTTTATGATTTTTTTTTTTTTCTTTCTCAAGAGAATGCCTCATCTTCCACTGGGATTTATCACTACCAGAGATAATCTACTGGAAAATAGGAATACTTGAGGGAAGGATTCCTGAACTACTAGGTGCTTACAGTCATCTGAATCAAAAATTGTCTTTGATTCCCTGCCGTCTTCTCAAACTTTCTGTTCCCTGCACTAACTTTGGCCCTGCTCATTTCCATGAGATACTAAACCGTATGATAGAAAAGAATTTGTTTAAAAAAAATTTCTACAGCAAGGTAACTACCCAACTATTGGATGCTTACCCCCATATGTCATCCGCTACAGATCTTTCCTTTGATAATGTTACATATTTTTTTATCACCCAAGAATGTTATTAATCACCTACGCACAGTTGGTGTTGATGACAATAAAGTATTTCAGGATCTGATGAACAGTTTAGCAGAGGCTTTGACATCCTTTAGACATAGTGGGAGGTAATAGTAGAATAAAGAAAAAATACCATTCAGAAGCCAGGTGACAAATAAAATTATCAGTTTTTAAAAAGATAATGTAAATCTAATTATTTTTGTGTCCTGACCTATGAGGTTTGAACTCTGCGGTTGGCAATACTGAGACAAGAAGAAAAATACCACTTAGTAACTATTACTATCTTTTGATAATTAATCTTTGAGAAATGGCTTAATGTTCATAGCTTACAAGAAAGAAAAAAAAAAAAAAAAAACAACCTTGAAATTCTGATCAAAGCAAAAACCCCCAAACTTTAAAATACATATTTGTATTGAATATTTTCAAAAGTCAAACCAGCAGACACTATATTAATTCTTTCTGGGAAATCTGTTAGTCAAACAGAACCCATCAATTTAAATGGGTTTCAGTGTAACTTTTTTGAAAGTCATGTAATTAAAGACAACTTAACAATGTAAAAAACCCTTTAAATAGTTAACATAGATGGATGTGACAACATGAGCAAAAATTATGTTTGTCTGAAAGTAGTTGTTTTGCTAGTACTAAAGCGTGTCATGTTGTTGAGGGAGGAAACAGCTTCTAATGCAAATAGTGTTCGTCCATGAAAAAGATGCCTGAGCCATGTGTTAATAAATACAAAAAATAAAATAAAATTAATTTTGAAGTTGAATTTAATAGCTTAGACTAATAAGCGTGTGGCAGCAACATATAACTGGAGGAAAGATCCCATCTGAATTTAAATTGTTTAGTTCCTAGTATTATCTAAAAGGTTGCTGGGCTTCCCATCTGTATTTGTAACTTGCGACTCTGCTTGTCTTCCATGCAGAAATGACATAAATACAGAGTCTTGAGAGTTAATTGAGATATTAAATAATTACATTTAGACATCTAACAGCCATGTCTTTGCTTAAAGTATTATAAACCCTTTACTCTCTTCTATAAACCCTTTACTCTCTTCAGACTTAAGCTTAGGCAGTTACTCAGGGCCTTTAGATTTTTGTATAGCATCCTGCAGCTGAAACTTGGTCTCCTGTAAGGTAAATTCCTCTCTATAAAAACAATAAAAACCCAAGGAAAAAACCCTACCCTTCACCCATTGTTTCTGAGCTCCTGCTTTCTGTTCTTTCACAAACTTGTAGTGTTATTGTTGCTTGTTACATTATTGTCTTCATGTGCAAATATTTATAGTATATTTTCCTTCCTAAATAATATCTGATTTCTCATGAGATAAAGGAGCTAAAAATGGGATTGTACACAACTAGTTCAGGTTCACCCATACAGCTTTTTCTGACAAGCAGCAGGGCTATTACCTAAAATGTCTTTTCACATTGTGAATGGAAATAGGAAGTCCTTTTAATTTCTGTGTGTTGGCTTTGAACATACAAGAATGCATGAGGAAATCTGCGTGAGGAATTCATGGAGAACCTGGGTAGCAAACTTTAGGAAAGCAGCTGTAAAATTTGTGAGATGAGAAGGACTTGCTCTAAAGGCTAAAAAAGAATAGGACGGTGCATAGGTGAGCTTTCTGGGTTCCCGTTGTAAATAAGTGATGTATAAAATGTATACAGCATAAAAGGAAATAGTGTAAACTTTAGATTTTTTTAAATTCTACTGTACTGGCTCAAGCTCATTTCTTGAACAGGTGGATGTATACAACAGGTGACCTGTGAGCTTACAGAAACAATGGCTGCAGATTTATCCATTCTCCTGGAGTACAGTAAGGAAAGATATTCTAGGGTTAAGAAATCTGTCCAATCTGGTGTTGATTAAACTTGTAGACATCCATAATCTTCTCCACCATGCAGCTGAAAGATTTATGATTTGTGCATCACCACGTAGTTAAAACGTCAACTCCCCTTTCTAAAGAAAGTTGTCATCTGTGTACCAGTTGTACCAGTGAAAGTAAAATCTATGCTTTTCAGAGATGAAGCAGGAGATAATAGAACACCTACTTGAAAACAGCTGTCTGGACTAAAGATGCTGTTACCTTTTCCGAGTTACTGTGGTCCAGGCTGAGACACGGCAAGAGTGACATGAGGATTTCTGATCTATACACAAAAGTACACCAGGTGCTCAGAAGGGGTACCGAAAGGCCAGGTCTAAGTGGAAAACTACTTTGTAGTAATGAGTAGCTTTGATTTAGAGGATCTTTAACAGCTGAAAGCAGAAACCCTATTCATCTGCTCAAAGTATATCCAGAACAGCTTGTGTGAAAAGGCCCTGCTGAGGTATGGGGAATGTGTGTGTGTGTGTGTGCATAGAATAGTCAAGAAAGTGGGGGTTTTCATTGGGCAGCGCTCACTTCCCTGGCAGAGAAGATGGTTAAATCCTGCATCACAGCAACCATAAAGTGTAAAGAGATTCCAGATTTGATCATGCCACAATCCTAGCACCATTCTGAGTACAAAATTTTTTGGTTTTTTTTTTTTTTTTTTTGCCCCCCCCCCCCCCCCCAAGAAAGGAAGGTGGAAGAAGCAGCTCTAGAGCCCAGAGTGATTTCTATTGTAAAGTTTTGTAAGATGAAAGACTACTTTGCTGAGGATGTCAGTTTTGTGGTGCATTTCCCCATAATGGTAGGGAATCTTAACTATTTTAAGCATGCCCAACCTGTCTTTGTTTTCACTTTTTACCTCCTGTTCAAATTTCCAGACAAGGCACAGAGCTGCTGTTTGAGCTGTAAGTGAAATCCCTTCTCTGCTTGACTGTTCTCTGCCAGACAGTGCTAACAAGAAGCCTTCCCAGCGAACTCTTAGATGGATTAAGCTCTGATAACCTGAAAGAGGACTTTTTGTTGCGACTCCTCTAAACCCCAGAGGTGTGGGTTGTCTTTTCCTCAAAGCACGCACTCCTCTAAACCCCAAGATGTTGGATCTTCTCTTCCTCAAAGAACACAGTCACAAAGACCTTTTGAGAGAGAGATTCCTTTTTTAGTCCTTTGAGTGTCTGGGAAATGGAAGCAATGGAAACTAATGTGCCAATCCTTAAGTGCAGTCTGCAGGTGGATTCTTTCTCAAAAGAACGGATGGAGTTAATGCATTAGCTTTACTTTTACTGTAACCCAACCTCTGACAGCTCTGATACTGCCAGTTACCTGCAGTTTTGTTCCTACTGTGGTAGCACTGAGAGGTCTCCTGCTCTTTTAAACAACCAGGGGGTGAGGGGCAGAGGGGAACCTTACTGTTCGTAGAGCAGGTCTGCGCGCTCAACCAGGCACATCCAGCTACTAACCCTTCGAAAGAGGGATTTGGTTTCTTTGGTATTAGTGTAATTTAGAAGCAAGTTAAAAGCAGATAGGTGATGGGTGTTTTCCCTTTATGCAGATTCTTTGTTAATACCTGCTGGGGAGATGTCTGGCAGTATTTGGGATGCTGGTATGGCTTAAGGTACCAATGTTCAGTTTTTTGCCTATGCTACTTTATCTGCCTTTTTGTGGCCAGGTTTTATTTGTCTCAAGGAGCTAAGAAACAGGACAAAATGGAAAACAATTTTTTTTTTTTTTTAAATGCATTCATGGTTAAAGCCAATTTGTGTAGAAATCAGTGAATGAAACCTGTATCTAGAATAAGGCTTTAACGGGCTGTTTTTTTGCAAGTGACAGTTTTGATTTCTTTGTTCAGTATTTATTTTGATTAACTGAAATGAATAGTTCCTCCTCAAAGTACGCTAAGCAGTCAGTCTGTGACTGTGGTGAATAATTTCTGCTTTCTGGAGCTTGCTGTAACTTTAAATGGTTCGATGTGTTCAGACTGTCACTTGTCAGTGCTGCATGGACATATCCCAGGCCAGGAGCAATGGAGATCAGTAGCTGAGGGGGGTTTCCATTCAAAAGAGTATCATGGGACAGTAGTGCAATGTGGCAGAATGAGTTCTGCCAAACTTGTGTGGAGGGGCTGGGAATTTAGACTGAATTTGTAAGGATAAGGATTAGAGGCAGGCCTTAAAAACAACAGAACCTGATAAACCCAAGGACATTTGCTTTACAGGTAAGATAAACAAGTAACAGAGGACTTAGTGTCTAGTATGTGAGAACTGCTGCTAGGCAGTGACAGGATGTCCTGGTTTGAGGTAAAACAGGACCAGTGTATCAGCTGTGTTGGATCAAGTAATGAATGTGACTTTCAATGAATCGTGTTTGGAGGGGCGGCTTATTTGAAGAAGCAGGACCTGTGGCATTACTGGGAGGGCAGTTCCCAGCTTCAGCTTAGCTTTCGAGTTTCTTTTCAGCTCCAAGTAATGCTGCATGTCTGGCGCAGCCAGTCAGTTCCTGTGTTTGCCAAAGATGGGCTTTGCAGTGGGATAAGAGGTCAGATTGCGTAAACCTTGAACTTACTGTTTGGAATTTTCCTATTGCAGGTAATTGGCAAAGTGCACCTCCAAGGAGCATATTGGAGTGGCTAGAAAAAGCTAGGCACGCACAGGCCAGGATATGCAGCCATTTGGTAAATGTCATCTTGGAGTGGTGGAGAGGTAGCTGTGTAACAGTGTGACAACTGCCTTGAGATGAAAGATCAGTTGTGTAACATCTTTCAGACCATCCTAAGAAGCAGGACCTAGTCATTAGCTTGCTGCTGTTGTACTAGCCAGACAATTTATTGTTAAATGCTTGTCTGTAAAGAAAAATCTGCTTTTTCTGGGAGATCTCGATAGCACTGACATTTACTCAGAGTAAATCTAACATGGATTGGCTCGGAACAGTACAGCTTGACAGACATGACATTTACTGCTGCCATACTTTAACCAATATTGTGATGATAAGGTCTTGGATATCCAATGGAATTGGTGAAATACAATTTTGAACCTAATGGATAGTCTATTTGCCTTTACACTAAGCTGTAAGAAGAAATAAATTAAGGATCTTTCCATGCTGCTTGGTATACACTGAAAAACCTCATGAATTGCAATTTACCCTTATTTCCATTGTCTCCAGACATTAAAAGTACAAGCTAGTTTTTCCTGTCCTTTTTTGGAGTTTGTCAGTCTGTTTCTCACAGTCTTGCTAAACTGTTGATGATCTTTATGTGGTCTTTAAATACAGCATGATTATTATGAAAAAGAAAAAGGCATTTGTTCACATTCAGTGCTATCCATTAAAACCAAGGGAGTTCTTGTTGTAAGTGACCTTTGATAGTTTTCCAGACTTGAAAAATTCAGCTTGAGTTAGTCCTGTCCTACCCTGTGCAGTTAAGTTCTGTGTTTTCTGCTGTTTAATATGATAAATTAAACAGCACTTAATGCACAACTAATGCTAGACACCTTATAGCTGTGTGCTGGGATTGCAAATATGAGACATTGCATGGGTTCTTTTGGTAGGATTCTAGGAAATGAATTATGAAAGGAGGCTAAGGTTGACAAAAGGCTGTAGTGCTCATTAAATAGAATTGTTGGAGGTCTGTACACACTAAGGATTTGTTTTTCTTAGAAAATGCTATTTGCCCCACTGTTGATCTTTTAGTGATGGTGCAGTAGAATAGATTGATGCTTTCCACGTGTAACACCCCATAGTTTCATTTTGTCCCTCTGTGTCCGTATCAGCAGCTTTTCTTTCTGTTTTCCTTCCAAGATGACGTCAGTGACACAAACTGGAATTTATCGACTGATAGACTGGCAAGTGGTTACTTTAAAGTTTCTTAAACCAGCTTTAGTAGTGCATCTCTTCAGTTCTTTGGGATCTTTTGGCAGCTTGAAAGAAGTTATTTTGTGAAGACCAAAACAAATGATTCCACGTTCCTTAAGGATTCTTAAGGATTTCTCTTAGGGCATTTATAAGGAATCGTGCAGACATTTTAGTTTCTAAGAATGGTTGGCCAAGAATTGCAACCTGCTTCTCCTTTGGGGAATGAAAAGGAATGCTTTGAGGAGTCTTTTCTTTTCAGCTTGGGGAGAGTTTTGTCCTGTAGACAAACTTTTTGGGAAACAAAACAAAACCAAAAAAACCAACACAAAACCAAACAAACCACACACAAAAGAACAACCAAAACAAAAAAAAACAACCACAAAACAAAAAAACCCACCCCAAACCCAAATGGATTTGAAGTGGAGAAGCCATACAGGTTCATACTTATGCACCTAAATCAAGTTTCCAATGCTACCTTTTTTCCTCTTTACTGTTTATTTCTTTGCTGTATTTTTCTTTGCAATATTTGAGTTCCTTTTGAAGGTGTATGGATATTGTAAGTAGCGCCTCACATTTTCTTGTTGTTGAGGTTAATTCCTAGCCAGCTCTTGTTTAGTACTTAGTTTTTACTGTCATTGTTTTGTAGTATAAAGTGTATGCATTGAAGCTTTAAGATATGTCATGTAGCACTGAAGATTTGCTTTCATAAAAGTAAAAAAAAAAAAGTGAAAGGTGGATATTTTCTTCATGGTGAACACTTAAAAGAAAAAAGCTGTATTATAACGTGACTAATGAGCACAGACAGCTACAAGATCTTACCTATTTTCTGAATTTTAGAAATGTTCCAAGTTTTGAGTTTTTGTACTTTAACTGGCTCACAGTGAGTTTGTCATGAGTTGCTAAAAAGTAGTTAGTGAAAGGAGTGACTTATGTAGCTACCCCATCTTTGGTTTTGCATTTATTGTCATATTCATGAAAACAGAAATTGTCTTGAGGCAGGCATATTAATCATAGATCCAGTTTTGATGCAATATTTAAGAAACTTCAGTGAATTCCATAAATTAATCACTTCATAAAATCAATCTATTTTTAGGTATAACTCTTACTGTAAGCTTGGCGCAGTGTGTTTTTTAAAAGAGTGCATATTGAGATTGAGTATTTTGGTGCAGTGGGAGATTAAAATATGAACCAAAGACAGCGTTTAGAGGCTTCATTAGTTAAACCATTTTCCTTACTCCAACCACATGAAGAATTTCTAAATTAGATGACACTGGCAGACCCCCGTGGTTGTAAGGATTAATGTGGTACTGCATGCACAAGAGTTCTTGCCAAGCTAGCAGCTAAGGTGTGATGCGCAAACCCCATCAGTAGTGATCCATGGCCCCTCACAAGGCTGATCCTGAAAGTGAGCCATGGCAACTCCCCTGAAAGCAACTTAAAGTCCTTCCCCTCCCTTGCACCCACCCAAGTCCCTCATCCTGAAGCAAGTCATAGAATTTTCTTACGGTAATTAATCAATTGGGACTAAAAGGTCTTGGTGAAAGAGAGGAGGAAAATACCAACTTGGAATTACTGCTTTAAAAACAGTATGCTGCAAAAATATTATAAACATCACTAGTATTCAGCATCAGTAGGGAATATCTTACAGGAAATGAAATCATGTATTATTAAAAATATGAAATAGTTTTATTTCCACCAGGAAATGAAAGAATTGCATGAGGATATCTATTTTAGCTTTTTCATAAATCATTCACATAATATTTCTTTCTTAGTATTAGTCATAAGTTTAATTATCAGTAGTGTAGTGTGTCAGGAATTAGTTATGTCTTGATGAAATCTAATTATTCATGAGTTTATTTTGCCAGATTTTTTTAAAGTGTGTTGAGGTAAAGGTTACTGTCCTTCATGGTTTAAGAGAATAAAATTACATACACAGTGTTATTGGGGGAGGGAAGCAGTTACCAGTCATGCACACACAATTAAATAAGTTTTGAAGCCTTCCGAGAGCTTTAACATTTCATTACCGTTCTTAAGTAAGAATATTGTCATAATAGTTTATAAAGCTGTGAGAAAGTCAGAACCTATTCTTTTTAATGCCGACTGCTTATAAATTTATTTTAGTGGATCTTCCCTGTGAATGAGTATAACATCTTTGGTGAACAGCCTAGTAGTTCTGTTGAATGATTCCAAATTACAAAGGTAGACAAAGGAAGAATTAAGAAAAAGCTAACTTGTACATCGCCCTGGGAAAAGTAATCTAGGTTATTTTAAGGCTGTAAATAACAAGATCCTCTTGCTTTTCTGTCTCTGGTAGATAGCTCTTGCTTGGGGGTGGGGGGTGGCCAATAATACTGAATGAAACCTTAACACTGTAGAACATTGAGTTCAAATTGTTCCATATTTAAGTGCCCTTTGAGCATTAAGGCATTTGAGTGTTAATGGTTGCTTAACATTTTTGAAGGGACAGTAACGTCATTCCAAAAAATATATTGAATCACTGTCATAATATGGCATAATAGTGATTAGTAGAAATGAAACAAGACTTAATTAAAGAAATTAAAATGTTACAAGAACATAGTAGCTAGCAAAGGGAATAGGGCTCTTGCAAAGCATCTTACAACCACGTGCTAGATCCTGGGACTAGGGCAAACTCTGATGGCTTTGTAAGGTTCTTGCTATGTGTAGTTTTCTGGAATAGAATGCCGGGGAGTGTTATTTACTGCAAAATATCAACATGCTTTCTATCTTTGAAACATATGCCAACAAAGGATAGGTAATTAAGGTAATTAAGTTAATGTCAAGATGATGGCCATATGTCAGAGTAACAGAATTTTCCTTAATACACTCTGGAAATAGCAAAGATGAGTACCAGTCAGTAAGCTCAAATAGCAACTGTTTGGGAGTTTTCCTTTTTCAGTCTTTCATAGTTCAGTGCCATCAAGTCTGATTAGTCAGAATGTATGCGAGGGAACTAGCTTGCTCTCCCAGGATTAAGTAGATCAGTGACCCATTTTACAAAAGCAGGACCTTTCTGTTCAGTTTGGATTTTGTCTGAATTCAATGCACACAAAGAATTTCTCACTGCAATGAATGTAGAGCTTAGAAAAGCTATTTTTACTCACTTCTGTTGTAGTCCTGCTGTCACCTGCAGCACAGATATTAAAGCTTGTGTGTGCGCCGCCTACTAGCTTCAGCAGGTGTTTGCTTCAATCGATGACTTTCCTGTTCAAGTACCTGATCACATGAGTACAATCAGTGTATCCAGTTTCACTCTTATATTCTAGAGTATTGTGTACATTAAAAAAAAATCCCCCCAATACCACAAGTGCGAAGAGAACCCTTGTTTTGTTTCATGGGTTACTGACAATGGCAGAAGTTACAAACCATTAGTGGAATGGTTGAAAACGCTTGTTTTGTTCCCCCTCGCCCCCAAGAGTTGCAAGCTTTGAGGCTAGGGACCTTCTCAGCAAAGGTTCTGCTCTTATTAGCAATTAACACTGGATTTTAATTTAAGCCTATCAGAATAACTGTTATAAGTCAATTCAACTCGAAGAGCTCCAAAACAAGTTGAGCTTCTTTAAAGAATAGGGCAAAATTATATGAATTGCATGCCTAAATCTTTGTGCTTCAATCCAGATTTGAAGTGAAGAGAAAGTTTTATTAACTGGCCTGTAAGTTTAAAAACTGTAAACTTCTGTGTACTTAGAAAACGATAGTTTATCAAAATACAAGTGTTCATAAATTTCATAATTGCAGAAATAAATCCCTAAGGTTGGGGTTCAGGGAGGGCTTGGATTTTATTGTTTGAGACTTTCTCAAGTTTGGTTGTTTTACTGTCATGTCAAAAAATGTTGAGCACTCGATTTTTATGAAGTGAAGAGGACCTACAGGTTCTTATTCCTTATAGAAATGGTATCACAAACCCACAGTCAAAGAGCAAAATCTGCAATCTGAATTTGAATGCAGAATGTAACTATCGGTAATTTAGACTGTAATTTGGTCTGTGACTGAATTGCTTTATGGACTTCCATGATATAGAAAGAATATTCTGTTAAGTGGGGTATGGGTGTATTTGCAAAGTAAACAAGACTTTCGAAGCCACATGTTAGAGCAGGGTTTGTAATAGAGTTCACATCTTTTGCTAGACTAATTACCATAATTGTAAAAAAGTGGGAAAGCTTTTAAACTCACAGACCCTTTTTCAGATACAGAGAAAATTTGAGAATAAGTTGGGCCCCATTTGTACTCAACTTCTTGTATAAAGAAAGTTACAAATAAATCATAGACGGTACTGAGTTTTGCCACTTGAAATGGAGCTTGCACAACATAGAAAATACAGCCAAGCTGAAAAAACTCGCTTGCTTACACCGTTATGGCAACAGCAAGATGACCCAAATTAAACTGGTTTTTGGAGGGATGAAGATCCTTATTTCTTTTATGCATATTTTCCTGTTAAGTGGAAAGACAGTATAAAAAGGTATGTATGTGCTGTTTGGAAGGTGTAAGTAAGGTTTGCCTTCCTTGAGAATTCATAATTGATGAGATTCCATTAAGATTTAATGATTCTTTCAAAAGTAACTTTAAGGTTTTTTTCCCTTTTGATTTTTGTTAGCCTTTAGCAATTTGGGGGTTATATTTTTACACTGATCTTTGAAACTCGGAGGACTGACTGCTCTTCTCCCCCACCCCTGCAACTAAGCTAATATCTTTAAATTATGGTTTTGGCATAATTATATCAAGTGAGCCTTCCCATACAGTAAGTAAAAGTGTTATGCACTGGAAAACTAATTTATGGTGTTCATTGGGTAACGCGCCATCTTTTCTGAAGATCACGGGAAAAGCACGATGATTAGTCTACAACATATTTTTCTTTGGGAGCTGTTTTCTGCAAAATGTTACCTTTGAAATATTTGAG
>NW_009647735.1:4501293-4532021 GCF_000708025.1 Charadrius vociferus | reverse complement strand
ATGTACAAGTCTGTCTGGGAAAACCTTTGGTCAGGAGGTGGAGAATATCCTGATAAATTTTTAGAAGGTTTGAAATAGGTTTTTTTGTATGGAAATATTATAGACTGAAATATCTGAATGTTGAAATCACTGAATTTCTGTGGGTCACTTTTTATCCATCGTTTTTGTGGTTTACATGTTGAAGCATGTGCATTAAAGCATTCTGACTGACTGTGACTGAGAAGTAAAAGTTACCGCTTAAAAGTTAGAAACACAGAAAGTAATAGGCAACAGTGGAAAATACAAACTTTCTTAAGCTTTATACTGACAGATATTGATTTAACAGAGTTGTAAGTAATGGTGACTGGTGACATCCCAGTGGGAGGGTACTGGTATGTGCCGAATCGTTTTAAATCTGCAGTAGATCAAAACAAGGCAGGTATGAAATGTCATTGCAGCGTTGCAAAGCTGGAAGAAGCTGACATTCTTGACAACAGCTGCCAGTGCTGTATTAGTGTTACTTCTGAACGTCAGTCATTCTTCATTTGAAGAGTGAATGACCTACTTGGAAAATCTAAGTAACCTGCTCTTGTCCTTTGGGAAGTATTGCCACTTTTTTTCCGATTGAATTACCACCAATTAGTAGATGGTGTATGAAGCTACCACACACAGACTTTGCACTAGGCTGCAGAACAGGAGTATAGTTCAGAGGGTAACTCTGTGTCTAATGGTATCTTGGCACATCTGACCATTTCTTTAGGGTTTAGAGCACAGTGTTCCATTTAGTTGTGATCAGCTTGTGAAGGGCTAACTAAAGAGAGAAACTATGTATCTTTCCAGAAGAAAAAATTAGAACTACCTTTCAAAACGTAGGATCAAGAATGTTCCTGATGATAAGGTAAGGAATAGGGAAGACCGTAACCTACTGTTCCTACATTGAGCAGTATTCACCTGGATGACAGTATCCTCTTAAGAAGAGTATTTTAACAAATGTAGCCAAAAGTGTCAGACTCTGCATAAGCCAGGCTTTTAGCTGCTGGCAGAGCTCAGTTTGTGCCGAAATGAGAGTACGTGTTTGATTGTATTCCAAAGGTAACTTCATGCTGAGCTCTTGAGTGCCACTGTGAACTTCAGCAGCTTGCTCAAGAGGAGTAAGCCTGGAAGTAAATGCTCTGATAGAAACCAGAATCAGTGCAAAATCCAAAATTACTAATTTCTGGCTTCTGTTTTAAATCCAAAATCATACACCCCCATCCCCAAGGAAAAGGGTGGGAGAGGATCCTCTCTACTGTGTGCAGAATAACTTAGTGGTGTTGGTTCTGCTTTGTTTGCTGTTCCTTAGTAATATTAAGAATGACAGAAGGAACAGCTGTCCTAATTTTTCAGCAATGATTTTGCAGTTTCTGTTGCAAAATTGAAAAAAAAAAAAAGACGTGCAATGTCTTCTTCTAAGTGTAGCAGAAAAGACATAAAGGGGTAAATAGAACTAGAATCTGTTACTTATTCCCACTGTCATGCAATTTGTCCAGACTAAGGTTTAATTCACCTTTGCTCAAATTGTAAGTTTGTTTACTGCCATTTAAAAATCAGAAGGAAGATGGTAGGGTTTATAGGATTGGCTGGGTCCTTTATGGGATTACAGTTTTTATTGGTTTTGAGCCTCCATAGACAGCATAAGATCTGTCAGAGTTTCATGGCATAGGAGCAAGGTAGGGAGCCTTGATGTTTACATTTGTGGTCCTTTTCCTGCTGTAGTGTTGCAGGCTGTTGCTGTTAGACAGACTTGGGCTATCAAGGGAATGGTATGGCATTCTCTGTAACCGTTGTTGTTGCTAACAGTCTCATCCCTGATGGTGAATGGAAATGGCATCAGACAATCAAAGCCAGCTTTAATATACAGACAGTGGAACCACAGATGCAAGTGGTGGTGGAATGGAATGGCTTTGGGATTTTCTATTTTAGCGTGCAGGAATAAAAACAGGTTTTATACTTAATTTTCCTGTCCACCACTGAGGACTGAGTGCCTTCTCATCCTGTAGTGTCCACAGAGAAATTCGTCAGAGAAATCAATGCAACAACATAATAAGAGACAATATCAAATAACAGAAAGTAGTTGTTTAATCTAGTGTCAAGCTCTCTAAGACAGGATCAACTCTATCTGACTAGAAACCCCAATTTCCAGAGGTGTGTTATTCTCTTCAGGTTACTAACAGTGGTTCTCAGAGGTAGTGATCAAGAAGGATGTCATCAATCATCCCACATTGTCTGCATTTAAGCCCTATGGTTGCTGTAAAAAGAATATTGAGCTCCTTTCTTTTTTGACTGTGAGATTCAATTCTAGCACACTTGAAATTGTAAGTAGACAATGAGTAGAGAGGAGAAGCTGTCCACAAATCAGATTCTTTCTAGTTTAAATGCTGTTTATTCCAAACAAAGTATCTGAAAAACAGCTGAAGTTTTGAAAGTGTCTGCTCTCCCTACCCAAATCAGAAGATGTCCAGTAGGCGATAAAAGAAAAGAGGCAGTTCCTGGGGTTAATGTTCCTCAGAAAAGTTGAGGAAGAGACAGCCCTATGACAGATCAGATTTTGGCAGTTTGCATCTTAATGTGAGTCCCCATTTCACAGTTCTGTGAAAATTGCAGATATTTTTACCATTGCAATTAACTCATGGGTAGCTGGGCAACCCTGAAACTGGAAGTGGGTTCCTGTGAACCAATGGGAGAAGCTTCTAGGCAAGTCTTCGAAATCTACGAGAACCAACTTACACAAATGCATTGCTTTCACAGACCCCTTTTTCTTGCTAGCTGAAGAGGGGAGACAGAGAAAAGCCGTGAAAATGTTTTGTACTTCAAGTGAAAATCTGGGGCGGGGGAAGAGAAGAGCTAGAGTTTAGTGACTTTCCAGTGCTTTTAACAAAAAGTTATATACTGCCTTTAATGCCATTAGTGTGACTAAAAGAAATCTTAAGAATTCTTAAACTGTGTAGCAAACCCCAGAATCGATGTGATGTGGACTATGCATTTGTTTTTGTTAGTTAAATATTGTTGTAATAGTTAATGTTGTAACTAATAGTTACTGTTGTGATTTGTTAGCTAAATATTGTAGCTAATAGTTGTATATTAAACTCATGTTCGGCTTCCTAGATATTTTAACGTTTCAGTATTTTTTTTTAATCATGGGCTTTTGAACACCAGAGTAGTCAAAAGGTTGAAGAATATTGTCGTTAATTCACTGCAGACCCTGGCAGTTCTTACATTAGTAGATACATGAAAGCATTAGCTGGAAGTTGTCCTTTTACAGTCAAGTGGTAGTCACTAAAGATTTTGTGGTTAATGATAATGTCTGCTTTGATAACCAAACTCTGATGAAATTGTGATTTGATCAAACCAGGAAAGCAAAGCTCTGACATGTCTTACATTATAATTATTATACTAAAAAAAAAAGTTTGTTTTCTGTCAAGAAATAAGTTGTATTTAATAAAATTTAAAATATAGCTAAAGCACAAGACTTTAATGATGAATGTCGTGCAAATTTCTTTATCAAGTAGCTTTGCATGTGCCAATGATGTTTTTTTGCATTTACCAAAATAATTGTCTTGAAGTAATATAGAAAGATTTTCTATTACTTGGACTACAGAGGTTTAGTTGTATTGCCAAATCGAAATGAGAAGCAGTTGTTAAGTGGTAAGCAGCATTCAAAAATTGCTGGCCTTTTGTACCTATGTTTACGTTTAATGCTCGGTCTGAATTTTCTGATGCATTATGGTAATAAAAAATGCACTGCATTTCCTCTAATAGCGGTAGCCTTTGACCCTCTTGGCATCAAGTGATAATAACAAGCAAAGTAGGTAAACAGCATATGCTTGCTGTATTCGTAGGCTTGAAATTGGCATCTGGTGGTGATGGAAAAAGTATTTCAAAGCAGGATTGTCCCTGCTTTAAGTTTTTATGCTATTCAGTGGCTCGCAGGAGCTGAATGCCTCAGTTGGTGCTCTGTTTGAAAAAGTTTACTCTTTACTCTTCCTCTTGCAGGGAGGACAAAGCAAACCAGGGAATCCTTGTGTTGGAGTTATACCATCAACAAGCCTAAATACAAATTGAAAGGCGACGGCTGCACAGCAGAAAGTGATATGGTGTGGAGATTGCTGAGGCAAGGGTGGAACAGAGCACTCTGGGTCCAGAAGGAGGATCTGTTTTCTGCTGCTTTTCAGAGCTAATTAAATGGGATTTAGTGCCTGTTTCCCAAGCTAGTATCACTAGGTGAGTATCATGTTACTTAGTGACTATCTCTCACTCGCTGGTTCAGACCTATAGTACAGCACTGCATCCATGAAACCTTGCCTTTCATGTCAGTGTTGGCACCCAGACAAACCCCATAGCTCATTTTAAGAATCTAACTTTCAGAATAAATAATTTTGATGTTGTATTTTTGTTGTAAAATAGGAGTGACTGGTAGTGGCAGAGGCCAGGCCCAGGCTCTCTTAATGAGAGCTGTAAGAAAAGAGTATGATTTTCATGAGCACTTGTCTCTGGTAGCTGGAAATTCCTGTCTTCTCTCTGATGTCATTTCATAGTCACATTAAGGAAATGGACCTTCAAGGTTCGTTTGCTATCAGAAAATCCAAATATATGTGGAAACTGCGCTGAACAAAGCATTTGTAGAAAGAGGATTGGAGTAGAGTTTATATATTGATGATGAGGATTGAATTGTGAGAGGCTTCTTTCTGAGGACTTGAAGGTGAGTGAGTACTTGAACCTTAAACCATTAATGCAAGGAAGTGGTCAGTAGTAGTTTGCTTGGAGAGGATGATAAATACTTTAAATTTATGGATTTCCTTCCCTCAACTACTTTTTTTCCCTCCTATACTCTTTAAGTAGACCCTTTTGTTTCCTAAAAAGGAGTTTAATTTTTACCGTTTCAAAGTGAATTACCATTTCAAAGTAATTGTCATATTTATTATAATACATGATATGAAAATGAAAAATATGTGAAAATGGCTTTTTTGGGGGTAAAGTGTGTTAATATGGGATTGGCAGATTATCTGATGATCCTTATTCTTCAAAAAACGAACCATGCAAGGCTGTGTCTTCCTCCTTGTTTGGAACTTGAAGAGTGGTGAAAGCGAATTTTTCTACTTGGTCTTGAAAGTTTAACAGCACAGTTACAAACACATGAAAACACATTGTTGTCAGTGACAAGAACTTGGTGTTCGCAACGAGATTTCAGTGGTCACATCTTCATATTAAGTTGTACCATTAACTCCTGGTATGTAAAAGGTTGAACCCACCTGCTGAGTGCTACTATGTAAGAAGTCAGGGAAGTTTCTCAAATACAGGTGTCTGTTAATCTGGAACTAAGCAAATTACATGTAGAAAAAATTACTGAGAGTATGAATCGTTAATTTGAAGGCCAAGCCTCAAACAAGTAAGATATTCTGTGATGATTTCACAAATTGTTTGTGAAAAAGAAGCTTAAAAACTAAAAAAATAGCTTAAAAGAAATGAGAACTTCAGGATTAAAGCGCTGCCATTACAGTGCTCCAAATATAAGAATCACCAAATCTCTTTGATTAAATTGTGATGTTTTAGTTGGTGGATCTACGGTAGATTTCTTCCAAACTCGAATTGATATAGAAAACTTACTCAGCCACCGTTGTCACCAGTTCTCAGCTTGGTGGTTCTCTTAATCTCTAAAGCTTTCAAGCTGTTTCTCGTCTGACACCGTGTATGCTATGCTGGTAGCATGTCGACATTTTTATTCTCTCAACTGCAAAGGAACGTAAAAATTGTATGAAAGAAAAAAGCTGTTATGAGCACCTGACCTCTAGATTTGAATCCTTCTTAAAGCAAAATGCTTCCTGGTAACTTTTTTGGGCTTTGTAAATCTGCTGTGGAATCACTTCTGGATGGACTGCTAAGTCTATGTATTAACTGATTCCTTGTAATCTCTATTACCTTGAAGTAAAGCTAAAAAACCCTAATGGTGCCACTGAATATTGATTTTTCTCTCTCTTTATCCTGCTTATTTCTTTCAGACTGTGCTGCTCTTAAATATTTAGCAAATGTATATTAGTCTGTGCATTTCTTAAATGGTATGGTCACGCCTTGGTGATTAGTTTGTTGTATGACAGCAGTGTGGTAAAAGCTTTGGTTGAGATAAGGAAGGTGAAAGAGGCAAATTTCTGGAGCATCAGTGACCAGAGCTTGTGCCTGTGAGGGTTCAGTAGGTACCAAGACAGGGTCCTGACTGGCAGTGTTGGCTGTTGTGGCATAGCTTCTCCTCAGGCTGTGTTGCAGTTGCATCTTCGTCTTCTGAGTATGGATCACTCAATCACTCAGAGGTTTCTCTCTCTCTTTTTATTATTTTTTTTATTTTATTTGGTTCTTCAGTGGTAGGACTGCTTCCTCAAAAATCTGCATTTTCTGGCTTGCCTCTGAGGAATGTAGGAGCATAAGTGATTACCTCTTGTTCTGTAGTGTTTTGTAAATTTTATAACAGTGTTAAACAAAATCGTGTTTTCATATGTCCCTATGACCACAGGAAACTGATCTATGTTTTTTGTTATTAAGGATATGTACATCACATATGAAGTTAATGTTTTCTTAGTATTCTACCTTTTCTTTAAAAATGTAATGTCTCTTACTAGTCTCTACTCAGAGGAAAATGAATGGGCCAGAGATGCAGGTAAATTAGGCTTTCTTTGGTTTGCTTGCTGTGTGTTGTTTTGTTTTGTTTTGTTCTTCCCAGTGTATTTCTACATCTGTCCTGTTTTGGGACTGTGGTGAAGGGTTTAAGATGGTATATATAAATGGCAGTTAATGAAAACTTTTTGTGGTAACGTTTAAAACAAACAAACACCACAGCAACCCCCAAAACCTAAAAGGTGCCTCAAGAGGCAGAATTCTTGCACCTATGTAAGACAAATTACATTTATCTTGCAAAAATTTGATAGGCTGCCTTTTCTGTAAGAATTCACAGTGCCATACAACCAAACAAGAGAGTAACATAAATACTGTTCCAGTTGCTGCTTTTGTGTATAGCGCATGATTGCGTGGAGGGACTATCTATGTCAAAATTGAAATGCAAACAAATACCGTCATGTTTAAAATTTCAGAAGGCACCTTATTCCTAGTGGTAACAATGTGATGCTTAAGAGGATTCTGTTTGCTTGCGCTTCTGTGCTCAGCTTTTGCATTCAGATGTTTTGTTAGGCGGTTTCAGTGCTTGGGTTTCTTTCACAGCAATCATTTTGCAGTATTCACAGGTGATGAAAATAAGTTACTTGTGTAAAATGAAAAATAACTTTGCGGATGTTGTAAAGTCTGTTTTGTTTCGATCATGTTTTCTCAAATGTGTGTTAAGTTATCGAAGTGCAGATTGCCTGGTCTGTCAACCAGAGCTTCTATTGAAAAGGGAACCTGATCATATCTGAAACGTGGATTTGAAAAGTATGTGGTAAATAAAGTCTGGAACTGAATATTGAACAAAGAGTTGAGGATTCATGGAAGGAAAATCCATTAATGATTTCTAAAAGAGCAGTCTCTCTGGCTTACGAAGTTTTTGAGATCTCATGGATCACTGAACACTGGTACTATGCCTTTACACTTCTTGGCAGCTGCTCTTAGTGCCTCTCATGGTACTGGGTCACAGCAGCTTTTACTAGATAAAGCTGTTCTTATTTGTACCCTGCATGTTTTGAACAAAAGGAGGCTAGATCTGGAGGAAAAATTATTGCGTAAAGATTGTATCGTAATCTGCAGAGGTGTATGTATGTACGTGAAGTCCTTCACTTAATGCAACCACAGCAACCTCAGGATGTTTCACATCTCTCCTGATTGGGAGGGCCTGATGGCACATGTACCAAAATTACTATCTTCTAATATTGTTTTAACAGGGTGATTCTCTAACAGGTTATAACTGATTAGCAACACAGCGGTATTTTTTGCAGCCTCCTAGCAGGAACATAGTAACAACATAAAGTGAATGGCCAGTGTTCCAGCTGTTTTATTTCTGCTCTTCCCAGAAGAACAGGTTATAAATATGCATCAAGAGTCAGTGTTTCTTTCCTGTTTAGACTGCAATAATTAACCTCATACTTTTTTCTCCGTTTTAATGGCTCACATTTTCTCTTATCCAGCAAGTTCAGAGGCTTTGGCCTAGCAAATCTTCCAGAATCTTTTATTTTTAGAGTCGCCTAGTCTGGAAACTACTCATGACTCTGCAAAATGTTGTCAGTGTATTTATAATCCCCAAACTATCAGGAATTTATTGTCCTTCAGCAAGCTTTTCGGTAAGCCTCCTATGTAATGTTGGAATATGATACTGGTTATTTAGGGAGTCTCTTACATTTGGCAGGAGCAATGCAGCTTGAGCTTTGAACATTAAAACAGCCTTCATGGATGTGGATGGTCTTTCTTCACTGTTGATGTTCTTTGCAAAAAGGTATTCAAAGCAAAGATTTTTTTTTTTTTCTTTCGTCTTTCCTTCCTTTATATTAGGCATGATGTGGTTAAATTACAGAACAAAATCACAATAGTGATCATACCGTGTACAATGATATATTAGCAGGATAGCTTTCAGGATAGGTATGTTCATTTTAAGCAGCAGAAATATTACCTTAAACTCACAGGGAAGCTCATATCAGGGATTCATGCAGGTCAAACAAAAGATTGTCATAACCCTTTCCTAGCAGTGATCACCACTGTAGATTTGGGGGTTTTGGTTGTTTTTTTTGTTCAGTTGGTTTGGGGTTTTTACCGAAGTGCCTTGCCAAATAGCAGACTGTTTCCAATTTGTTCCTGTTAGGGAAGATGTCTATGATGGACGTTGGTTATCTCCTCCATGCAGTCCTTTTTATTTTAATTCAAGATACGTTCTTTATTTCTTTGCTTCTGGAATCAAGGGCATCTCTGGCTACACCCATTCTAGCTTTGCCTGCCTTCTCTTGCTACCTTTTCTTCTTTGTATCTTACTTCTCTTTCAGTCTGTACAGATACAAGCATGTGCCTGTGGTCTAATGAATTTGATGGCAATTTGTCAGTGAGTAATGCTGCTGTAGGTTGAAAGTAGACAACTCTGGATATAAAGTAGTGATAAACTTTGGTACAGTATTTCTATTTCAAGTATTTTTCTGTGTGTTCAAATCCTATCAATACAACTTTGTCCCATGCTTAACACTAAAGAGGTTTTCTGTATCAATGCTATAGGCAGTAAAATACCTAAGCATGTTAATAACTTTATTTTTAAGTAGCTTTTTAGTTACTTAATGAACTCTTTGCAGAGGGCGTGTAACGTACGAAAATGCTCAGTATACTCAAGCTCTTTTTATTATTGAATGTCAAACTATCGTTAACTTCTATAGAGAAACAGAATGTCTCTGATACTGCAAACAGGAGACTTCAGAAATTTCAAAAAGGTCTGGAAAATATAAGTACTTGACTGTGCCATTGAATACTTAGATAAACTTAACTCCTTGGTATTGACTGAAGTGAATGTAAGATAAATGGAGGAATTTGACTCTGCCACTGTAAGAACCAGTATTATATACAAAGTTACTGTGCTAAGAGATTGCAGTGTTTAGAATTCTTGGTTTTCAGTTTGGTAAGGAAGCTGACAGAGAAGATTGGAGATACTAACAATTATCAAGCTGTGATGAAAACTTGCCTTTCCAAGGAAAACTTTTCCTTTCCTTGCCTTTTGTTGTGTCTTCTTGTATAGCGACTTCATGAAGTAAGTGCATGCTTGTGAAAGGTAGAGCAATCTACATTTAAAAGCAATTCTCCTTGAAGTAACAGATTCATTATATATCAAATTGCTGCCAGCTACAGGCAGGAAGGAGCTACAGGAGGAAGAGAACGTTTCCATGCAGATGGCTGCCCTAACTGATCTGCTTGATCCTGCAAACTTATTTGTACATTTAATTTGGGTGAATACCTTGAAATAGTTTATTGGTTCTGTACCACTTCTTAGCACACTCATATATTGTGTCCTGATTTTTGAGTGATGAATAAATGCATTAATTCATTGGAGGTGCAGCTGATGAATATTTATAGAGTACCAAAATATTTTTAGGGCAGAAGCATTTGCTTTTAAATTACATAAGCAACTAGCCATAATTGTTTCCAAACTGCATAGCTTCTGTCATCTGACTGTTTCTGTTCAATTGATTATTTAATTGAGTTGAATACTATATATATAAAATAACTTGAGAAATTATAACATTTAGCAATAATACTTTAATTAGTAAAATCTATGTTCTTGAGAATAATTATTAAACAACTTTTTGAGTTTAATTTAGGTTACATTATTTTGCCTTTTATGCTGCAAAAAATAATACATTACTAATTCTATTGGCACAAATAGAAGGAACTAATCACTTAAAATTTTCATGCCTATAAAAAGATGAAATTCATTAAGCTTACCATTGGAATAATTTTCATAGGATTTTGGGTAACTAACATTCTAGTTTATTTTTCTTGTTTAAAAAATTATAAAAGGATAATCAATTTCTAAGAAGCTGCATAGGGAAAAATTACGTAATTTAAATTTAAAGTATGTTATAAATGAAAATCCTATTTTTGGTTTTATTCTAAAATTTTTCATTGTGCAGTTTTCAATATACAGTGTTTGGCCAGTGTAGCTTTTACTGTCAAATTTGTAAGTAGGACTTCTAACTGTTAAAATGATTATCATTTACCATGGTGAATTATGTACCTGTAGATAAAAAAGCATAACAGAATTTCAGAAACAGCCTAGTTTATCTTGTAATTGTTTATATATTTTAGCTTTATTCTGTTTGATTACTTTGTTACTAATGTGTGCATAGGTGCAAAAAACTTTCTGGCAATAACTGTAAGGTTGCATGAGGCAATATTCTTCTGTGAAATCATTATGCCAATGTTGGTGTTGGTGTAGGCGTAAGAGCAAAATCCTGAAAGACTTTCGTATAAACTTACAGTAATATGTGGCCTTGGGATGCCTGACTTTCTAACCATGGAGAGAGTCAGGATACTTAATTATGCCTGGAATGATGGAGATAAGAAGCAGTGTGGAGAATTTTGAGGGGCTGAAGATTATGACACTGGGCTTGACTTCATATTGAGAGTGTGATGAAAGACCTCAGTGACGAGGTCTTTGAGGAATTTATTCTCCAGGACTTTCTGCAGCATCTGCTGTTGTGCAACTTGAAGCTTCCACATGGTGGGAGTGGAAATGGTGTAATGTTTGTTAGACACGTTAGGGAATATGCCACTAAAAATCAGGATCCATTTGTTGTGATCTAGCAGATGAGAAGAATGTCCAGTGCATCTGTATAGATGCTGTGCACAAAAATTCATACCAGAAATTCATGTAAAATTTGTACAGTCTTAATTTTATTTCTCTCCTTCAATGTTTCTGAGCTGAAAAGAAACATTGAAAATTAGTTTTGTGATGAACTAATGATATGGCAATGTAAGAGAGGGCTCTGTTAGAGTTCAAAGAATCAGAGTACTTGATGTTGGAAGGGACTTAACCGGGATGGTAGCCCAGTGCCCGCTGGGTTAAAGTGATGAGCACTTTTATGATCTGTAGGCTGTTGGGTTTCTTTTCAGATCCACTCCATCAAGTGGAGAAATATAAGCAAGGGAATACACTTGTATCTCCACATAATGCTGACATTCTTTAATTATACTGGAGCAGAAGGGATCAATGGATTGTCCCTAGGACTGTTAGCTTCTCTATAACACTGAGACAGTCAGCCTGTAAGGTTTGCTATTTTTAACCTTCAAATAGGCAGCTGTAGGTGAAATGATATTTTCCCATTTCTCTAACTTTTAAATCCTAACTTTATCAAGCACCGTGCTTTTCAACTGATACAGAGCTGCACTACTAATGTAGCAGTTTAATGCATTAAACTCTTCCTCAGGAACTTGAGCGCATGTTCAGTTTCTCAGGTAATACTAGTTTGTTAATCCTCATCCCTTGTCCAAAAAGATTTTGTGTGTGTACTCACACACATAAATGAAAAATAAATGCCTCCACAGTTTTCAGCACAATCTGTATGATTAGATCTATTAAGTTGAGAGCTTTGAAAAGGCAAGGGAGTGCAGATTAAGACCGAGGTACACTGACGTGGCTCTGTGTGATCCATTTCTACCTTACTTACCTGTTATTGTTTTGCATTTAATTTCAGGCTTCTCTTTTCAGGGTCCTAGTCTCTTGGTTTTGCTGTATAATCATCCATTCATTGGATAGCTTGTTTGCAAAAGTCACTTTTCCTCTCAATTTCAACTCAACTGGGAAGACACTTAAAATCATGGTGGTGATTGTAGTAACGTATCTTCTGCTCTCACCATGTCTGACACTCTGGAGGAAAAATTTTGGTAGCACAGATCTTTCTAGTATCTGAGAAGGGTTTTGCTCATTTCAGCGTGCTGGTTTTGATGTCCTTAAGTGAAACATTTTTAAGATACTAATTGAAGAAAGGTCAGGAAAGTTATCAAAGTACTTTTAAGTGCTTAAATATTTTAAAGCGTGGTATGGGGACAAGGTAGGTGAGAGGTGTTCTTCCTCTTAGACCCCCCAAACCAGCTGCCCTTTCACTTGCTACATGGGGATGCTGGAATGTATCCTTGAGGAGATTCCTACTGCTGGTAAGCCTGACCGTGTTCAGGTGCCATAGGCTGGCTGGACTTGCTCAGTGTTAAGGCCTGCTGTGCGTTAGAAGTCTTTGGTATAGCATGTTACTGATGGTTTTTCAGCATTTAAAAAATATTTCTTTTATTGTGATTGAGTTCTCATCCAAAGCTGAAATGTTATCATCACAATTTGAACTAAAACCAAATTATGAAATAGAAAAATTGTGTAACAGAATTTCAGTTCTGCCGGCTGTTAGGTTTGCAGGCACTGCCAGGCCTCTGGAGACGCCAGGCAGCTCTTGTAGGCTTCCAAAGCGGTGAGCTGGAAGAGTCACTGCTGGCATGGGGCATGGGTGTCATTAGGTAACGTTACCATGAGCCTGATGCCGAGTTCGAGGTTTTTTTTGGTCGGTAAGAACAGGAGGTGTGCTGTAGAAGTGTGTGCATTGATTAATAGCAATGCCGTATGCAGGTTTTAAAATTCTTGTCTGGATCTCCAGAGTGTACAGCACGTGTTACGGGTGGGGTCTTATCCTGCTTTTATTTTAACAGGCTCCTAATGTAGATGTTAGGTAGAAATCTACTTATCTGTGTTATAACTGCTAATCAATAAAACATTCCTGAGACTTTTATTGTTGACATAGGGATTAAAGAGCTTTACTCTGAGCCAATAGAAATACTAATGAGTTTGTTACCAGTTAGAGAAATGGGATTGCTTGATTATGTGACCAGAAGTCACCATTACTGTGAATGGTTTTATGGAGGCTAATAAGTAACTTTTTGGTAACATTAGTGAAGTTTATTTTTGTATGAAATTCTGGCAGGAGGGATGTTTTGGGGGTTTTCTTGGTTGTTGTTGGTTTTGAAGGTTTATGTGTTTTGACTTGGGGTTTGTTACTTGCTCTAGTCTTTACTAAAGAGCCATGAATGGACTTGAACAAAAAAACCTGCAGGTGTTAAAAAGAGTTTTTCCTGTCTTTCTTCAGTTAGCTGTTAATGAGGGGAAAACTTTTTAATTTACTTATATTCTTGGTATATCTGCAAATATACCTAATTATCATTATTTCCAATTATCTCCAAGTATCCGTGGGTAATTTTATAAATATATTATTGTATAATTTAAAACTTCACTATTCTCAAAGCATCTGGGAAAAAGTAGCTTTGTTGAACTGAATTCCACCATAATCTGTAGTATACAGGCTTAAAAAATAAGGCAATAGCGAAGGTAATGGAACCTTTTGTTGTTCAAGAAGTATGTCAACTTAGAAGAACATTATACTTTCTTCTTACCTTGAATAACTGCTAATATCCAGACACTGTTCATCACTTGATTTTTGTGATTATAATAAAAGAAATACCATATAGTGTTACCATTTGAAAAGACTTTGGTACTGAACTTTTCTTTTTGACTCTTGTTTGCAGCAAATCTGTTAATTTCGCCTTTTCTGGCAGAGTTCTAATGGATATTTGAATATTAGAATACGTACCCATTTCTAAATTCTGTTCCTTTTAGTAATGTGGACTGTTTACATACAGAAATCAAAGCCTATTTCTGAGTGTGCAGTACCCTTTGCTCATAATGCCTTCCATATAGAACTGTGTATGGTAGTTTGGCTGTTAAACATGACATGTATCATCCTAAAGTTTCTTTAGGGAAACGTCAAGAAAAAAAAGGAGACGTATTTGCATTGAACTATTTCCAGGAAGTACACTTTGTTCTTTGATAGGCATTTCTAATGGGGTGGCCAGATAGATTTTTATTGCTACACTATATAATGACATTTCTAAGCCTTCATTATCTGCAGAGAACTGTGATTCATGCTGGCAATTCATGGAGAATTATAAAGTGGGGAGAGGAATGGGCTCTTAGGTTGCTGATGGCTCTTCAGTGCTCTACTTATTACATAGAAATATACTTTTGTACTTTCTTTGGGCATCAAATTCTGCAGGTCTGTAAACAGGCAATAGCCGCAGATGTGTCTGTTTGGAAAGCAGATTTTGGTATGTCTGTAAATGCTTTTTGGTTTGATATGTTGTATGTTTGTTCAATATTTGTCTTCCATCAGTAGCAAATAATACAAAGGTGCCTTGGAAATTAAACAAAATTATATCATGATTCTCTTAACTGAATCCCCACCAAAAGGTATGAGTGAATCGGTAGAATTAAAATTAATAGGCCACTCACTTTCACTGTCTTGCTTACCCTTCTGCACACTCAGAATTAATAGTGAAACTTAGCATCCTTTGCCATTTATTTAGATGGTATCAAGGATTTCAAAGGACTTAGGACTGGTCTTGCTACCTTACCATGCCTGTTAAACGTGTCCTTTCGCGTAACAGAGAATGAATGCTTACTATTGTCTCTGTAACTAATAAAACATGCCAAAATATCATCAGGAATTTAGTGTTGTTATAAACTTCAGCTTATGTATAAGCTAAACATTTATATAATCTGTTGAAATATTTGTTCTCTGCAGTTGCATGAATTGTAAGACTTTTGTGGTGACATGTTTATAGATTGCATTTCATTGTGATAAGAGTCACTTGCCACTGGATGGCACTATTTAATAAATTAGAGGGAGTTAATTGCTACAATATGAAAACTTTAGGTTCAGAGGACGTTATAGACGTGACATTTAGAATTGCTAAATATATTCTCTGTCTCTCTTTTTTTTTTTTTTTTTTTTTTTTTTTAATGGAGAGCACAAAACACATTGGTGCAAGGAGCATATTAAATGACCAGTGAGGCCATCTTACCAGCACGTGTTTTATGTGAAACTAGGTAACTGTAATATCATAGGTCTGCTAACTAATGCATTTTATATGTTATTGAAGTTCTGGTCCAAACCACTTCAAAAGCATATGTTTTTAAAAGCATAAATGTTCCTTCTTTTTCTTCCATCAGGAGAAACTGATTTTAATGCAGTCTTGATACATGGTGTTGAGGTCTGTTTCTGTTTTATTATTCTTTAATATAAAATGTCAACAGTTACCATTCAGTAAGTTGTCAGGGGTGTTTTTCTATATGTAGGACCTTAACAGAAAAGCTGTTGTAGAAACTTTGGCACTTCACAGAAGAAAGATTCCAGATAAAAATGATATTAAATAATTTTCATTTGCTAGGAAGTAGGAATGCTGGAATGCTTTTTTCAGTTTTTGAAAGGTGATTGAGGAGGGACTTACACTGTAAGTAGGCAAGCCTCAACTGAGTGTATAAAAAGAAAATTAATGTATTAAAGAATTAATTTAAGGACATGTCAAGGTTTGTTGACAGTCAGTCAAGAAAAATTCAGTAAGGGAATTGAAGAAAGGGCAACTGTCCCTGAATAATAGTATGGCAGGGATGTGTAGAAATACAGGGAGCATGATGATAGTATAGGCTCTGTTTTCCTTTCCTGTCCTGTTGGTGCAGTGGACTCACAGGTTCTGCTGACAGATGTTAAGCATCTGTATAGAAACAATGGCTTCTGTTTTCGGAGAGTGGTGCTGAAGTTAAAAGTAATCAGGATATAGCCTTGTGCTTTGCTGTTAATACTTCCCACTTTCACTATTCTGAGTATCAGGTGATCACACTATAAACTTTGTATTTATAAGAGCAGCATCTTTCCCTGGAGCTGCGAGTTTTGTGTAGAACCTGTACAGTGTTATGTTATGTGGATTCAGTACCTTGTGCATAGCACCAGTTGTGCTTCTCAGTGCAAGGGGAAGCAACTGAACAAGTCATGGAGAATGTTTACTGAACTGAAACTAAACTTCAGCTTTTGTATTTCCCGTTTAATGAGCATTTAAAAGGATTTAGACCAGCATGCAGAGCTAGTGGTGGCAAGGGAAACCCTATTTTTCAGTAGCTCTACCAGTACACTTACAGTATGTCACTTTTGAAAGGAAGAGGTTTCACTTCTGATTTTAGTGGGAAACAACAAACCAGGGATTAGCTATACAGTCAAGATTTGAAGATTGAAGGCAACGTCCATGAAGTATTTCTCATGAAGTATTAAATTTTTTGATCCAGGTAACTTCCCTTTTTTTCCCTTGGCACAGTCCACATTTTTACTCTCTCTGAATTGGAGAGTTGGTTTCTTTTGTGCTTGCCAGATAGTAGCAATAATTCCAACAAGATAACACAATGCCAACCAAAGTTGTAATTTTTCTTCAGAAGCTGAAGATCAACAATCTTAACTCCTAGCAGATTTCAAAGAAATTACTAAGAAAGAAACCCCACCTAACACTCAAAAATGAAAGTGTCAGTCAAAACAGTTCCAAGACTATTGTACTTACTGGCCTACATTGTTTTACTTTTCTAATACACGCAGAATGAGCTTGATTCTCTCCATTAATGACTTCTGTATTTAAGAGGTGGTGTTCTGGATGTGACACAATGAGTAGAGTACCCCTATAGAGAAATTATGTTATCATCTCTGTGAAATTCCTATTGGCATGTATATTTCCATTCCCTGCAGCTAATGGAAGCATGGTCATTCAAACAAGGAGTGAAGAATAGTGTCTAACATGCTATAGTAAGGAATGAGACTCAGAGCTGGCTTAGTTTTCATCATTGTGTAATGCATGTTGCTTCCTTAATCTCAGAACAGGCTGCACTGTTTTCTTACCTTCCAATTTCAGAACCTGGAAGGATAAAACAGATGACCTTTAAAAAGCAAAAAGCAGTTCACCGAGCATCTGTTATGAGACTGAAGGCTCTTGGACTCTAGATCTACAGTGAAGTCAATTTTCTTGTTATCAAACCAGTGATACATTTAGAGTGAGTGCTACTTGTATCATCTGACATTTTAACATCAGTTTGAGAGGTATCGTGGCCTGCTAAATCTGTATGTTATTTCTAATAAAGTGAGTTCTACTCCATATTTCAATTTCTTCTTTTAACCTCTGCTAAGTCTGTTTGGGTAGTTGGGGGCGGGGAGGAAAAAGTCTTTGCTTAAACACCAAACAAGGCTACAGTATGTTTATTCACTACTTAGTCTAGGGAATTTCAACCTCAGCTGAAGCCTCTCTATGCTTCCATGACATGGCTCATTCTGTGTTAATTAAAACTAGGAGAAAAATATATTAATATTTATTTACAGTGAAGAGAGAAAGTGGAACAGTAAATGTTTAATGAGGATAACCAAGTGGAGCTGCTTTAACCAGAAAGACAGATTTAGAAAGACCTATTACAGAATACCTGTAGCCTCATGAAGAGTGGGAGTTCATCTTTTCTTCAAATCAAGGAGAAATTCAAGCATAGTCTCATAGCAAGAGAGCTGTAAAATAGAGCTACTTGAAAATACCTTATGGGGAGAGGCTTGGTACTAAGTCATGTACCTAATGTATGCTTAATTTAGGGTGGAATTTAAAATGTGTTTGGGAAAAACTTGACACCTTAGGAAAAACGCAGGCACTACTGGAGTTAGAATTTGAGGAGGTCTTACATATCTAAAATTTGGGTTTAACTTAAAATGTAAGTTACTCCATTGTGAAACCTGCTTTCTAAATTTTTTTCTAAATGTTTTTGTTGGGTAAGCAACTACCAACCCCTGTGTAGCCACTGTTTCATAATGTATTTATTGCTCATTGTATGTTACAAATCTGCAATGGTTAAGTGAAAGCTAAGATTTTTATAGAATGTGGTTCTTAAAAATGGTATAAGGTCCTAGTAATATATCCTGCTCTACATAAACTATGATTAGTCTTGCCAGTTGTTAGAAACTGCTTGTCAAAGACTGCCAGAAATTAGCAGAATTTAGATCATATAAGTAGTTCTTTTATACTATTTTGTACTAGCAAATTGATGTAGCATGTTAGATTCTGAAGTCATACTATCCTATACTAATTCAGCCTAGAAGTTATTGTTTAAATCTTAAATGCTAATAATGATAACTTTGTGACTTGCTTTATAAAAATTTCAGATAATTCTGTAGAAATTGGCTGTGATTTGTAACTTGGGTGAACAAACACGCATCTTCCTAATCTCTCTTGCTACTGGCTGCTTGAAGGCATATCAGGTCATCTCTTGTGGATAGAGATGCAAGCAATTCAGCTTAAGTTTTGAGTTAAAATATTGCAAACCGTCAAGGATTCTCAAGTTCATTGGACCTACAGAAGCTTCCTTAAAACTGACTGAAGGCAGATATACAAAAATTTGATTTAAAGTCTTTATGCAGTTTCAGAATGTTATTTTTAATTGTCAGCTTTAAAATGTAAAAGCTCCACTTCGTGCTCCATTATAAAATCCCATGTTGAAAAAGTATAGTTGACTGAAGTAGGAGTGGACTTCCTTACAGGAGATACATGGATGCTCTGTCCCAGTACATAATGGATTTACTCTAGAATTATCATCTTGGGTAGCCTTTTGTGGTATCTACAGGACAGAAAAACAAATTATCTGTGCTGTGCTTTACCATACCATTACCATAATTACCTGCATTCATTCTTGCACTATTGTAGCTAATTTAATCTAGGTAACTTAATATGTTACAAAGCGTTCTACCCAGAGAGCCCCATAAATTCTATTATTTGCTTCATCTTTGATTCCATGTCCATTATTCATTCATTAAATATCTAAGGTCATGATTCTTTATGGAAAGGTACACAGTTGCTGGAAGTCACTCTTATGGAAAGCATTGCGGGGTGAGAGTAAGTTTTAAGCGCTTCATGACAAGAATATGCCCAATAGAGCTATAGGATATTTGGGACTTTCTTGGTTGCTCTCTGCAGATTATTCTAAGCAAAGAGAAGGAATAATTCTGTGTGTATGGCCGTTTATTTCTCTGACCTTAAATAGCAGCTTTAATGTTCCAGATTTGGTAGGGACTTAAGAGCGTTTAAGGGATCTTTGTCCTGTGAGTTTCTTCTCTGGAAGTACTCTGTTACAGCTGAGGATGATAAAAGCTCAGTACAGTCCTCAATGCTAGTTAGACTATGAAGTGGCAGTAAAAGAAGCTCAGCTGTGAACACTTTACCCACACTATATAAACTATTTATCTGACCTGCAGCTGGTGAACATTCTTGTGCACTGCAGGGGATCCGTAGTGCCAGCCTACAGGCCCTGCAAGCACCACTTCCACCTGCAGCACCACTGCAGAATGTAATGAAGACATTACACATTAAGGAAAAGATTATACCCTGGGGCAAGAAAACGGTGAAACAATCACTGTAGCAGTGGTTTTTTTTGTTGTTGTTGTTTTGTTTTGTATTTTAAGTGGTGGGTTTGTTCTATTAATTAGTTGGAACACTTAGCTTTTAAATTTCTGTTGCAGAAATACCACCATGATTAGCACAGAAGAAGGGAAATAGGCTAGCTAGATTATATTGTTTACACACACACAAAAAAGACAGAACTGAGCGACACCTTTCCAAATCATGTAATATTTAGTTTCACTCCATGTTTGCCATACCTCCTGTAACCGTTCATTCTCATCGTCAAGTTATACAAAATCATATTCAGTAGAATGACACTGTAATCTATTTGATTTTTTTTTTTCAATGCTAATGATCTTTTTAGCTGACATCTTAGTTAAGTGGATGGCCAGATGAAAACTCACTCTGCATGCTTTAAGACAATGTTTTAAAAATAACAGCTTCTCTTTCAAAGTTACTCAAGGCTTCCTCTGAGACTCTTCTTGGGATGGTAAGTGTAAAAGAAGTAATGAAAATAATACTTCAGTAAATACTTTGAAGGGTTTTTTGATACTTGTCTAGTTACGTTTGAAAACAGTAGTGCTAGCATACTCAAAAGACTAGTAAAAAATGAAACTAAAAGTAGTAAAAAGTAGCTCTATAATTGCAATCTTAATAGCAAATAACATTGTAACTATAATTTTCTTTCATGAAACTTGACAGTGAGACTCCTGTTGTGGCTTCTTAGGCCAGTATAAAATATTTTATTATAAATACTGAGAGGAGAAGCGTTGTAGAATTACCTGTATTAGTGCTACAAATAACATATTTGCTGTCCTTAATTTTTTAAAGCACCTGTGTAGTACTGTCATGCTTTAACCCCAGCCAGCAAATAGGACCACACAACCACTTGCACACTCCTCCCAGTTGGGATGGGGGAGAGAATTGGAATAATAAAAGTGAGAAAAAAAATCATGGGTTGAGATAAAGACAGTTCAATAAGTAAAGCAGAAGCTGCACATGCAGGCAAGGCCAAGCAAGGAATTCATTCACTGCTCCCCATTGGCAGGCAGGTGTTCAGCCATCTCTAGGGCTTCATCACGTGTAACAGTTACTGGGGAAGACAAACGCCATCATTCTGAATGTCCCCCCGTTCTTCCTTCTGCCACCAGCTTTATATACTGAGCAGGATGTCATATGGCATGGAATATCTCTTTGGTCAGTTGGGGTCAGCTGTACTGGCTGCATCTCATCTCAACTTCTTGTGCACCCCCAGCCTATTTGCTGGTGGGGTGGTGTGAGGAGCAGAAAAGGCTTTGAGTGCTTAGCAACAACCAAAACTATTAGTGTGCTACCAACAGTGTTCTCATCCCAAATCCAAAACATAGCACTGCACAAGCTGTTAGCAAGAAAGTCAACCCCATCCCAGCCGTAACCATGACAAGTACAAATAAAGCTTTAGAGAATGGTGTTACTGAGACACGTAAAATGATGCTTGTATAGAACATGCTACTTCTATAAATGACGGGGGGTGGGTGTCCTTATTAGTATGATTAAGAAGTAGCTTCCCTGATTAGCCATAGCCCTCATCTAGTTGCAATTGTCTTGTGGATTTGTTTGGAGTACTAATGGAGAACTTTACTCAAAGTAGTTTTGAGTTAGGAGACTTTCAACTTCCTGATATGACAATGGAAGGCATCAATTTCTTGTAACTATTTGATGAGGTGGAATAGTACTTTTTCCACCCCTTGACTTACTAGAAGATTGTATTGCATTTTGGATTGCATTTACAGTTTTTAGGCTGCCATGAGCCTGAGGGTTTCACTTGCATCTGTGCAGAACTTGTTAGAAGTCAGCTTGTTAGGTGGCACTACAAGGCGTTCGGGGTCAGGTGTGATCTAGGTTAGTCTGGAGCGTGCCAGAGAGCTTTCTAGCAAACATTTGATTCTCTTAAAAAAAAATCTATCACATGTAGGCCACTTATTACTAGCTCACAAACCCGTATGTTCAGTTAGCTACAGATAAATCTCCTACTAATTATTACATAGGAGAAATGTACCAATGTTTCTGGGTATACAGACCACCTGGAAATAATTTTCAGGTAGTGTAACACCTTGATTTGAGAAATTTGTCTTGAAATCATCCTTAATCAGAATCAGTGTAAAGAAACATGAAATATTTTCAAATATTTTTAATATTTGAATATTTTCAAATGGTGAAATAGAATGGTAGTAAGTTCATTGGTTTTCTAGTACAAAGACTATTTGAAAGCCTTCAGAGAAATAACTTTCTGTATCATATGCTATTACACTTTCAAAAAGTAAACTTTCTTGTTTTTCTTTCATAAGGAAAAATAGTTTGAAACACTCTGTGACCTTTGGAATTCCAGGAATGCATTATTATGTGGAAAATATCCTTCAGTAGATGCTACTTCCCATTATTTAACTTGTGTTTTTTTTCCAGTTAGTCCAATTCTCATTACTCTTTGAATACTTGATACACAAGTGAAAATTTTAAGACAATTGGCTGTCATTTCCTTTAAGCGTAGTAATTAATACAAAAAATAATTTAAGAATAGATTAATTCATTATTCCCGATTATTTTCCCAATCTGCATACGGTTGGAAATCATTGCTCTATGCAGCCAGCTGGACAGTTCTACCCTTTCCATTTTCCCAGCCTTGGTACTTGCTAGACCGCTCTGTGGGATGGCTTAACTTGTTAAAATAGCATAAACCCTTGCAATTTTTTTCTGTGTTTGTTTGCTGCCTTTTTAGAGAGTCAAATTGCTCACAAAGGGCCTGGAACAAGGTACATTGTTGGAATTGCATAGCAGGAAGAAGTGGGAATTTCCTTTCTAATATTGAATGACAGTTACTTGAGCTCCCACTTCTGGAGCATATACCCTGACATGTCAAATGGAGTAGCTGAGCTATCATGAGAATGTGTGGTACGTGTTCATAGCTATATCAGATGGAGGGACAGAGTGGAAGCGGAGCCAAGCCTAGCCTCTGTGTGTGTGCTACAGATTACAAAATGCTGATCTTCATCAGAGTCGCTCGTTGAAGTTAACCTCTTGCTGTTTAAAAGTGTTCAGTCTTTCATGTGTCTTTTTTTCAGTGTCTTTGGAAACACATTTGCTACCTTAACTGGCAGAGTTTTTCTGTTGCTAATTGTTACATTGTCAGTGCAATCCTTTCAGTGAATTGATTTGAACACCCTGGAGGTGTTCAAGGCCAGGCTGGACGTGGCCTTGGGCAACCTGGTCTAGTTGGAGGTGTCCCTGCCCATGGCAGGGGGTTGGAACTCGATGATCTTTAAGGTCCTTTCAAACCTAAACCATTCTATGATTTCTATTATATTGCTGTGCAATACTGCTGCATATTAAGCAAAAAAAAACAAACCCCAAAACAAACAACCAAACAATTCCTCTCCCCCCCAAAAAAACCCCAAAGAACCCCAAAAAACAAACCAGAAACTTTTTGACATGTTTGTATTAGTTTTGACCTTTGTTCTTTGTGCTGTCACTGACAATGGGCTCTCAAATACGCAGCCTTATTTTTAGTTCAGTCGGTCCTTTGGTAATAATAAAGCCAGGTTTGTGGAGATAGTAGAAGGCAAGTTCTTCAAAGTTATAGGAGTTTCTTATGTATTAACAGTGACATTCTACTACAGTGCCATTTTTTAATTTTAATTTCTGGGTTTCCTGAAGGTTAGCGCTGATATTCCTAGAATACAGCAAGAATGAGTGTCTTCTCAAAAAGGCTTGGGAATTGGAATTGGAGATGGGAAAGGTGTAGCAAGGCACTTGCTGTCTAGCCTGCTGCTTTTTTCCATGTACTTACTCAGAAATGTACTCCTCTTACATTTCAGAGAAATACTTTTTTCTTCAGTGGATTTGGCTAGAATAAATTTTGTAATACAAAAATTTGGCGGGGGCGGGGGAAAGCCTTAGTCTGAATCAGCCATAGCTTTGTGTCTGTATTTGTGGAATAGGCAGCTATTGATTATCTATATTTCAGGTAAGTCTTCTTCTAATGCCAGGAAGTAATTTTATTATGTCTCAAAGCATGCATTTAAGAAGTTATTAAAAGTTTATTCAATACTGTGGTGAATGATTTGTCTAGCTACTACTGTCTTGATAAGCACTTTGTTTAAATGTCTTTTACTAGTGAATTCTAAGTACAGTATCATACAATTTCTTTTTTTTCCCCTTACATTTTCTAATTCTGCCTTGGTGTATCTTTAACATTATGAAGAAAGTACGTCTACAACTTTCCTTTAAGTGTTTCAAAGCCATTTTCTACATACGTGACTTCTTATTTATCCAGTTTGCCCTCTGAGTGTCATGCATTCTACATATTTTAGAAGAAATCACCATGGGACAGTTCACCTTAATTAGGAATGTTTCTGGACAATTTCTTCAGTGATTAAGGGCATGAGTATTTCGTATTTCATAATAGGCGAAAGCCAGCAGTAAATTTACTTGGCTAACTTTGTGTGTAAAAGTTGTTCAAACACCATGTAATTGAAAGGGAGTACTATTGCTAGGCTTCTACTAGTTCTGGTTTAGACCAAGTTCATAGCAAAACTAACTTAAAAGAGATAAGCTGAACACTGAAAGTCAAGGGCAGAGGTCTACCTGAAGCAGTCCGAGTGGTGGTGTCACACAATTATATGGATAGCATTGCAAGAAGCCTTTGACTCTGGAGTCCCAATGACTTTGTACCAGCTTGGAGATAGATCAAGTGAAGGCAGCTGTCAGTGTAAACTAAAACTGGAACTCAGACTCACAGTAGTGTTTAGTGAGATGCCAGAATCTTCCCGCTGCGGATTCCCAGTAATGCCAAAGGAGGTATCCCGATTTTTGACCTATTTTGTATATTCCTAAAATGTATGTCACAGCCCTGACTAGCACCTCTATTTATGTGCCTAAAAATGTATATATGAAGAACTGACTGTTTAGTTGCTGTTATCACTACTATAAATATTTATTAACCTGGAACCTATAAGGACCTTTTTAAATCACACACAAAAAAATATTTAAAAATACCTGCCAGTCTCATTAATGTCTGTTGCTGCCTTAGACATTTGCATGCTTACTTTCAGATTGGACTTCTGAAACACCTGGTGTTAATGTCTCATTCCCAATATAGTTACTAAATAAGACATGTAAACAGCAGACAGTCAAATCAGTACTTAAAAGCCAGAGAAAAAATAAAATGGTGACCACAGAAACCCCACTGACTGGCTGTCCTGTGGAGCCAGAGCCAAGTTTGGGTCCTTGCTGCAGTCATGATATACTGTCTTCCAGTTTTTCAGATTGTGTATTTATTAAGTTATCTGATAACTACTGCTATTTATGTTACTAACAGTTCCAACATAGACCCTTAAGATGCCTATTTGGAATTTTATAGGTTGGGAATGTGATACTGAGCCTTAAAGGTTTCCACAGAAGCTGTTTGAATAATCTGTATAGCTGCTTGTGTGGTGTGTTGTTTTGTGGGTTTTGTTTTTTTGGTTTTTGGGTTTTTTTTTAATCCTTTATGTTGATTCTGATGAACATCTTAAAGTCATTTTTGTTGTTCAGTATCTGTTAAGTATGTAGGTATCTGAATTTTATGGAGGATACTTTAATTTGTTTTCCTCTTGTTACAGAGTCAATGTAGAATCTATGGCTGAACAGAGTGTCTTGTTGAAGTGTCCCGTGCTTTTAGTCTGCAGTGCAAATTAAGGTAGACAGACCACAGATAGGGCAGTTGTTAATTGAATTTTATGTGTTTTCGTCCTGGATTTAGTACTGCTGAGCACGAAGATGAATATTTGTGGCCATATCTCCAAGCCAAGATTAGTTCTCTCAACCTCTACTGGTTGTTTTGCTTTTCAGATTTAATTGTGGTTTTCCTTTCCTGTATTTCGTATTTCATAGTAAATTTCCTGTTTTAAATCTTCAGGGGCAGAGTTACCTTTATAGAAAGCTTATACGGTGTGCTTTGGAGAAAGACTTAATACAGTATTTTCATGTGTATTATATAATGTATTGCAAAACATGGACCCACCATTTTGACAAATTAACTTTTCTTCTACGTATGTTGGGGTTTGGGTTTTTTTCTTCCTCTTCCTCAGAGGGCTGCTTAACATCCCTTGCAGCCCTCCTGTAAAGTCTTCACAGCACAAAGCTGTGTTCCTCTTGTCAATATAAGCTTTTGAAACAGTTGTAATTTCTGTGATTCTGTGTCCATCTGTGTCTGTTATCCCTTTTCTTTAACCTTACTCCCTGTGCTGACACCTGCTGCCAGGGTAGGCTTGGCAGAAGCACTAACACAGACAGCAGTACAGAAGGTTAGTGGCATTGCTCTTTTAGTAACCTCCTTGTTGCCTTTCCTCCCTGAGGGGACCTTTATGTAGCAGCGTTAAAATGCTAGTGACAGTAGCCACCTAACCTTCATTAGCACTGCTAGTATGCCTCATATCCTAATGATTGATGGTTCCAGAAGGGTTGTATTTTGTTTTCTGCCAAGAATAGAGTACTGCTAATAGAGGTATGCGGGCTGATACAAATACTGATTATTTAGCATTCTTAGTGACTTTGTATAAAAATTCCTGGAATCTCTGGCTGCTGGAGATTGCAGCAGTAACCAGGGGTAGTTGCATAGACAGTTGTTTCTCTTTTCAGCTGTAAGAACATACAGATCTGTGGCAATCCTTACTAAACCAGTTCTCTACAGTTATCAAAGATGTGCTGATTTGCCATACTGAAACGCTTTTATTGCAAGAAGTTCAGCAGTAGGAATGTCAGTTGTGTACTGCATAAGGTGCTCAGGGCACGCTGAGACGCAATTGTACAGGTAAGAGCTTGGCATAAGGGATGCTTTCAAATACCAGATCTAGGATCCCTGCAGTTTGTTGGTAGGGGAAAAAAAGTGTGCTGTCGCTTTAAAGACAAATTGGTACCATTAGTTCACGTTCATTATTTCATCTAGCAACCTGGTGAGGAAAATTACAATCCCCATTACAGCACCATTTGGTATTTTCTAAGGCAGCTAAAAATTACTGCTGTTTGGTGTCTCTTGGTATAAGCAAGTAGAACGGTTAACATTTGTGCATGGTGTGTTTCCTTCTGTGCAGTCAACTTTCTGTTCCTGGGAACTGGATATTCTTTGGATTTGTTTTGTTTAAAATTTGAAGCAGATAGTCTCCCATGAAACCACCTGCTGTACTTAGTATAGCTGGCATACTGAATTACCAGTGTTACGTAATTTGGCACTGATGTCCTTGTTTGAGGCATGCAAATTCTCTTTTTCTAAAGGGATGTGGGATTAAAGTTGGAGAATCATATTTGTGCTCAAAAAGAGACAGTGTTCACAGGCTAGGCATGTCTGCGAATGTAACAGAATATAACTACCCTGCCTGCTAGTAATTCATCAGTGTATTGCGGGATGATAAATATGCAAGTTCAGAAGTCTGTTTTTGAGGGAGAGAGCAAAGAGTATTAGACCTGACTTCATCAGAATATTTATTCTACTTTGGAAAGGTATGTATTCTTGTCTCACAAGATTTTGATTCCTTCAAAAATAAAAACAATCTAAGTTCATGAGTGTTTCTTGCTATCCATCCTGCTGCAGAACTCCAGGTGAATTCTAGGTGGGTGTTCATACTTCACTCCTTGGTCTGCAGGGAGAATGGCTTTTCTGGACTAGTCAGCTTTTGGACTCAACTTGCACGGATGATACTTGAATTTGTGCAAAAAATCATGAGGGGCATGGAGAAGAAATGCTTTGCCTGTTGCCCTGGCTAAGAACTCTTAATGAGGACGACCACAAAAGACAAATTGGTGAGTGCTCACAAACTGATTCTCCTCCTCAAACAAGTCTAAAAACTGAATGAACGTTTAGAACAAGTGAAGTTTCTATTGTACTTCTTCCTGACAACTTTTCATAGAAACAGGGGCGGCATATGTCACCGTTCAGCATACTCTTGGTTATCCAGCCGACGGGGGCAGTAAGCAATTGACTTGTTTAGCGTAGTGGTTGCTACAAGTCTAAATAGAGATCAAGTGAATCCTATCTGGAATGTCATTTTACTGATATCTAACAGAAATTCAGACTATATTCTTGGCTATCATCTTAAAGGTTATGTTCTTCGATTTAAATTATCAGCAATACTTTAGTGCGTAACAAAGTTAAGTGTTCCCAGAAGTGATTAAAATGCAGAGCTCCTGAAAAATTTGATAAATAATTTTGAAGGAAAGTACTGTAGCATTTCTTTGAGTTTCTTAATAGCTAGTTTCCATGGTGTTTTGAATCTGGATAACACTTCTCTGTTTTTAATATCCAGTCCAGAAGATGTATTTTCTTTCTTACATTGAGTTAGGTAATCATTTTGTCTGTGCTAAGTGTGATCTTAAAGGATGTATACCCTAACAGGAATTGTCTGCTTTACTGCGTACAAAATATAGAATATGGTTGCCACTTCTATTTATGAAAGGTTATAACTGAATGACTGTATTTGCAGCTCCCTGGAAGTAAATAATCTAGGCTGCAGATGCCAAACAAGCACTGACATCTGACAGCACAATAGTATTATTTCCTGGAGTTCATGCTAACATAGCTGGTGCCACATAAAAATGACTTCTGAAAAAGATGGTTAACAACAAATATTACTGACATTATCAGTTGTTTATTTTACATTAATTTTCCCTGCTGAGTAATATATAAATATTCATGGTATTATCAGTTTAGTTTATATTTTGAGATTTATGAGAAATGGGAGAGAAATTTGGTGTAAATATTTTAACTTTTCTAAATATGTAGTTCCTTTGAGTCTCTGACGATAGTCCCAGTGATATTAGTAGAAACAAAACTTTTAGAAAGGTTTTATTTGTGGGAGAACACTTGTGAAGTTGAAATGTATTTATTATGTAACTATCTGTGAATCTGGCGGAATTGTTATCTCACAGGTCTTTCTCTTCTTTGCATGTGTTTGATCAATACTGGTTGAACTATGGCTAAACTTTGAAGAAAATAAATGAGTTCTTAATTAGATTGTCATTGCCACTGGTGTATGTTGCTGAGAGCTGTTCACCTAGTATTAATTTTTCATCCTTTGGAAAGAAGCACTGTAGCAGGGGCAAGTCACAGAATCAAAATATATGATTAATCCCCGGTGAAGGTGGGGAGTGGTATTAATTTTAGTCTCAGAGGTAGCAGCCATTGAAGTCAGTGTGAAACTTTAAGGGCATATATATATTATTGGATGAGGATGACCCCTGTTTCTGCTATGTTAACCTTGAACCTGAAAGTGTAGGGAAGCTGGAGAAAAAGCTTTTAACCTGTGAGGGTGCCAGTTATGTGACATTAGTTTTATAACTGGAACTCCCTTGCTTAGCTTGCCACTCTAAAGAATATTCATTTGAATTGGTTGATTGATATTTTTTTTTTTTGAAGTAGATACGTTTCTCTAAGAATATTTTGTCTTTTAAAATTATTTAAATACGTAAATATTTGAAATGTTTTCTAAAAATGTTTGAGAAATTCAGTACAATCATTCAGTTTCTCAAACAATTTTGGTTGTTTTTTTTTCCCCCCATAGTTGCCTGTTTTTGCAAAAATCACCTTATCAGAAGGTTCCCAGTAGTCTTAGTTAAAAGAGCTGGCATCCTGCTCTGCCTGTTAAGTAGTGAATGCATAGCTTTGATCATCGTCGCTCGTAACGTGAAGAGGCTTCACTTAGCTCTTAATCTTTGATATTTTGTGGTGAAGCTCTGCTATGGCAATGGATAATTAAAATGGAAGTACAATGCCCTGACTAGGTATCGCTTCAGTTACAGAACTTTAAATTGTCTTTTCCTAAGGAAAGATTTTTAATTCAGTCATTTAATTAGTTTGCATCTGTGTTTGTATGCATACGTGTAATACTATTAGAAATAGCTGCCAGTATAACAATACTGGCCCTAGAATATGTAAATATAATCTTTTGCTGTTTGCACTCTGCCATTTACAAGATCTGATATTTTAATCTGTAATGCAGAGTTTTCCAGACTCCTGACCAGTTTTCTTATCGCTTTGTTATGTAAGCTAATGCTTCGATTCCTTGCATGTCTCACCAGCCACCAGGAGATGACATCTGTGTTTGTAATGCTTGTGAACAATGTAATTAAGCATTGTGAAGGCTTTGCTTTTTTTTTGGTTTTATTTTTTAAGAAAGATTGCTGAAATAGCTACATTTGATGAAATATCTAACAGTAATGACATTATGGCCCCAGGTTTAACATTCAATAAGCTACAGACCTGGCAGCACTTTATAAATGCTTTGTCCCTGCTGGATTGGTTTTAACTGTTTTGGAGTGGAAAAGGGTAACACCAGAAAAAAACCTATGAACTTCAGAAACAATTGGAAGTTTAAGAGCAATCATGGTGGGCCTCAAAATATTCCAGGGAAGTTGATGAGCTTTTTCTGACTGTAGAGATGAAAAATAGATGCACAGCTTCTTGAGCAGCATGCTAAAAAAATCAAAGCCTTCAGCTGGGCTGGTTTTGAGACGTTTGTTTCTCACTGTCATTTGATTTAGTTGTGACCTTTTGTCCTGAAACCTTGTCATGGTTTAGGCTGGGCTGGCCACCAAATGAATGGCAGATGCTCTTTTTAACCTCTCCCCCTTTCCAGAAGAGAAGGGAGAGAGAATTCTGTGCAAGGGAGAGAGACTCATGGGTTGAAAAGAAAACGGAAGTTCCTTTAATGAAATATTAATAATAAAAAGAAAAAATAATAATATCAAAAAAGAAAATAATGAAATCTATACAGTATATACAAAAGCAGTATCAAGCGCCCAGGGTGACGATCATGTCACCGTCAGGCACTGGGAAAGTTCCAGATTGGACTCAGTCATGGATGGGAACTGGATTCTGGATCTGGATTCAGGAATGCACGGATGGGAATCAAAGGCAGGCAAACAGACAGAGTCCTCCTCGGACACTGGCTGTTGAAGAAAAAAGCCGACCCTTTTGTTCTTCACCT
>NW_009647735.1:4484853-4501219 GCF_000708025.1 Charadrius vociferus | reverse complement strand
CTTCCCCGCAGCTGTGACCTTTCTATGCTTTTCCACTTCTGACCCTCCAACAGGGCAGATAAAGTTAGCTGACTTTGGTCGTTAGAGCAGTAACTTTTAAGCAAGTTTCCCTGCATACCATTCCTTGGCATCAACTGTAAGCATCAGATCTTATCACTGCCACAAGCAGACACTGTCTGAAGAGCATACCATTAATTTCGGAGAGTGCCGTTAGTTAGAAGAGACTTAACTGAAAATTAAAATTACTGAAAAGAAAATTGGTTCTGTTGTACCTCAAACCAGGTAAGTTAAAAAGAAACCACGAATCTGTCAGAAGCTATGTAGCCTTGAAAATAACAAGAAACCCAGTTGCATTCATTTCTGTATAATATGGGAAAGAAGTCATTTTTATACGATTAAGTTTCATGGTTAGTTTTGTGCAGTTCTCAATATCAAAAAACTCTTGGTGTTTTAAACAATTTTGGACTCTGCTATTAGTTCGTGCAATGATTGCTAGTTAGGTTTTTGAAGATAGCTTCCATTGTTTTAACTTTTAATTGGTAAGAAATTTCATAACTATTTATTTGATTGGAATTTTTAATACTTTTAATTATTGTGATTTTTAATAAGGACTCGGCAGCAGTGTCAGAGACAATTAGTATTTCAGATGGGTGTGTCATTAATCAGTATGCAAGAAATACCTGACCCGATAAAAAGAATCTTGTCACGCTTAAGCTTCTGTATAGTTTCACTTTGCATAAACGGATAGCAAACATATTAGAAATCTTACAGGAAGTTTGCCGAGATAAGGCAGTATTCCTTGCCAAGACACACCATTGATAATTTATAATTATAATACAGAGCTTGGTTATGTCACATTGTGACAGACATTTTATCATCACCCCAGTTCTTACTATTAATGTTTTTTTGAATGCAGAACAAAGTATAAAGCTTTCGCTGTAGCTGGTTTTGTTCTGACACTAGTTTTCACACAGTATAAATAAATTTTGTTTTACTGTTGTATCTGTGCTCAACACTCCCATACAGCCAGTCAATAACAGCAGTGCCATTTGGCTTTCTTTTTACTTTAAGAAAAAGTACAGTGTTTTCTTCTGCCACCTTAGTGTTGCGAAGACCTTCCCCTGAGCTTTGGGAAAAATGGATTGTTATTACCATAATTGGGTAGTCTGTGACAACTTGCTATAATTTCTTTATTAATAATGTTTCTTAATATGGAAAAACAACATCTTTGTGTGTTTGAATTCAGCTGCCCTGACAAAGCTAATTGCTCCTCGAGAGATGCCATCCTGGGATGTGCTTGGAGTGTGAAAAAGAACAACTGCTGACTTCAGTAACTTTTTTTTCCCAGCAATTTAACATTTTTCTTACAATTAGCCCTGGTGTTCTTCTTAGATTAACAGATCTACTAATAATATTGTGCTTTAAAAGCTGCAAACTGAGGAGAACATAACGTAGAGCATATTCAAAGGGTACCAGCTCATTACACTGACAGGTTTAGTAAGTACAACATAGTTAACCTTTAGCCTTCACAAATGCTTAAAAACATTTCAAATACAGTCTTGATCATATATCATAAGTTTATAAATTTGTGCTTTACTTGAAGAATAGGATAATCTGTTGAAGTGAGCTTTCTGATTGTTTTGATTGCAGTCATATTCTTTCTAAAGAGAAATTATAATTTGTCTGTATCATCTACTTCATTAACTCAAAATCTAACTAAGGGAAAAAGGGAACACCCCATAAATATATCAGTCTTTATATATGTGTGTATATATACACACACAAATATATGGATACGGAACAGTTTTTCTCATTAGTTCAAATACTGCTTTAAAAGCCTAATGATCCAAACGATGTAATTAATAGAGAAAAGCTCTTCAACAGTGTAGGTGACGTTACACAAAATATTCCTAGTGTCTGTCCCCTTTCTCTGGTGTTAGCTCGCCCTACCAGCAAGCTGTGGGTTGACAGTTTAGCTCTGCCTCGCGAAGTCCCAAGGGGTCGGCTGGGCAAGGTGACGCCGTTGCTGAGAGGACCGCAGGGTGGGGGTCTCCTTGGTTTGGGGTCTGCTTCAGGTTCTGTGTCTGTGTTTCCTTATCGGTTTCCTTCTCCTTCGTTCCCGGGTAGACGATGGCCTCTGCCTAGCCTCGACTGCCGAGAAGGGCTGTTGGCTGTTAGCAGCAAGCGGCCAGGCTTGCCAGGCCATTGCCGTAACCAGGGCCTGAGCTCCACCAGGAGTTGTGTGGCTGCCAAAGGTGGCCGCCAAAAAAACCAAAGCCAGGGCCTGAGACCTACCCTGCCTGTCAGGTCACTAAAGAGCCCAGGGCTGTCTGCTTGTAATGGCAAAAATCGTAAGGACGGGGCTTATAGCCCTTTTGAGTTTTTCTTGTGTAACTTCTAAAATCCGCAGGAATTACAGTCTATTATACAGGGAAATGCACAGATGAATATTCTCTTCCAAATCCCTTGCATTCCTTGCAAATCGTGCTGGAACTGCAAGGGGAGATTCTTAAGGAGACCTGATGTAAAATAAAGTGAATGAAACTATTCTGAACTTCATGAAACAGATTTTGGAAATAATAAGCATGAGATAATTTGATCAGGTAGAAGTTATAACAGTCAGAAAAGTAGGAGGGTTAATAGCAAAAACCAGTGGAGACTATGCACTAGGAAATGTTAGGGAAGGGATCTGTGTTCAAAAGGATCTGGCAAGAGCCAGCTTACAAGAGAGTTCCACTGCAGAAACCAATTCAGGTAATGATTGTGAATAATAAATGAGCTTCCAGACCCTGAAATAAGTTTGCTTGCCTTATATTAAGAATTTAAGGGGCCTTAGTTATAAGGAACAAAAGGAACAAAGATTGAATTGAACTCTGTCTTTAATTTGCGTTAGAATGTCAGCTCATGCACCTGTTTACAACTTAATACGGACTTCTTCAGCTCAAAGCAACTATCTTTTTGTTGTAACACAGATGTACTAAAATAGGTGTCTGAAAATCTTAACCAGTTTTCATTGGTGGAAATCTAGATTTTGAAGGAATACAAGCATGGCTAGCAAAACCAACAGGATTAAGGGGATGTTTACATAGATTAGAAGATGCTAATTTTATCAATGAAATGGAAAATGTAATATGAAACAGTATGCACAAGGTTATTTACCTCAAAGGAGATGGGCTGGAGCAAACCATAGACCTTATTAACCTTAGTTATAAGTCCTTGGGGTGCACTAAATTCTTAGTCCATTAAGTATAAAATGATAATCTGCAGGGGCTGTAGACTCATCATGTGCAAAATGATTTGAAAATGCAAGTGGGAGTTAAGAGAGTAATATTCACCCACGTCTGATTAATTCTTCACTGCTGCTGTCTCTGTGGATATATACTGCCTGATGTCTAACTTTAAGTCTGTGAACTTGTTGAAGTGCTCTGGGTGGTCAGATGGAATCTAATTTTCAGACTGTTCATTACAAAGAAATACAGACGGCAGTGGCTTGGTGAAATTTTACCCCAGTTAGAATAGCAGAGGACTTTCGAGTCATTTGTAGTACATGATTTGTTCTCTGTGTATCCTGCAGACCTACTTGTGTCTATTCCTGGTTTAAAATGACTCAGTGCTACCTGGCTGTATTTCTGTATTTTACAACTCTTCAAAAAGTGACTCATTTGTGATATTCATTTTCCAATTATATGTTATGCTTTCTCAGTGTGTTGTGTTGTAAAGTCTGCTTGTTTTAGTAATGTAAACTCAAAATATGACATGGAAATGATCTAAAAAAAACCCCAAAAAACCAACCCCCAAAAACTCACAAAAAAAGGCCTAGAGAACATTTTCATACTGAAGCACAGAAATGCTGAAAAATTTTAAGTCTATGTTAATCACAGTGATTTCTATGAAGTGAATAATACAGACTTGTGAATGCTTCTCATATGAGAAATGCTGAGATTTAAGACTACTGTCATGGGCTGTTAGTTCTTTGTTTATGGAAACTGGCTTTGTATATTGATAAAAATGGATTTCAATCTTTCTAAATATGAAAACATACAAATGGGGTATATATCTTCACTGGTACTGACCTCACTATGATAAAGGGTTTGAAAAACTGTTTGACAAATACCGATTGTCTTTTTTGTTTTCATTTCTGTTGGCTTTTTTGCTAAAGTGTCTTCAATAGGCAAGGATTTCTGGATAGTAAATTTCAGTGCATTGATATTTCTCTGCTAAGGTGAGAAAGGGAAAAAAAATAAAACCCACGTGACAGTGAAGTTAAGATTTATTGCTTATGGGCCTGACAAGCTATGATTTCCTTGGCAACTGGTTATTGTGGTATACCTAATACCAAAAATCAACCAGGAATTGTGAAAAAGTGGCACTAATCGGGAATAAGTTTTATGTGAAAATACACTGTATTGTCAGTGTTTTACAAATGGGGTACGTGTGTAATTATTCAGTGGATACTTCTTACTTTGACAATATGAGATAGAAAAATAGGACCTGTAACTTTACAAAAAATCTTTTCAAGTTGAAGAGGGTACAGTTCATACTAAATTAGGAAGGAAAGGAAGAGGAATTTGCCTCAAATATTACAACAGTTTAATAATGCTATGATAACGACCTTTTTTAGCTGCAAACATTTGCACATTTTGATAACTTTATGTATGTCTTAGATTGCTCAGTGTTCTCAAACACATGCGTCTAAAACTCACATACATAAACTCATAATGAGATCTGTGAGACAGGAAGACTGACATTGACCTGTTCTTTCTTTTTGTTATGTTTTTTCCTCAGAGAAAAGCATGCAAGGATGTTTGTTTAGGTCCATGCTAGAAGAAATCAGTCTACCTGTGCTGCAGATGTCATTATGAGTTTACTGAATCTGATAACTTGGGTTTGCTTCTCAACCATCGGATTTACTTCTGGCTATTTAGATATACATCTGATAATCGTTTGGCCCATGTGATGAGAGTATTTTCCATCCTATGAATCAGACCTTTGTGTACCACCTTTTAAAACAAAACTGTCTCTAAGATTCCCATTACACCTGAATTTTTAAAGGTAAAAATTTTACAAGCGACAAATTATTCTTTAGATTTCATAATTTCACCAGCAGACCATTGCAAGTACTGTTTCATTCTTTTCCTTCAGCAGCGCAGTCATCACATTGAAACAGTTTTGCTAAGATTTGCTTCTAATAAAACCATTTATTTTGCTAGGAAAATCAGCATTAAAACAATGACAGTGGTTTAATGCTTAAGTTGCATTGATTCTCCTTTAATGAAAATGTTTAGGTTTTACCTGTTTCAAATTTTCATTTCATATCATGTTTTCCATATAGTACAATAGCCATTTCCTATACAATGCGTATATCTTATCTGTCAGTTCATACTCATTTTCAAAGATGACCTTGTATAATTTCGTATCTATGAAATAGTTGATTGCATCTGATACGATGGCTTTGCAGAAATAAGTTCCAGGATGTTTTATTTAGAGCTACATTGTGACTTTAGCCCATTTGTGAGCTGTGGGTTGGAGTAGGGGATTTCCAGGGTCCCTTCCAACCCCTAATCCTGTGATTTGTGATGTCCTTGGGAGTCCTCCAGTCTGTAGCTTGTTTGAGCAGGAAATCACTGCTCCAGATTCATTTAGCCAACTTGGTTTTATTGGCAGCCGGAGTTCAAGGTCTGGCCATTCCTGATCTAAGTCTTTCGTTTGCCTTTTGATTTGAACAAAGAAAAGTGTAGAACATAGGAATAGTCGTAATGGCTGAGACCAAAGGTCAGTCTAGCTAGTGCCCTGTCTTAGCGGTGGCCCTGCGCAAATGGAAGAGAAGGAACAAGGGCAAAGTATATGCAAATCTTTCTTCGAATATTCTTCTAACCTGCGATTACTTTTGAATCAAAGATCCTGAGCTAGATGTTTTGTTTAGGGTGTATCTTGGCATGGATTTTTCTGCCATGATCCTTTCCAGTCTTACTTCACACCTTTTGCCATTAGATGAGAAAATACATTCCCTGAGCATAAAGTAAAATAAAAGGATATTTTCTTTTTTAAATCATAAGAATTCTGATATCTGTAATGCCAGTGGAGGTCTAGCTCTCTTTGCATTAGGAAAATACACAGCGGAAAGTAACTTAATGAAGTTGCTGTTTATCTGTTCAAATGTTTAGCTGTATTTTATATTTAAGTAATGAAGTTACAGAGATGCCTTTTGCAGTCCACAGTTGAACTGGAACGATTGCCTCTGATAAAAAATTGAGATAAAGGCTAAAAATTGAGATAAAAGCTAAAACGATATCTAGTGTCCTTGCTGTGGAGCGTGAGGGCGGCCAAACTGAAGATTGTAGCCATTCTCTCCTTTCTGAAACTACCTTCAATAGGGTAAGCCCTCAATTCTTCTGTTTCCTGAATTGCAACCAGATTTGGGAAGAATGGATGCCATTTCAGTATATTACCCTAAAAATACCATTCTGAAGGGTGCAAAACACTCCTTGTACATGACCAGTGTTGCAAATATATATTCAAAGGGCAATACACAGACGGCAACTTTCGTTAGGCACTGCAAACGCTTGGGTATCAAGGGTTGCTTTTTCCCTTTAGAAGAATCTTAATTTATTACATTAAAATTTGAGAAATCGTTAGGCACTGCAAACGCTTGGGTATCAAGGGTTGCTTTTTCCCTTTAGAAGAATCTTAATTTATTACATTAAAATTTGAGAAAGCTAATTTTTCATGCTACAATATGATGTTCAAGACAACCTTTTTCTTTGGTGGTGTAATTGGTGTAATTGTGTAAGAGTTATAACAATTTCATGTGAGTTCTTGAATTACAATAAGTTTGTCTTTTAGGAATATTCTTTAGAGCTGTTCTTTAGGACCACAAACAAAAATTGTGAGAAATTAATTAATCATGAACTATGTACAGGCCACATGCTGGCAGTATCTAACTGTTCATAGTAGGTGAATCGCAATAATATTCTAGTTTAGGAAAGTTGATAGGACTATAGCCTTGAAATTGCTTGTGGAATAGAACTTTATATTGATATACTTTCTTAACTTAATAGTTTCATTGCCATCTGCTTTATTCGGCTCTGTGTTGATTCAAAATAGTTAGCACATGTATATTCTAGTGAAGAAATTAATGAAAATATCTTGCTTTCAAACAATTTAAACAGAATCAACGATGACAAAGGTTACAACACAGCAGTGCCAGATAATCTCAGTATACTTAAAGGATTTTTCTGCTTTTGGTAGTTATAGCAGTCTACAGTCGACTTTTGACATGTGAGGAACAGGCTGAACATCTGCAATCCTGTTGAGTGAAACAAATTTTGAAGTTATTAAAGTGTAACTCTGATCTTTTAAACTTTTGAGTGATTGTCATCACTGTAGGCTTGGTGATGCATGCCTTCGAGCATGAACGCTGAAATTCTGTATCTTTTCAGGTGCCTGGCTCTTTGTGCAAAATCCATTTGATGTGGACGTACCCTAGAATAGGAAGTGAGACAGGGAACTCTTTAAGGCCCACATTTCTTCCACCATTAGTGTTGTTTCTGTTAATAATCACTTTTATCTGTTGCTGTGAGAAATCCAGACTCAAGGCATCCAAGAATTACACAGAAGCAAAGAGAGATTATACGTTCTGATATGGTTTATTCCTAGAGGTTGATTGGGCTTTTTTGTTATTTTTGGATGTCAAAGGTTGCCAGTATGTTAAGTCTGCAAACTGTTCTGTCTGGAAGAATTTATAGCCTTAATTTCAGCAAGTGCCTAAATTTACACAGGTGCAAAATCTTAATTAGGCCCAAATATACCACAGATAGATGATTTTTTTTGTAATTTCACAAACAAGAAATTAAACGTACAGGGTCTTAGTATTTTTCATATATTTCTCTCTGGATATCATGATTAGCGATTTCTTTGGGAAATAAAATAAATTGCTTAAATAGACATATTTTTCTTGATGTTCTTAAGGTCTTTTCCAGCTATAACAATTCTATGATTCTGTGAGTCTTTCCTTTGCTGAATTTATAGCAAACTGGTTGATGGTTCCATAGATTTACTTATCTTACAAAATCATTTGTGACAGAATCCATGCACATCAGTGCAAGATGTTTTTCCTTGCATTTTTATTTTAATTGTATCACTTGAAATGTTATTAGCTACCATAAACTTACTATCTGCTCTTATGTTTACAGCTCATTAGAGTGGTGGATCACTTATGTCAGTTCACTGCAGTGATTGTTCCCACAACACTGAAGACTTAAATGTTTTGTGTTGTCATTTTTATCCATGCCAGAGGTGATGCTTCATTATTAAAATAATTGCTTAATTCTTATTTCATTGAAATAGATTTTTGTTCTTATGAGGTGAAAAATTTGGAGCCGTTAGTCTTTGTTTTGTTGTGCATTTGGGCTTTTTCACTTGGGCTTTTTTTGCACTTTGTGCAACTTGGGCTGCTGTAATTGTGTGTAATGGTAACCTCAGAATTGTGTTCTATACATTGTTGTTCCCTGTGGTTTCCTCTACAAACAGTAATAGCCAGGAATTGTAAAAATTTCGCACGTGTTTCATTTTTATTGTAAAGGGAATTCTGGTCTTAAATTCTAAAAATGTTATGGGAAGCTATATTCAGGAAGTATCCTCATTTCACGGTAGATTGTATTGAACTAAGAAGTTGCAACAGCTAAGGCAATTCATGCAGCTGTAGAAATGCTCATCAGTAGTATCTCACAACTCTTCTTAATGAAGAAAACCTATAGTTATTTAGACAGCTGAGAGACAATATGAGCCATTGGTAAATAGGACCAGAGATTGTTTATGTCAGATTTTGGTATTTGTAACCTCTGTGCTTGTGGAATTGAGATTTTTGTTGTAGTTGTGCACTCTATCTTCAGTGTAGCTCTGCTGTTACCAGCCGCGTAACTTATGCTCGCCTCTTTTTGATTCAGACTGATCCTACTGCTGTGTACTGTCAGGGTTAAGTCCGGTGTAGGAGAAGTTTCTAGGGCTGATCTCTAGGTCTCAGTGGAAGGTCTTTTTATAGAACATGCCTGAATAACTAACTCTTCTGGGAATGATCCATTCCTAGTTTCCATGGTTGAGTATTGCTTATGTAAGCATCAATGGGGTATTATTTGAGAGCAGCACCAAAATTTTTATTTTGTATCATTCCTCCCATATTTGAAAAACTGCCATTTCATGTGTACAATAACAGTTTTTATGACATGTTAGGGCACAAATCAGTGTCTGACCTTATAAAGCAATTTTATGCTATACACTTTTATAGGTGTAATATAGTATTGGAGACTTTGAATCATAAGAGGCTATGAAACTATGTAAAGAACATTACAACCTATCTCAGGTTTTAGATGAGAAAGATGAGTTGCATAATTACGAACTTTTTAGTCTTGGCACTTTTTGCCGCAAGATACTGTTTATGCGTTTCTCTTCTAAAAGGTTTCTTTGCAAAACAGTTCTTTAAAGCTGAGGTTTCAATTCTAAGCAATAAAAAGCAAACCTCAGAAATTTAGGGAACACATATTCCATAAAGGTTGTATTAGAAAAGCTCATTTCAAGGCAAAATTCATGGAAGAGACATCAGCGTTCGTAAGCTGGACAAGTTGAGGCACAACTTCAAATTGGCCCGTGACCCACCACACTGCTTACCTGGCAGCAGATTGCTTGGCATGAGTGTACCTCTGCCTGCACCTGCTCTCCGAGAAAGTGCCTGAGGATGGATTGGGCAAAACCATGCTCTTTGGGACAACAAAGGGGCTGTTCCTGTGTTCTTCACCGTAAAATGTAATGGGGGAAATGGAACACCCCATGTGTACAGAGGTGAGTTCTTGTTGTTGGTCCAAATAATGCTTTTAAAGTCTAATAATCCAAATGATACAATTAATAGAGAAAAGTGCATGTGCGGTGCTATACAAAGTTTTCCTAGTGTCTTCCCTTTTCTCCTGTAACAGGACTGCAGTAGGCAGTATGGACAAGATCATGCTGTTTTGTATGAAGTGGTAAAGAACTTAGCAAATTTTGCCATACTTTTTTTCCTCAGTATCAGTAAATTAATTATTATGGCCTTTTCTATTTACTGTTTATCTGTCTTCAGCTAGAGAGAAAATCAGTTAGTTTCACTAAACTAACAACTAGTATGAAATAGCATGTAACGGCTTCTGCAGACCACTGGTTTGGTGGTCAGAGTGTTCATCTGGGACACGGGAGGCTAAAATGTGAAGGCTCAGGAGGTCAGTGTGACGTGCCTGAAGGAGTGTGCTAACTGATGCACAGCATGGTCAGTCAGGGGCCAGTTTGCTTGAAGCCATTGTCTGATCCTGTTTAACGTAATAGTTAAGCTAATAAACAATAAAGTGTTCATATAGGTGTAACTGTAAATTTTGCCTAGAAATGAGGGATTTTTAAGTGAACCCCTTTGACTAATGAGGTTCTCTTGTATCTTGATGCTGTGATGTGTGGTGAAAGTTTTGGAAAACTTAATTGGGCTATGTGAAATATTTTATGCTTGACTATTGGCTTTTATTTTATATATATTTTGGGTGTTAGAAATTTATTAGCATCCTCTCTCCAAAAATGAGATTCCTTTCAAGTTCTCCCACTTAGGGTCATTTCTTAGCTAGTTTTCAAAATCTTGGCTATAAATATGTATATCTTTAAGTAACAAAGTCAGAAAGAATTAGAAGGCAGACAGAACTGCCACAGCCGGGCAAGCATTTTCAAATATTCAAAAGTAATCTTAGCCAAAATAATTACTATTGAAACACAACAGCACGTTGTGCTGTTCTCTTAACCTGTTAAGATTTCATTTTTCCCACTGGCAGAGCATGCAGTGGTAATTTTGCATCGCGCTTTTTGTGTGCATATGTAGACGAATGTTCATAATTCACAAAGTTTGCTGTCTGTTAGCGCAAATGATTTTGTTATGGAAACATTTTTGCGTAAGCAGACACTTAATCATTATGCTCTATCTTATGCTTCTCTATCTCTTATCTTATTCAAATAAGTAATTAGACAAAAGAGCCACAGTACTTTTATTTCCCAATTATAATCAAACTGAGAGTGACTCAGCAGACATGTAGCTTTTTCTAGGAACAGTGACTATATGGTAAGCCATAGCTTGCGTGATTAGAATTCTTGATTTTTGGCAAATATTTGGAGTTAAAAATGGTTTATTATTGTGTTAGAACTTTTTTGGTTATACTGATTTATCACTGCACGTGTCTGGTTCCCACTGCTTCTGCACAGAATCATAGAAAGGTTTGGGTTGGAAGGGACCTTGAAGATCATCAAGTTCCAACCCCCCTGCCCTGGGCAGGGACACCTCCCACCAGCCCAGGTTGCTCCAAGCCCCGTCCAACCTGGCCTTGAACACCTCCAGGGATGGGGCAGCCATAGCTTCCCTGAGCAGCCTTGGCCAGTGCTTCCTCATATCTAATCTAAATCTCCCCTCTTCCAGTTTGAAGCCATTACCCCTCATCCTATTGCTACGTGCCCTCGTAAAAAGTCCCTCCCCATCTTTCCTGTAGGTCCCCTTTAGGTACTGGAAGGGGACTATAAGGGCCCCCCAGAGCCTTCTCTCCTCCAGGCTGAACAACCCCAACACTCTCAGCCTGTCCTCATAGGAGAGGGGCTCCGGCCCTCTGACCATCATGCATGTATGGGAAGGATCAGGTAAAACCAAAATATTGCTGGGACAAAAAATCTTAGATAAGAATTGTGACTTCCATATTGTCTAAAGGGAGCTTGTTTATTCTCAGCTGAAGTAAACAGCTCTTGGTTTTTCTCAGCTCATCACCTAATATAGTCTGGTTACTGCTCTGGATTTCTAGTTAATGTCAACGTTAAATGCATTCAACCAAGATAAACTGTAAACATAAAGAAGTAGTAAACTGATAAATTTGTTCCTCGTGCGTACACTTTAAATCTGGCTCACTGTTTTATATTTAAATATACATTTTTGTCTTTGTTTTTGTTTTTTTTTCTTTTTTGTTGTTGTTCCCAGGCCATATTTTTAGGAAACTCCCAGGCTTTTTTAAGTAGGAAATCCCCAAAGTTGTAGTGTTTTATTAATTTCTATTAGAGGCAACTTGATAAGTTTTTTCACCGGAGAGCAGGGAAGACTTATTCCATTAGAACCATCAGGATGTATTTTCTGGCATATAGTGGCCTTTTATGTCCTTAAATGCTTCCGTTTAATGATCACGAGGAAACTTCTACAAATCTCTGAGAATAGATAGGATTTTTACTCAAGAATGCTGGAAGCATTTTGCCATTAAATTTGTCTAGGTTCATTTGAAGGGGAGGATTGTGGTACCATGCTATGACTCTTCAGTACTTTTTCCATGTTGAAATACTACTTCTCTGCACTTTTCCCAGGCTTCCCCCCCCTTTTTTCCCCCCTCAGGTTAGTTTATTAGAGCTTCTTTGAGTACATAGAAAGGAAATGGTGACATTAATCAAATTTATAGTGGTAGGGCTTCAGCAAGTCTTGTTGTATACGTTAACTACTGGAACTTCTTTTGGAAAGTCTCTATTTCATAGGCATGCGAGGGTAAGAAAAAAAACCCTCACAAGATTCACAGTATTTTCTTTTAACAGGAATCTGTTTGGGGTTTTTGTTTTTGGTTGCAGTTGTGTTCATACTTAATCAATTTTTTGAGAGCACACCGAGCAAAATAATCTGCCACGTCAGATACACGAAGCAAGAAACTCGATGTTACTTCGCTATTCAAACATTGTATTGTAGCTCTGTCTGTGACCCAGTGCTGTAAAAGGGTGGGGGGAACACCAGAAAAAGTGAAGGGAGAGGAGGGGAAGGGAAAAAAGTGCAGCACCAGGCTTGGTTGATCACGGTACTGTTTTCACACGTTGAGTAATAAAACAACAGTGTTGGTCAGAAATGTGAGACGAATCAATAATTGTTTTATTTTGGCAGGGTATGAACCCATTTGTGGAATTAATAGCAAAACTTCATATTTTCAAGAAGTAAGGTTTGGTTAGTTGGAATGAATGTTTGAGTATAAACAAGGAACCACATAATCCATGTGGAAAATTAACGTTCTTAAAAGCCCAACTTTAAAATTCCACCAAAATAAGCATCAATGTAAAGAAAGCAATACTTCTATCTTGAATGTTTCTTTATATACTTTATGGACCTGTGGTATATGTCATGTTCCATATTGCTGATTACACAGAAGAGACTTGGAATCTCTACAATACCCAATAAAATCTCTGTCATCTATCTGTCTTAACTTCATTAAAAATGAAGGTTGTTCTTACTGCTTGGAGCCTAGCTTACAGAACAGAAACCCCTAAAGTATGGCATAAATCATTTGAGGGTGGATACACCGATCAGATTCATTATTTCTTGCCGTTGTCCTGAAGCATTTTGGAGAAGCAGGTATTGGGCTAGCAGAAAAAAAGTGGATTAGGAAACCGATCATTGTGATAGGACTCCATCAAAGCCTGAAACAGGTGTATCTAGTAGCAAGGTTCTAACAATATACAAAGGCATTTAAATGCAGTTTTGCCTTTAAGAAGTAAAGAATCCTTGACGTGTCTTTGCTTTTAGAAGCTGTAATAATCCTCCAAATGTCATTTGTACTTTAAAAGCTTATTTACAGAAGACAGACCACTGTTAATGACATTTGCATGGAAATTTCGCAAATGAATATTTATAAATATGAAATAAGAATACAGTACGGTGTAGTGTATGTACTGACACAAACATTTCTATAGAGTTGTATGATTTTTGTTGAACTCAGCATAACTGACAACTCTCTTGGGGAAACACTAAACAGCTTGTTCCACATACAGATGTCCCTTTGGCATCTTATTATAAAGACTGGAAAACATACTGTTTTACTGGCAATAAAGCAGCAATAATGTCTTAATAGAATCTGAAAGAATAACTAAGCACTTCAAATACCTGAAATAAAGGGATAATTGAAGTTGCTTTGGGTTTAGGCCTCAGTAATTTCTTACTTTGTAATAACTCAGGTGATTGTTTATATCTAATGAAAGGCAATAAAATAAGAGCACATTATTGATTGAGGACTTAAACATTTACTTGTACCTATAGCGTGTCTCGTTGATAGACATCATCGTAATTGAAGAAACAAATTATTTAAATTATATCTCATTATGCTTAGTATGAGCCAGTAACTCACTTGCACAGAGACTTTTTTTATCCTTTGCAAAAAATTTGATGAGTATGTTGCAAAAACAATCCCCTCAGATAATTTGTACTTGTAGTTTTCATGTTAAAGTGTGATCATTGAAATTGTCAGGATTATTTATCTCAAATACTCAAACCTCTAGAGTTAGATTTCTACTACCATATTTAAAAAATAAGATTGATTTTTATTGTTCTGAGTATCATAGTCTTTATGGTTAGGCTCTTAAACTTTTCTCTGTAGATGCAGACCCTTCAAGTACACAAGGCAGGCAGGCAGTTTCCACCCTAATCCAAGAACTGACAGATGGTGTTTAAAGAAAAGCAGTGAATGTGATATGAATAAGAAGCTTGATTTCCAACATCAAGAACCAATTTTATGTTTTTAGAACATTTTGGTAATGTAATGGGTTACAGTAGAAGCTCTAAAGGTGTCTGATCATGGTCTGCTGGTCAAAATGTAGGTAGCATCATCTCCATCATAACTATGCAAGTCTGCATTTAAAATTTTTATTGTTGGCATTTAACCTTATCCTGCTGCAGTATAGGGAAATGTGGGATATATTCATTATGGAGTTAATATGGCAGGAGCTCCTTTGTTAGCATTGCCTTTTGGATGTTGTGCTGCCGGTAATGTGACAAAGGGTAGAGTTGTATGTGCCCTATTATCATTATCACCAGTGGAAATTCTCTATCAGCCCAATTTTTATGAAAGACCTTGCTTTCCAGTTTAGAAAAAAAGGCAAATTATTTTTCCACTTCTGTGTGAACTGCTCTCCTGCCATCCCCCAAAACCTGAACAACAGAAGTGGTGATACGTGCACTCTTGTGCGTGGAGGGTCAGTTAGGTCATGAATCACGCTTCTTTAATGTGCCTGTTACAGTGGTGAAGAGATAATTGCTACCTTCTTGCTCACAGTTTCTGTTTCTGATGTAGACTCGTATATGCGTGAGAAACTTTGGAAAAAGAGGAACTAGCAACCCTTAGTCTGTATAAACGATGATTTCAAGCTTTTTGGAGATTCTTATTTTCTTTGCTAACTTTCACAATGCAAATAAAATTGCTCCAGTTCACAGGTTTTTGTGTCTTGACCATTGCAAATCACCTGAACTTTTTCACTGGGGGAACAGTAAAATATAGGTGAAGAATCTTGTAGAAAAGATGTCAATATACCTTGCATTAGCTGTCTCCATAAAGCTTAGTAACCAGTGGGTTTTCCATGGCAAGTTTAATTTTCAAATGTCTGGAATGGCAGCGAGTAGAATCTTCCTTCGCTTCACTCCTCCTTATAGGGGGGGAGAAGAAAAGCAAGCGGATTCTGGGCTTTTTCATGAAATTTAAATTTTGAGACTGGTGCCTGAAGGAAGATAAATGGAAAGAAACTGCGCTGAGACAGCAGGATTGTGGTCATTCTGTCTGACCAGGCCTCTGCCAAAATACATTGATGTAATAGCAATGCCAACCTTCTACACATAACACAAAGTTTAATCAAGCTAAGCTGTTACAGCTGGTTGAGGAAGAATTTGAGAAGCTGTAATACAAAAACAGTAGAAACACAGTTCAGTGTTTTACTTGTGAAATGGTTCTTCACTGGAAACCTATTTCATATAATTGCCATGATATTTTCTGCCATGACAAGTGTGGAATCATTTGTTAAATGTTTGAAAAATAACAGTATGAAGTCTTCTTTTGTATGTCAATTGTATGGGTAAGAAAATTGAGATTTTTTTTTTTTCCAAGAAAATTTTCTTTTCTCATTTGAATGAAGAAGTATTTAGTTTTAAAATCTACATTTCTCAGCACACTTGATTTCTGTTCTTCGAATCTGTTTTCTAAAAACTGGGTTGCCTTAAATTTGGTCTGTTTGTTACTCTGTCCTTGATGAATTGTACTCCGATGCATCATTTTGGGTTATTTCAGTGATAAGGAATAGCCCATAATACATTTTGAGTAGTTAGTAAAACAATTCTGTTTTCTACCGAAGATAACAGACAGCAGCTGATAACAGTTATCCTAGATGGGATTTATTGAAGAAGAAAAATCCTATAAATAAGAATCGATATTTCAAGCAATAAACTATAATAGTATACAAATAAAGCAGTACGTGGGTGATCTTAACAGGATGTTTCTGCTATAAAATTACAATGACATATTTTAAGTTACAAGCTGCGTTGGAG
>NW_009647735.1:4451606-4484812 GCF_000708025.1 Charadrius vociferus | reverse complement strand
TAATTCAATTCTGCTTTTTCTTATTTTATGAAAGTTCTTTCACTCATCTGGTTTTCAGAAGGTGCCAGGACATTGTGGATTAGAGCCAGAAAGGCTACATCTCGGTGTGAATTTGAAAAATAACCAATACTGGATTTGTGTGTCGGAATCTGCTCTGAATGGAAAGTTACTCTTAAGAGGATGCTTAATCAGTATATACTGTAGATCAGTTCCTAATATGTAGACTTAGCAGTGGCCTCTGAACAGAAAAAGTAGAATTACTGTGTAAGAACTGCAGGAGAGCAGCTATATAGCTGTAAATACATCTATATATATTTATTCTGTACAAAAAATGTCACTAAAATTCCATAACAGTACATGATGGTATGAGACTTAAAAAAAAAAAAAAAAAAAAACCAAAAAAACCCCCAAACAAATAGGGGAAATTTACTATGTACTGCAACTACAATAGCTGTCTGCCTTCAGGTGATGAATGTTATTTTTGTGTCGGTCACCCTGCCAAGCTCTGTGGGTTTTTTTTACGGAATGCACAAAAACTGCTGTGGACCAGATTACAATCAACAAACTCTGTATGTCCCTAATATAACAGTGATGAGAATCAGTTTCTTGTATGCTTTGTCTAGTGTCTGTTAGTAAGTAAGACTAAACCACACTAGTCAGCTGAATTTTTATTCATCATGGTACTCTTATTTCTCTGTATCCAGGGCTGGCACTGTGAATTAATGTAAATCATTCCTCTAGTTTGGTGTTATATTTTGATGTGTTACAGTCACACCCTCCCTCTCCCCTTTTTCCCCTCTCCTGTCCTCTCTTCCACTGCCACCACCACCCCCCCCCCCCAAAAAAATGCTAATTTTCTATATAAAATACATAGCTGTCAGTTCTCATAGGCGGGCTGAATGCATTCTAAAGTGTGCTTGCCAATGATTTTATGCAACACAAGAAACATTGCAGCATTAGTTGAATATTAACACAAAAGTTCTTGGTTTTGAGTACTCTCTTCTCTTAAGCGAGGTAATAAGCTTTAAAGGCTTGCTGACAAAGAAATGAACTCTATGTTGTCAACTTCTATCTGAGAATAGTTTAAATACAGTATTTTCTACTTATTAATTTTGATGCATAAGAGAATTACCCACTATAAAAACAACACTTCAAAAATTCTTCAGAGTGAGCAGCAGTAGAGAGTTACTTTCTAAGAAAGATCTGATTGTTCTGATCAAACACATTCATGAAGTCATGGTATCTGTCTGGCCTTCTGAGATTATTGTGTAAGAGATATTTGTGATAGGTTTTGGTGAAGAGGCCATCTACTGATACTTTTTTGTTTGTCCTCGTGCTGTATTTGGGGAGAACAGTTTCCTTTTCCCTGTCTTTTTAGTGTATAACATAAGGGACTTAAAATCTGTAATTTTAAGTTCATAGAAATGTTGATGTCATGGTGTTACTTTAGAGTATCTCAAAAATGAATGGTGGCTATTAGGATAGTTTTTAAATAACCCACAACATTCTATTTATAACTTGGTATTGATCCTGATACACAGATGAAGGGATGTGCAATAATGTAATAAAAAGGTAAAATGCCTTTTCTCACTCATAACCGTGGGCTTATCTGTCATCTGCACACCCCTGAGCACAATGCATCTCCAGACCTGTTGGCATTGGATGGGGACCCTGGCCAAAGAGGTTAATGCAGAGGCTGTTGTAACATGGAGTTGGAAGGTGCGTAGTGGTTAGTCAAGTTAAATCAAATGCTTAATTTTGTCTAGACTGATAATTAAATCAGTGTGCTTTTTTTCTGACCTCAGCCCTCACTTGTGTCATTTCACTAAACTGAGCCGACAGGAATTCTTGAAGGAGAATGGGACTGATCTGAATGCCATAAAAATGAGCATTTGCCATGATCTTTATCAACTACTTAGTGCCAATATTCAGAACAAAAAAGAAGTCACAATAATGGGATTCAAGCTCCCCAAGCTTATGTATGAAGAGAAAATGAGGCCATAATTCTGCTGCTAGTTTCAACAGAACTATCTGGTACAGTTTTGTATCGATAACACCGTCTTTCAAGGAATACTCAGCCTCTCCGTGGCATCCTGTTGACTTGTTTAGTACAGTGAATCAAAGGTTGGGCCGGAGTCTGTAAAAACTGCCTAGCACAGCGTGTTAAATTTAACCATTTTGTCAAAGCAAAGAACGAAGAAAACACTCTCAAGGGGAAGCTCTGGTTGACATTTGGTGTGTTTGTCAGCTACTGCTGTGAAATATGTCACAGGTTCAAAATGTAATACAAATTACATCTATTCTGTGTATTAGTATAGTCTGAGAGCCACTGTTAAGCCCAGATTTTCTTCATATTGGAATTGCGGTGAAAGCTTCAGCTCAGATTTCTTTCACAGGTGTGTAAGTTACTGGTGAACTACCAGTAACGTCTACTTGCTCCCTGGATATAGGACACATATATATATGCAAAGTGATTATGTAGCATGGGCTGAATGAGTGCTCAGAGTGTAGCTCGCATGATACTGTTCAGGAACAGCCATTGTAGAAAACATTATCATTAGAAGTAAAAAAAATGGCCGTATTTCAGTGGTTGCAGCATCCGGCATTATCGTCATAGTTTAATAAATATAGTTTTGACATCCCTCTTCTTGCTGTCAGGCTGTCATGCTTGGCTCCTAACGTTTACAACTATCTTACTAATTCTAAAGACAGAATATATGTTTTTCAGGTGGAAATGTATATATTAAGATAAAAAGAATAGGGTTTTTTCTGATGTTAGTGAACAATCAAAAAGTTTTCAAAGCGGTAAATACATTGTTTTCTTTATATTAAGAAAGCAGAAAAGAGATGAGCAATTTCATTAGACTTTCTAAGCATTAATTCATTTGGATGAACATGGCGTGACTTCATTTGAATATCTGAATGTTAATTGCATTGACATTGTTATTAAAGCAATTAACTTATCAGCTATTTTTGACTATGGCTAATCAACTGCAATAAAGTAGTGTGGCATGAAACTTTATAGAGCTATATTCACAGAATGATGGTCAGATTGCTCTCTATTAAAAAAGAGTACTGGGATTTATTTATGAATATTCATTTTAATTAGTACATATTTGTTGAGAAGTAATTTGACAATCATCCTTAATAATATGTGATCTTGCCTATAAGCTGTCTGTATATATAGACACAACTGTATGTAGACAGAAGGTTTTATTAGAGAAATAAATTAATGTTTTAAGTATTGGTTTTAGAAGAATAATTTACTATTTACCCATTAGGGAGAGTTGTTGGTCTATCTTAACACACTGGCAATCTAATTTTCTTTTTAAAAAAAATATTAATTATTCCTCCTAGCCAAAAAGGACTAGATCATTAACCCCAAAGGAATGGTAATAAACAAAAATAGTTTAAAAGCTTTATTAAGTTCAATTAGTTGGCTGTAGCAGACTAATTTTGTCATGCTTTGGTAGACAGTGTATTGTAAGTAATTTTGATGATCTCCAATTGAGTTGGGCAAACAAGCCTGCACACTAAAGCAAAAATTGAATTGTCTTGATAATTACAAAAACCATTGGCCTGTTTGGTATTTGTGATAAATGGGTTAATTAGCTACTTTTTTATTACATTTAGACTTTCAAAGCAGTAGAACAGTGGTAATTTATTTTGCTGTGTAAACTAGTATAGTCAAAATTCTATTGTTCTGATTTGTTCAGGATAAAAATCTTTAGAGCTACTTGATTTAATATTAGATAAGTATGTCTGTGGATATAGTTTTCATTATTTGCAGTTGGTTTATGTAATTTATGTAACTTGTTTTTATGCTAGTCATTTTTCAGTCTTCTGCCTAACAGTAAAGCAAGTTTTGTCTCATTTCAAAGGGCCCATCAAAATCACCCTTAAGAAAAATTAGTTATTGATACTGTAGAGTACTTTTAAATAGCTAGCATATACATCTTGAAAAAGAATTTCTAGGAACCAATATATTACCTTGGTGGGTGAAAAGTTTTAGCTGAGCGGTATTTGTAAGAAATTATCTAAAATGATAGTCAAGTAAGCTTCTGTTTTAATTTTGTTGTTGTTGTTCAGCTTGAGCTAATTTACAGAGCTTTGAAGCAGATAGCATGATACAAAAGTAGTTATTTGGGCTCAGAAGAAGGTGTGTTGACCCAAAGTTTTGATGGTGGGTTTTGTTGGTATGTTTTTTTGTTGTTTGGGTTTTTGGGTTGGTTTTTTTTTTTTTGGCAGGCCTCCCTAGAAATTGATTTAACTTTTTTTTTTTCAATAAGTTATTCTGTTCTCCAAGCGAGCATACACTGCTGCATCACCAAAGCTACTTCCTTCGGTTCTGTTCAGAGAAAACCTTTAACTCTATTGTTGAGAAAAAAAAATGTCAGACTATAAAGGATTTACAAATGATTTTCTTATTCCTTTTCCAGTGGTAAGTGGACTAGACTCTAAAGCATTTGGGAGCATGTGTATATGCTCCTAAATGCATATATAGTCACTGAAAAGTCTAGGAGAACTAATTCTTTTAAATTTCAAAGTCTAGTAGTTTTATTTGATTAAATCTCTAACGCTTAGCTGAGGTGATGTTACACCAATTTTGCCATAATGAAATGACTTTTTTTTATTTCTAATCTTTTCTTTTTCAGTTTTGACTGCTGTCTTCCTGTTCACATTTCATGCTGTGTTTTGTCTGGCTTACTGGTGTGATCCATTTCAGTGTCAGTCATCTCTTTGGTCGGCAAAATCATCTTAATCGTTGTTTTCTCCTTGTGGTATTTTCATGACTCTAAAATGCATTGGCATGTATCAGTTGGCTCGCTTTCTGTTTTGTTTCTGAGATAGGAAAATTTGAAACTGAACACTTTTCTTTTTGAGTACACTTTAAAATAATCACATAAGGTTGTATTTATAGAACTTCTGCTTTTCCTTATTTTTGTATTTGATTTTGTGGTCATTTGTACAAATTGACAAAGTATTTTGAGCAATCCTGCTCTACAGCTCTTCCTCTGACTCAAATAATGTGAAATCTAAAAATTATTCATTCAAATTATAGTTCATTAGAAACCTAATAATTAATCATTCTGTTTATATGTCATCTTTATTTGCCAAGATTTTGTTTTGATCAGTCATTTTGTTTAATATTTGTTTAACTGGATTGGGCCATTATGAATGTCATACGAATTATAACTTGTTAGCTTGGTGTCATCATTCTCATTGTGCAGGAATGAATAGTGATCCTGGTCTTAGCAAAATGTTTTGGAAGATGAGATAATTTGTGTCTTTCCTGCAACATAATTTTGATATAAACCCAGAAAATCTTGCATATGCAATTTTTCATTTTGGAACTTCCCTAATGTTTGCTCTATGCTTACTCTAAGATGTTGCTTTTGATGTTTTGTTTCAGATGTTTTGGTTTGGAGGTTGGATTATTTTTTTTGTTGTTTATCTTACTTTGACAGTATGTTGTGATAGTATGGCAATCTAAAAATAACAGAAAATGGAAAAACAAAAAAGGCATCAGGGTGTTTGTTTATGTTAAAGGAAATCGTAGAAATTGTTTCTTTGCCAGGTTCTTTTGTCAGTATGTGAGGCTATATTTTCATACATTTGTTTTGGTTCAGCTCAGTTTTGCTGAATGACAGTCAGCATGTGAAACAGTGCTACACAGCAGAAAGTGACTGTACTTTCTGTCACAATTTCTGGTGTTCCATGTAACATGTAACCTGCTGGATGGGCACCACTGTTGCATTTTACTTCTGTATTGGGCTGAGACAGTCCTTCAGTACGAGCAGGTATGTTTTATCATGGCAGAACTCCTTGAGCAAGTCAGAAAATAGAGTCTGCCTGTTAGATCCCCACCACAAGACTGGGGAATCTGGGAACAGAAGGGATGGCATAACGTGTGTGCCACCTCCTGTAGAACCAACACGATTAGGGCCTGTGCTTCTTGGTATATGGCTGTAACATAGTAATGGTATTTGTTGTTTTCTGAGAAATTTTTACATTTAGACAGCATTTATTAGCAGAACAACATCTAAACAACAAAATTAAAGACCTACATTATTACTTACAATTTCAACAACAACGTAATTACAGTACAGAGAACTCAAATATACGGCATTGTTTGCATATAAGTGAAAAACTTAGAACGTGGTGGGTTAGATGAAGGGTCTGTGTATTTAGTATCTTTTCTACAGCAGTGGTCAACAGTAGATGCCTATGAAAGCATGTAAGAACAGGGTGAGCGTATTTCATACCTCTCCTAGGTATTCTTCCAAATCTCAGGCATTTGTGGCTTAGGGGCTTCTTGAACGGAATGCGGTTTCTGTTTACTTAGCATCCCGATTCTAAGACTGGCAATACTAGTAGCCAATAAATAAACCAATAGACATACCTTCTCATGTATGGGTCCCAGGGAGAAGTTGGTTAAACCTCCATCCTTGGAGATACTCAGAGGTCCGAACAGACTGAACTAACTTGGGAGCGTGTCTAACTTCGTTTGACGTGTTAGTTAACGTGCTGTTTGCAGACCCCTCTATTGCTCCCTCCATTGTTTCTTTTTTGTACCGTCGTCCTCTTTGTTGTCCATCTCAATTACAAGTTCTCTTCAGCAAGTACTTCCACTGACTGAAATTATAGTGACTATGCAACTGAGCCTTTGAAGTCTCAGGGCACTGTGGAGTTCAAACATCAATTAGAAAACTACCAGATATTAGGCAAGCTTATTTCCACTGCAAATAGCTTTACAAAAGTTGATGTCAAGTTATGGGTCCTAATGCAATTGAATCATTTGAGCCTGATAGGTGTTGCCGAGCTGTGGGACTTTCTGTGGCTCAATGATGCGAGAGGGGCAGCCTGCTTTTCCTACTGTGCCCAGTACATGGAAACATATATTGGTAGAGCTATGTATTGCACCAGCGGTGCATATATGTATGTAAAAATAGTGTGTAGAAAAGCAACGCTTCCTGGCACGTAATTAGTGTTCATAAAAAGGGAAAAACCCCACAAAACCTGGTATTTTTAGTGCGGTATGTAGTGGAGCATAGCAACTAGGCAGGCAGTAATGTGTTGAGGTTTGTTTCAGGAGGAACACAAGGACAATAAGCTGGGCTATTTCCTGGCTTTGGACTTACTAAAAAGAGATTTTGGGGGAAAAGATACGGCTCAAATTCCTGAACAACTCTTAATTCTTAATCTTTGCATATAGTGGAATGTACTCTTCACTGAGGTTAAAATTACGGAAGACATTTTGGTTGCTCTAACAACTCTCTGCTGTGAAAAGGCAGTTACAATTGTCCCTATGTGCCTTTCCCGCTGTTACTTTCCCTCTGTGTGTGCTGCTGGCTTAGCATTTCTGTCTCACCCTCGCACTGCCTCCGGTGTTTGCCAAACCCTTCACAAAACTGATTGAGGAGCAACATAGCCTTTTTTTTTTTTCCGTGTTCTTTTTCCTGGATAAATGAATTGAATCAGCTAGTAAGAGAAGAGGTGAAGTTTTATTAATAATGAGCAAAAAATTTCACTCCACTGCAACCTGTTCCGATTCTTACATTATTTCATTGAGTTGTACCCTAGAAGTCAGGTGAGATTAAGTCTCTCTTTCTGTTCCTTGTTTGTAACTGACCTATTAAGCTTCCTCTCTCCCACTTTTGATCCATTCTCCTTGGAAAAGGGACTGTTTCTCAGTGGATGTTCAGTCTGGCACAGTTGGGCCTGGAAGCATTCATCTAGTGTAAATGACTGATTTCAGCGGTGAGCGTAGTTTAGCCTTATACTTGCAGTTGACAACAAAATAAAATCAACATTCTGTGGTTTGGGTTTGGTGTTTTTTTTGTAGGAGAATTGTATTTTGAGATAATTAAAAAGAAATGCATAACCCTGTCCCCCTTCCCCCAGAAACCTGTGTGTTCATTAAGTTTAATAGCATTTTTGAAAGTGATAGTATTTCCAGACACTCTCATTCTCTAAGAAATCTAATTACTTCTTTCTCCATTACAACTTTGGAAGGATTATTCAAATATTTTGTAGTCCTAACTGCACAGAGCACTTTAATCCTATTGTTTGTAGATTGTCATTCTCCTGCCGCCTTTCTGCTTTCAGTCTCCCATCAGACCCTGCAGGCACATCCTGGTAATCTCAAAATCCAGGAAAGTGCTATCTGGCAATCAATGCCTGCCTGCCCCCTCTATTTACTTTCCACTCCTTGCATATTTTAAAGTAAAATAACTAGACTCACAATCTTCTCTCTAGCACAGTACAAACTATGACTTAAAAAAACATATATAATTGGTATCTGTCCTTCTTAGTCCTGAGCTTGTCGATGCCATCTCTTCCCTTGATCCTTTATCTGCCTTCTGATAACTCCAAAGGATTCACCTGTTTGCTTTCACAGACGTGCTGCCCTGAAGAAAGTATTAACCGAGTAAAATAAGATTCCAATCTCTTAGCTAAAAGGGAGAAGGATATGAGCATATATCTCCAAGTAATGGGGCCTAAATGACAGCTGCTCAATTTTTCTTAGAAGTGCTAAAGTGGAAGTGCCATGAGTTTGCAAAATTTGTAAGTCTCCATTTACTACTTTCTCCCAGAGCTCTCAAAGAAAGGCAAGGCCAGATTCACAGCGTTGGGGTTTGCAAGTTGAAAACTGGTTCTTACCGTGCCTGGTGTAGGCACCGTAGCCTGTTTGTACGTAATGGTTTGCCTGTGGCAATACCAGTGATTTCAGGACAGTCCTTTTGTCAAACTTCCACAAGAATCGTAAGACAATTTCTGCTTCTCAAAATGTTCTTTACCCCTGTGGCTTTTCATTTAATAGAAGTCTAGAATTGTGTGGGTACATAAACATTTATGTTTATGCATTACGTAGGTAAATTACATGTATTTTAGTGTAAGAAAGCATTGCCACTGTTCATAATATTAAGCAAGCGAAAAGAGATTCATGAAGAGATAAATGCATAATCTTTTCTCTGAAAGATGAGGGTTTTTTTTTCTTTATAGAGAAAGAGATAGTAGCGTAGTCTGTTAATGATGGCAGGAGATCCTGCGCAGATGGCAGAACATCTTCCTCTGCAGTAAAACTCACTCCTTTTGGTTGTTACCAGTTCTATCAAATGACTTTTTATTGTCACTGGTGCTGCTGAACTGGTGCAGAAAATACTGTGACTGGGACTTACCTAAAGTAATGCGAAAGAATAGTTTCTGGACAAATATTTGGCATTTTGCAAGCTTCTGTAAATAAACAGGGAGGTGAGGTATGTAATAGTCGCATTGCTCCATTACTCATTAACTGCTTTGTGCTTCAGGAATCGGAAGTGTGTATTTGCTGTTCAGAGTCATCATTTGCTGTCACCGCGGAACTAATTTTCAAGAAATAAGTGCCTTTCTATTTTTGAAAGGGGCATTTGCTCTGTAGCACCACCTGACTACTACTGTTTATCACACAATTGGGATTAACTAAAGCCTTTTTTTCACCATCATATCTTACTATATCGTTACATATAATTTCAGCTCCTGGGGTTTTTACCTGTTCTGCTAGAGCAAATTAAGCAAATCAAATTAAGGAGATCAATCCTCATTTCCTAGCAACCTTTGAAATTTGCTAGGAGTGGGCTAAATGCCACTTTAGCCATTCTAATTTGTTTCTGTATTTCTTAACATCACTGTTCCAAAAGCAAAATGATCTGGGAGTTACGAGGACTGCACTTTTTATAGTTCCACTGTTCATCTGTTGCATTTCATAGCATGGCATGTCAAAAATTAACTTATTTCTGTCTGTGCCCAGTGTGTGGTTCCAACTTTTTTCACTGTATATGAACTCCAACCTCTCTCATTCCTTGACTAATAAACCAGTCTGTTTTTCCAGTTCAACAGATTTGTTTCACAAGTACATTACGGGGTGAGAAGCATTCACAAGTAGCTTTGCTGACAGGGGAAAAGGCTGCCAGAGCAGATTTTAGAAATGGGGAGCTTTTGCCACCTGTATTGTTTGGAGATTTCAGAAGCTAACAGACCGGTTAGTTGACTTGTTACAAGGCCTTCTGATTACCATCTGCCACACACACCTTGCATGATAATTTACCAACAGCGATGAGGTCTCCAAATAGATTTACAGCTGGCACGTACTTTTTAGAAGAATTCACAACAGTTGCTTTCAAGTAAGCACCAGAAATGCTTTTATTTTATGTAATGTTTTCTTATAAGGCGTGAATCAGTTGGACACCCATAGTTAAATGTGTGATAAGAGTCTGACTTGTTTTATATTATATCAACACTGCACATTCAAACAAGAATCTTGTTCACTGTGGAATTGATTCTTCCAAACAATGAAGCCTTTTCCTGAGTCAAAGGAACTTTTGATGGTCATGGTGTGTATGTACTTCTTTTGTCTTTTTTAGGGACTTCAGGTTAGTTGAACTCTTTTGCACTTCTCAGGTTTTACCTGTTGTGCTGGACTAAATTAATTAGGTAAGGGTTTTTTTCTCCAAATGGCAAAGAAAAAGGACTGTGGTTATCATCCGTAATGGGAGAAATGTTGTGAAGAGGCAGAGTTGCACTAAATGGATACGTTTCTATAAATTAGCTAATCTGACATCCCCAGTTGTAGCTTATACTGACCAGTGCTTTTAATGGATGGAAGAAACAAAATGTATTGCTACTGAATTGCTTTACTTTTGTGTAGAGATTATTCTCTAGTGGTAACACAATAATTAAATTCCTGTTGTTCATCATTTTTTCTTATACATTAGTAAAGTATATGCATATTATCTTGAACGTTCCACAAACTTCCAACCTGTCAGACAATGGAGATTTTACTGAACTTAATTTTTTATTTTAGAAGTACCTTACGTTGGTCAAAGGATAGAAGGAAATGCTGTTACTTAAAAAAGGGGGTTATTCTTTCATGGTTACAACTGGACTTCAATCCCATGAAGATGTGCTAAGGAATGAATGTTGAAAGACTTGATAGAAGGACAATATTTGGGATGCATTTCTTACTATCCTGTATTTTTTTTAATTCCAAAGATGCTAATGTTCTGTGAGGTTGTTGAAGCTCATAAACTCACGGAAGCTTTTAAGTTCAGTACAGTTGAGTTTGGTAAAGTATGTGATATTTTTACCATCAGGTTAAGCAACTGTTAAGAGTTGTACCACTGAATATTCTGCCTGCAATCAATGCTAAATAAGGGATTAATGTTTTCATTTATTCTGCTCTACTTAGCATCATTCGTTATCTAGCAGAAATACAATATCTCTTTTATTTGAAATTTTCAATATTTTACATTGTGCTTGTTTCATTGCTTATTTGGGCTACAAAAAGATGGGGAGAATTGTATAATTGACTGTGTTTAAATTACCCTAGACCATAAGGGTATGTAGTTTTATATACCACAGAGTATAGCTTGCTATCTTTCACAGAATTTCTGATGGGAAAATTAGGTTAACTCAAGAAAACCATAACCTAAAACCATGCAGTGTGAATCGAATTCTTTGGTAGTTGTGAAGATGGCAATATGAGAAGGTTCCAGGGATGTCAGTGGCCTCATACTTGAGGTACTTGGTAGTATATTGGTATCATGTAGAAATGAAAGAGTTAGAATTTTTTTTTCTCATTTTTCCCATTTAAGTGAGAAGTGCTAATAATGCTGTGATGCTGCCACACAGTTTTTCTACTTCAGTTGCTTCAAGGTCACATGTCTGACTATTAAAATCTGTCTTAACCTTTCATTAAGAAAAGAAAAATTGGTTTATAGGAGGCAAACATCTAGCCTAGAATTTCCTACAATTAGGAAATAGTCAATATATAGGATTACTGTTTTGTTTCCTTCAGTGTCTCTATTTTCTTTTAAAGCTAGTTAAACTCATATGTCTGTTCTCCTTTCTTCCCTAGCATTTTTGCATGATCACAGACCTTTGAAGCTGTCCCTGTGATTCTTTAATTTTTTATTTTCCAGTAGGCTGTAGGGCATAGTAGACTGGTGTGATATTAATGGGCCTAATTGAGATAAAGTTTAATCGTTTTTCTCACACACTTAATCATTAGGCCAGTGGCACATTTTATTGTCATCTTTTCTCTGTGGTAGTTGTGTTAGCTGGTCCTAATTATAATTAAATGTTTCAAGGCTAGGTAGAATAATGCTTTTTTTTTTTGATGCCTGAGTCCTTTTATTGGGGGGAGGTGTTGGTGTTGGGTTTTTTTTTCCTCACCATTATACAGGGTTTAATTCCATCCTGCTTACCACCATCTGGAACAAAATATTCCTGTTTACAAACTGTTTTTGTTCATCCAGTTCATGGCTAAACCAATTTGTGTATAGCTCATAAAATCTGTTAATCATCTTTGACTGATGTTTAAAACATAGTTTAGGCAATCACAAGAATAAGTGTCATAAATACATCTCATGGACAATTCTAGCCTCTTAAACCCTCTTATACTGAGGGAGGAGTACTTCCTTCATTTCTGAAATGATCTATCATGTCTATAGTGATTGTTAAGACACAGAAATAAAAAAATATCCTGATTTATCTCCATGCTATTAACTTTGATTATTTGTGTAATAGTATAGCTCTACAAGCGTAGAGAGGATAATACCTCCTAATGGGTAAATTTACTTTTTAAACCTGCAACTGAACGCATCTTGTTGAATCGGTCCTGTTTTTCTTGTGATTGTTTTCTGTGTAGTAGCATGGTTGAATAAAAAACATGAGGTGTCTGTTTCACAGTAACAGAATTGGTTTTCTGTGCATATTGCAATATTAAAAAGGTCCCTCGAGACAGCAGGTACTGAATTCATGAGAAGTGAAGGGGTTGTTACAGTGCATACTTTTAAAGTATTACTGCCGTATAGTCATTAGTAGCAGTCTTACTTTAGTTCTGTTGTATAAACTGGGCATTCATTGTGGGCAGTAATGCAATTCTGTCTTTAAAGCAGATTACCAAATGTGTTAGGGATTAAAGTTGTCTTTGGCCCTATGCAGGAAAAAGAAAAAAAGCCCAGTGACAGATTATATATCAACATTTAATGAAAACACTAGTAAAGGCTTACCTATGCCAATATGAGGCATAATGATTATACCTTTGAGTGGTCTTGAAGAAATAAATAAAATTACCATCTTAAGCAAGTTGCAGGAGTTGCAGTGAGTATGTCAGCTGTGTCATTTAGCTCACGTTAGCATTCAGACCTGCTGCAACAGCCAGACTTCGCAGTGCATCAGGTGAAGAACACAGTCAGAAAAATGCTACTGTATTTCAACACCACAAAGTATTTTTGTCTTTCCTGTAGTTTATAGTTTTAAGACAAGAAATGAAGACAAAAATTCTTCAGTCAAATTCTTAGAGGTCACATGACCTTACACCTTTATATCCTGTAAGCACATTTATTGTTGCTAACCTGTGTACAAAAACTGGCTTTTAACACCTCTAAACAAAGCAGCTTTCTCCAGATACTAATCAAACTCAAGCACTGTTAGTTTATGTTCTACATTAATATTTGCTAATGCTTAGTTAAGTCGTCCAGCTATACTGCCCTTTGAAAGATCCTTCCTCTGATGACACTATGGTCATAATGGCAATAATAATTTTAGGTAAGGGTTTGTGCTTCTAAGATATTAGTGAAGGTAAGGCTATGTGTGAGTAGTATATAGGAATCAATATCTTTGCCATTCTTCAAAGTGATTCTGAGTTCATTGTCTCCTTTCTTTCTTTCTGTTTCTGTGTTAACAGTCTATGTAGACTTGGCAAATTATGGTGTGTGAGCAAATATGGTAATCCAGCTCTTTCTTTTAGCTGTTTTCATGACATCCAGATGGATTACTGAAAGTTTAGTTTAGGCAATACAGTGAAAACTGGAAGTGAAAGTAATCTTGGAGAGCAAATCTCCTGAAACAGGAGGTGTGACTTCTGATAGGTATTCATAGCTCAGATCTACGCTGTTAGCAATGATTCGGTTTTCTGGCATAACTTTTAAAATCATCTGGGTATTTCTGGGCAATATTGCCAGGCCCCAATAACTAATTTTAAATATGTTAAATGTAAAATAAATAGAAGTTAACTTTTCTGGAATAAAATTTAACAATCAGATTAGATATGGGCATCTTCAGAATATAAAGATGTCCTTTTTTCCACTTGAGATTTTCCACAAATGTAGCTTTGGTTTTAATTCACCACCTTGCTTTGTCACGTTTGTTTGCAGCTGGTGTGTACATATTAAATCTGAATGTGGTACGGTCTGTACTTTTGAAATGCAGTTGTATGCTTGGCTTGAAACTTGGTTTCAAAGCGGAAGGTATTGGGACCTCAGTATTTATCATGGCTCATCTTTTGCAGTGCCATCTGGTGTCAATTAAAAGAATAGTAAATTCCTTGTCTTCGAAGTATTCTAACTGAAAAATAAGAACAAGAGAATGAAAACCAGTTCAGTATAAAACCAGCCTGAACTTCATGATTCTTAGTTGCATTTTTAAAAAGGGGGGATTGGATTCTAAGAATCATGGAAATGTATCATTTGTTACTCTTTTGAAGTATTTTTGGTTAGTCTTATTTTGTGTTACTCATTAGGAAATAATCTGGGAAATACAGATTGTGGAAGTCAGAAGGCGTTTTGGATTTCGTTGGGAACTTGGCCTGCAAATAGTTTCATGGCACCATAGTAAGTGGCTTCAGTTTCTGCCTTCCACAAAATACAGTTTTCTACCTGAAAGGCTGATAACAAATTTTATCAGTTTCCATCATTACTTCAAAATATTAATTAAAACCTAAGGTATTATTTTATCCATAAGGTTTTAATATCTATGATGTGAACATCAAGTTGAATTTTTGCATGTGGGAAGAAGACACCTTGCAATCATAATGGATTTTTTTTCATGTGTTCCTTTGACAGTGAATTTCTCAAAGAAAAGCATACCTGTCACAGAATTTGGATTATTCCAGAATATTTTTCTTAGATTCAGGTTAAATATAAAGATACTGTGGTGATGGATTATTAGCTGACATTGGCTAAAGTAGGCTGTTCCAATTGACGGCCGTTAGCCATAGTACGTTGTCTGGCAGCTTTTCCTGTTTTGCAAGGTTGGAATATTGGTGACTGGGTAGGGGTTTATTTTTAGTGGGGAGGGGGTTGGGGGGTTTGGAGGCGGGGGAGGTTGGTACTGAAATTCATGCCAAATTGGATACGCTGTATGTTTATGGACTTCAGCACTAATGTCATCTGGGATTTCTGCCTGAAGAGCCTCTTTCTTTCTTTTTTTTTTTTTTTTTTTTTTTTTGTCTCAGAGGAATTTTTTCTTTTGAAGTTAATAAAAACTAAACCAAATACATAGGTTTTTGCTGACAATGGAGGTTTTGGTCTTGTTTTATTCTGAACCTAACAGATGGTATTTAAGAGGACAAAAGGACTTGCTGCCTGTGCAAAAACTTGATCTCCGTACAACTCTCACTTGAGGTTACTGTAAAAACTTACTAAGCAGATTATTCTAATTGAACCGATTGACCCAATCCTTTGTCTCTTTCAATTTATCCTTAATGTATCCATCAAACTGTGCCTTAGAAAAATGTCTAATTCTGAAGCGCTAGCACTTGGAAGACACCTACCTTGATTCCTAATACTTTTAAGATTTGTGATTGGGGTAATTTGATTAACTTAAAATAGTAATTCTTTTTGATTAGTCAGAAACTTAAAAAATAGCACCAAAGAGTAGGACCATTTTCAGAGATTAAGCATCAACATTAACTGTTTCACTTTGCTTCTCTGGGCTCAATCTAGAGTCTATCCATCAAAGTCAAACACAGATGTTTATATTCTAGCCTGAAATAGGATCAGAACCTATTTCTGCTTCATTTTTCTGACTGTCTTTACATCATTAATAGTTACTGCATACATTTGAGGTCAAGTGCTAATGAGAGCTGCATGGCTGATGCCACGTATCTGTCTGCTGTTAGTACAAGTCACATCTGCTGTACTGGCATTATTCTTTTCACCAGCACCTGAATCCTCTCTAGTGCTATCTTAGTCTTGGTTCTCTGTAGGCTTTGTAACTGTGTGACTCAACTTGCTGTGAAGGTTTAGCTGCTTGTTCATTTTGGTCAGATTCAGAATTCATGAAAGGAAACATGGGAAAAGCTATGTTTCTGTCCAGCTCAGGGTGATGATGATGATGATAATAAATCCACCTGCAAGGCTACTTCGCTAGAGTTTAGCTAGGTTTTGTGTTTTAAAGTCTCTTGTCTAGGCTTGCAAAAAGATAGGTACTTTGAAAAGCAGGCAGGTACAGTAACTAACTCCCATTGGAATAAATACAGGCTCGCCGTGAAGCTTTAGTAGAGGAAAGAAAAAAAAATAAATTGCTGTCTGTATCTTCAGTCCCTTGAAAACATGGCCCTTTCCTTTATTTCCCTCACCCACCCCCGCCCCGTATTGAGAAAATCTCTTTCAGCGTTACAAGATTTGGGAATTTGGGGAATGTTAGCTTTCAGCATGTATCTCACCTTTTCTGTAATCTAAGGTTGTAGCAGAGGAAAAGTATAGTAGATCCCGTTATCCAACTGTAATCACATATAATTATGCATTTCATGTAATGTAATCAAGCATTTCATTTTAGCTTTTATTGTTATTCCATGTCAACAAATTGCTTCTTTTCACTGTCTTCTGTTTGCCAACAGATGGCAGCAAAGGATTGAAAAGTAAATTTGGTTTATTTTGTTTGAACAAATAATTATCTACCAAGGAGCAATCAAATATCACTGGAGGCATGTTTTCTTCATCTCAGCAATATAAGATAAATTTTTAAAGATGCTTTTTAGTGATCAGACAACACAAGAAAAATAAAACTTGTGATTATTTTTCAAGGTTGTTTTTAAGCTCATCTATCTGTTAATGTGTATACTTCAGACTGAAATTCTTTCTAATGGAATACATTAAGGAACACTGACATTCTGTCATCAGCATGCACAAGGAATGAATCACACTCTTTGTTTTTTTTTCACTAAAATCTATATTTCAGATAAGTTCATGGCACATGACGGTTTCCATGGAATTTCATGACACGAAGGCCCAGATTTAGAAATGCTTTAGGAGCTTGGGTTCCTGCATGAAGTTCCCAGTGTATTTTCCCAATCCTGCATGGATGCTTGGAAAGAAATTTGCAGTAGCCAGTATTTTTGAGTGGAGAGCCACTGGAACAGTTGAGAAGAAACAAAGAAAAGATATACCCTTGAAATCCTGTTTCTCTCTAGAACTTAGGTGCCTACCATCTGCCATAGAAGAATTCCCTTCACCACCTGCACAGCCTTTGGTGAGAGACTTAAGACAGCACAAGTTACCAGAGCCTGAAGTAGGAGACTTCCATTACTGAAAGCATTGTCGCAGGTCAGCTGAGCTGTATACACTTCCTCGCTGGGTGGCAGCGCCATACTAGCGTGGTTGTACTCCTTCCAAACAAAAGCTAGAGTTGCTGTAGAATAATGCATTATTCCATGTGGCTGTGTAAATTTACATTAGGACTTTTGGACAGCAGGGGGTTACTGCAGGGCTGGGATGTGTCTTCTGTTGTCCCATAGGCCATGGAAGACTATGCTGTGATTTGCTTTCAGAATGCAGGGGTAGGTGGTGGTGGTTCCAGTCAGATCTTACGTGATTGCCAAGTTCAGCAGTTGCCAGTCTGTTTTAGGCTGGTGGAACTACTACTTAAAGCTGCTTTCTGTCTTCCTCTGATCACTCTGTTTCTCTTTCCTCTTGTTTTTTCCCTTTTTTTAAACTCTCCATGCCCTGTGCCTAACTGCCTTTTCAATCACCCTAGTCTTTTCATGCTGCCTCTTTGCTTTGCCTCATCACGTACTGCTGCTCTCCTGTGTCTGCTGTGACTTTGTCGCACTTCTAGTGCTGCAAGGGGGCACTAGCGATATTATAATAATGATGTAATTACGTCTTTAGTTCCTTTTCACATCCTTACAGCTGTCAGCTCCCAATAGCAGCAGATCTTGCACGGAACCAGCAAATCATGGTGGTGCTTACTGCCTTGTGCTCTGCCCTTGTGAGACATACCAGTAAAATCAGTGTTGGATCTACTGAGGTACCAGCTAGAAGAAATTCCCAGAAAGTGAGATTTCTGGGGAAATCTGGTTGCCTGACCAAACTAGTGGCCTTCTATGATGCAGTAAATCCATCAGTGGACAAGGAAAGAACTATAGATGTTGTCTATCTGGACTTCAGTAAAGCTGTTGACACAGTCTCCCACAACATCCTTCATTCTAAATTGGAGAGGAATGGATTTGATGGCTGGACAGTTTGGTGGATGAGAAATTGGTTGGATAGTTGCATCCAGAGAGTAGTGGTCAACAGCTCAATGTCCAGGTGGAGATTGGTGACAAGTGGTGTCCCTCAGGGGTCTGTATTCGGACAAGTACTGTACAATATCTTCATCAATGACACAGACAATGGGATCAAGTGCACCCTGAGCAAGTTTGCAGATGACACCAAGCTGAGTGGTGCAATTGGCATGCCTGAGAGATGGGATGCCATGCAGAGGGAACTGGACATGCTCAAGAAGTGGGCCCATGTGAACCTCATGGGGTTCAACAAGGTCAAGTGCACAGTCCTGCACCTGCATTGTGGCAATCCCCAGTATCAGTACAGGCTGGAGGTTGAAGGGATTGAGAGCAGCATGAGGAAGAGGACTTGGGGGTACTGGTGGATGAAAAGCTGGGCATGAGCCAGCAATGTGCACTCACAGCCCAGAAGGCCAACCGCATCTTGGGTTGTATGAAAGCAGTGTGGCCAGCAGGTCAAGGGAGGTAATTCTGCCCCTCTACTCCATTCTGGTGAGACCCCACCTAGAGTACTGCGTCCAGCTCTGGAGCTCTCAGCACAGGACAGACATGGACCTGTTGGGAGCAAGTCCAGAGGAGGGCCACAAGGATGATCAGAGGGCTGGAGCACCTCTGTTGGGAGGACAGGCTGAGAGACTTGGGGTTGTTCAGCCTGGAGAAGAGAAGGCTGAGGGGAGACCTTATTGCAGCCTTTCAGAACTCAAAGCGGGCTTGTAAGAATGATGGGGACAAGGGGTAATGGCTTTAAACTAAAAGAGGGAAGATTTAGACTAGCTATAAGGAAAAGATGTTCTACGCTGAGGGTGGTGAAACAACGAAACAGGTTGTCCAGAGATGTGGTAGATGTCCTATCCTTGGAGATGTTCAAGGCCAGCTTGGATGGGGCTCTGAGCAGCCTGGTCTAGTTGAAGATGGCCCTCCTCATCGGAGGGGGTTGGACTAGACCTTTAAAGGTCCCTTCCAACTCAAACTATTCTATGATTTAGGTTCAGTTTTAAACCGTATTTTTATCATTCAGTTTTAAATTGTATTTTAAGCATATTCCACCTCCTTGGAGAATGGCGAAGCCACAAATTTAAAGGCTACTATACACTGGTAGAATAAATGTAATATATTACTGCGGTGAAAAACAGGATACAACAGTAATAAGAATATATCCTTGTATGACAGAATTCAGTTCTACTTTGTTCCATGGTCCATTTCTGTATATTATGTAGTAGTTACTTGACTAACCCAATTGGCTATGATTTAAGTACCGAAGTATAAGAGGTAGACATGTAATGTCTTTGAGGAGCTCGGCCTTATAGTGATGTATTATGCGAAACAGACTGAAATACAAACATGGTGCAACTAAATTAAGATGTGTATTACAAGAAATCTCTTGAAAGTTAGCCTTACAGGTAGGGGAATGTTAGCTTATATATCTTCCATGCGTAGATTGTTCTCTGTTCAGTTCAACAGAAAGCTGGAAGAGTGATATTTTGTAATCATTTACATTACTATGCGTTTTCCAGTAGCCAGTATAGGACCAGGATAATTGGTTCTAATCTGAATGTTAACATTGACATTATTATTGTGCTTGACAGGAAATGAGGACTAATGACTAAAACATTGATAAATTGAATAAATTGATGTAAGTCATATTTAATTTGCTTATTTGCTATGTACTGTAGTGAAATATTCACGTCAGTCTGGATTTGTACCATTATGTCTGCAAATCGCTCTGGGTTTTTTGATTATACGAAGTGTCTTGCTTTGGAAAGGCACATCATTGCATCTGAAAGTTTTGTTGATGTCTCGGTAGGTATATTTTGTAATACTACAGTTATTAAGTATCTTTTCGATATTTCAGAATATCTATTTTTTCAGAACCACAGAAGACATTGATTTTTGTTCACTGTAAACAGAGCTGATACTGTAGAAGAGAGGGGGGTGGGAACTTTCCAGTTGAATTTGCAGAACAGTGAGTCAGTGAGAGTTGATACAATCTGTTACAGAGGATTTGTTCATTAGTGTGAGTATTCATAAGAGAGAAGATTTATCTTTTTTTTTCTCATAATACAATTCTGTCCATAAACGTGTAAACTTGTAATTTCTTAGATTGCAAGAAAGAGATGCCATAAATGTACTTCGGAAAAAGTTCTGATTATACTGTGCTAATAGATTTGCCATTATATGAGGTCATTACCTACACAGCTGCCAATAGTGCTGTCTTTGATAGAGGGCTCCAAGAGTAAGAAATATGATACATCATATACATATATATATGACATATATTTGAAAGGCCTGATCTGATAGTGAATCACCCAAAATTATAGTGGTTCATCTTGGAAACATACTTGAGCCTTCATCATTTTTGCCTGAAAATATTATGTTGAATAGTAATCTAAACTTAAATCAGTTACAATGAAACATAATTTTCTTGGAGATAGGGACAATAATTTAGATAAATGACCTCAAATGGTTATAAGAGTTACTATTTTTAAAAGTTACATAAAAGAATAAAAGCTGCAGAAAAATATATAGCAAAGTGGTATGGGGGGGGAGTAACAAAGAGAAGGGAAAATAAACATGATGGCCTGTATGTGCTGGGCGGGGGTAAGACGCATTTGAATTTCAAACATCCCCAATGGCTTTACTCAGCAGAAATGATCTGCATCTCCTTTGTGTAAGTAATATCTCAGCAAGCCTCGGAACAAATCCTCACACCCCACTGACTTCTAATACTTAGCAGAAAATGAGTTGCTGAATAAAAGATGCGACAAGTTAAAAGGGTCTTTTCATTGGGAGTCAAAATAAATGCTGCAGAGAGTTGGTCCTTTTGCTGTCAGGAGCAGGTGAATTACGTTTCCACTCTCATCCCATCTCACACAACTGCTTACAGCTTTTCTAACATATACCTGGGGATCTCTCTTCATGTGAAACTTAATCCATTTATGTGGAGGACAGTTAAGAGACTAGTCTGCTGCTCATTAAGGAATGTAAAAGGAAACCTAGGATAAGGAACATGTTTTAAAACAGTACCCAGGAGAGGAAAGAGGTAGGCAGGGGATTGGAGTGTGAGTATTAAAACAGTTTTAACTGTCATTATTTTTTTATTAAGCATTGAGAAGTCTGAGGAGACTTTATAATAGTAAAGATTTAATTCTCTATTTCTCTATATGGTTTAGGGGCAGAGAGAGAGGATTTGTTTTATAACACTGGAGTGAAATAGTTGCAACATGTTTCTAAAGGGATAGAAAATATACAAAAGGCAGGCTCTGAAAGTTAGTACAGTCATTGATTCCTGCCCTGTCCCCTCCTTTATGCACTAGAAAGGCTCTAATATTTTTATCAGGGTAGATCTAGATTAGGGTTCAGCTGTGCTCAGTTGGCAGTGTGTGCAGAGCTCATCTCATGGGAAAAATGCTGGTAAGGTCCCTAGAAAATTCCTTGGAGAAAATGAGTTTGAGAAATCAGTAGCTCACTGAGAATAGATTGTAAACATGACGAGTTAAAAGAGTTTCCATGGCAGGTTGGCAGCCTTATGCCATTGAATTATTGCATGAAAAGAATGCATTCTTTCATTCCTGTAGTAACGTGCAAACATTCCTTCTGTTTTATTTATTTCATCCAATTGTTATTTTCATAATCCTAAATGCCAGTGTTAGGAGTCTCTTGGGACAAGTATGAATGAAGCATGATCTGCAAAAGAACTAACATATTTAATACTTAAAATTACTTTATATCTGTTGTATGTTGCCACAGTGCAACAGCTCACTGTATCAGTGATAGTAAATTTGGAACTTAAACACAGCTTTTCATCTCTGGCATCCAGGACAGATCAGTTCTGTTTTAGATAACACTGATAGCACTTTTCTGGCTAATGAAAAAACCTCAAAACCACCCCCAACAAAAAATACCACCATGCTTTATTCAAATTAAATTTAGGAATTTAATTTATATTAGTAGAAGGAAACATAAACAATGACACTTTATCTTCTCAGAAAAATATAATTCCTACAGAATTATGGTTTAACTTTCCTTTAAAAACAAAAACAAACAAAACACCATAGAGGCTGAAGTCTGTATGTATGTTATGAAATGTGTTTAAATGTGTATGTTCTATCCTGGAGACACTGGAATTGGTGGCACCCATACTGCATAGTTGATCTGTGAACATAACTCTAGTATGTTAAAAATGCTGTGGATTTGCATGACCTCAACCCTGTCGACACAGATCAAGTCTGCTGTATTTCATGTGTGATTTCATGTCCTGTAGTCTGTGTAGCTAACCTTGAGCATGGGAGGAAGGAGAACATGCGTAGAGAACCCATAGAGTCTAATGACTGTTGTTGAGGAAAATTCACATCTTAGTTGCTTAGAAGGACTTAGGAGACCCAGTGTTTCACAGTAGAATTGGAAGAGTCGAGTCAACAGTAGAGGCTTTGAGCCCACAACACCAAAATACCTTGTTGCAGGTTTCTCAACTTTGCAGGCTCAGCCTCAAAGCTTTGCACTGCAACTTCCCCCCCAGCCTCTGACTTGCTGCAGTTTAGTGAACAACTTCATTCTTTATTCCTTTCTTCTTTTCCCTGGGTCTTCCTCTTGCAATAATCGTCTGTAAGTAACGGAGTTTGGTGCCAGATAGCAGTAACAGCAGAAACTTTCTAGGAAGTAATTAACTCACTAGAGATTTTTTTTTTCTGTTTTCTTCCTGAAAAGACTGACTGTTGCATTTTTAGATGAGAATTTACAGATCCAATTTTGTAGTGGATAGCAATTCTGAAATAACGTCGTAGTTCAGACATATGTTTTAATTGACCTATGGACAGGAAAAATGAGTGTGAATTCTAGAATCTATTGAAAAGGCATAGACATACAAAGGAGGGAGAGAGAGAATATGGTTGCCATAGACACAATTTCATATTCTCTTCTCTGTTTACTGCATTGATAACTCCTTTATTGAAACCCAGAAAAAAACCAAACTGTGGATGTTCCGACAAGTCTCCTATCCTCGCTATCATAATAAGACTATTTTCAGAGCTCTTCAAACCACTAATTACCATAAAGAGATTGTCCTGCGGAGCTCCAGTTAAGTACTTGTATATGCAAGAATAAGTTCAAGCTCAATTTGTAATGATTATATGCATAGAAAAATTTCATAGTCAAATTTAGTAAAAACAGACGGACTTGCTACATATGGCTAGTAGAGATTTAACGTTGGTAGGAAAAGTGTAATTTCTGTAGATACACACAAAGAACGTAAGATTCCTCATTCTTCCTTATCAGGAAGACAGTATGCTAATTCATCTGAAGTCTGCTGCTTTCTGCTTTTGTGCATAATAGCTAAAATGTCAGTTAGAGTTGATACATATGGGCACGTGGGATAGAAAAATAGAGAAGCTTTTCTCATAGTTTTGTACGTTATTCTTCTAGTAAAATTCTCCATCAAATCACTGAAAGATATAATCTGTTCTTATGCTATTTGGATGTCATCGCAATATCCGCTAAGCCCTTGAAAATTCTGTTTGTTGGAAATAGATGTGAGATAGAGAGATTTTAAAAATATCAACGGGGAAGACTTCATTTTGTCTAATATAAAGAGGAAAAAACAGACCGTTAATTTTAAACCTTAGGTAACTGGAAGCTTGCAAGGATATTACTGCCTAAGAAAAACTTGACAACCCAACATGTAGGGATTTTGTAGGTAACTCCATTAACTCTAATGGGAGTAGTTCAGCTAATCTCTGACATTGCGACTAGACTGCTGACAAGCTCAGCTGCTCTTTCAGATGAGGGAATTGTGGCAACTGAAAAGGTGATAGTCACATAGTGAAAGATGGTGTCTGAAGAACAGTTAGACAGAATTTTGTCATTAACATTAAGGAGCTCTTGCTATTCATTGTGAGAATTGTCACTCGTAGCATCTTTTCATAAGAAATGTATGTACTGTATAGAATAGCATTTTATCTGTTTCCTTATGGAGTTTCTGCACAAAAGCAAAATACGGGCAGTTTGGATTTTTGGTTTATCCTAAGTTTCAAAGTGATTGACCAGAATTAAAAGGACTTTTACTGTTATTCTCAAGTTACCATACCGTGTCCTGAGCTGCGGTGGTGACAACATTTATATGCAGGGGGCTGCACTAGACCTCAACAAAAATACAGTTTGAACTTTTCAGGGCCAGGTTCACTTTCCTGATGCACTTGTGCTATTATAGGCTGTTTTCCCGGTGTTATACCATACCAGCATCACTCTAACATGTGGTAGGGTTAGTCCTTGGCTGTAAACCACTCCATTACAAAACAGAAATGGTTTCTAGTTACGCAGGTTATGTTCAGGAGGGCTGAAGACGAGACACTCAGCTGTGCAATTACTAGATGGCTCAAGACAGGAACAGAAGAAGCAGCTGGCCAGACAGAAATTTTGCGGCCCAGTAACCAATGTCCAGTCTATGCAGGACTATAGGTCTTCTGCCTTTTGTTCTGACCTCTACAAGGCTGTTGTAGAATATAGGTGGTCAAAGCAGGAAACACTTAGAATACAGAAATCAAATGTGAATCCTTCAAAATAATGACATATGAAATTGATTGGCTTCCAGTCCCTCTTTAAACTACGGCTAAAATACTTGCTCAATTAAAAATGCATAATAGATGTATGATAGAAGATACCAGGTAGATAAAAGGAAGATACTAAGTGGTTATGAATTGAAGCCATCAGTCTTTGCCACGACTGCAGTAGCAGGACTCCACCACATGCATTGATCATCAGTACTTCTTGTGCTTGCTTTTTCTGTGTAGCTTGAGTAAAGAATCCGCATTAAGAGATGTCACTGGAAGAGTGTCTTGTGTGACCAAAGGAACGGGGGCATCTTCAGGGGAACTGTCAAGAGTACCTAGGTATAAAAAAGATAAAACAAAGCTAGACGTAGCCTTTTCTAATTCAGAAGCACAATGAGTGAGGGTGTGCCGTGTTAGCTCAGGATTACGTGGCATCACAGATTAACAGTTGCTGTGAGAATTACAAAACACAGAAGTGTTTCTTCTCCTGCTGTTTGGAAGTTTATTTTGAAGCACACCAAAGTTTATTCCTGTATGAAGTGTTCTTTGATAATAGCAAAATGAAAAATAATATTTGTGAACTTTATCTGTATCTGTCTATAGCATAGTATTGCTTACAAACAACTGTGACCTTTTTATTCTTTTGAAAGTATTCTTAGCTCATGAGAGGCATTTGTTGCTACCAGTCTCATCTCCTGTGCAAAACTAGATTATTCTGATGGGATTCTGTTCAGTTTATGCTTTTAAGGAATGAGCATGTAGGAGCAGACAAGAGAAATGAAACTGAGAATTAGTCATTTTTTAGAGATCCATTCAGGATAGCGTTTCTTCTGCAAAACCCAATTAAAATAATAAATGGGTTTTTTTCTCTTGCTTTCTTCCTTTTGTTCCTTCATCACGTTCTTCCTTTTAAGGTGGTAGTTACAACTATAGGGGTGTATATGTAGTCAATATGGAAACTTTCACCAAAAAGGAGTCCCAGAATCATAGGGAATATGGAAAATGTCACATTCAAGATTGTCTTGTGCTAATTTTACTATGCTTTCATTTTGTTCCAGATATTATTTTGGGTACATTGCTTTAAGGTTATAAAATCATTAAATCTTTAATCTAAAATTATGGTTATCTAGGAGTAGAATAATAGGAAATTTTTCTATCTCAGTAGAATTACATGAATACGTGGATTGCTATTTAATTAAAAAGATGTGTCAAAGATGCTGCAGTGTGTAAGGTTATACTTTTGGTCTTTAGGATAAGTAAAATACGTACACTGTGTGTCTTTTTACATCTACTCTTTATGGGGCAATAATAAACCTTTATCTAGATATAGATTGCTGCCTTCCTCCATTAGTCATATCTAAGCTTTTATTTTAATTTCTTCTTCTATTGTCTTTACTGCTGCATTTAAATGTGGAGCTGTACTGTGATGTTCCATTTGTTTTTTAATTGACTTTATTATCTATTGTGTAAGACTTAATCAAGTCTATTGGATGTTATCTGCAGGTGCCTACAGTAAGGGCACATTACATTGATTTTTCATTTTTCACATCAAACCAACTGCATACATATTGTTGTTGCTGTGTTTGCTATTGACAATGGGGTTATGTACAGGCACTCAGTCAAAGTGTAACATATATCAGGACAATTACAAACTTCATAGTATGGATTTATTAGACAGCAAGTAAGAAAATAGTAACTTGTGACAGCTGACTATCCAAGATGAAGGACTCAGAGGGCATGAAGAGCTTGGGAAGAGCATTCAGCATGGGTGTTAGAGTTCTTCAGCTGAAGGTGAATGTCTGCCAAGAAACTATGGTGCTGAGTGAGGTACGATGCTGCCTCCCTATTATGAGTATTCTTATGCTAGCGAGTATTGGATTTTGTCAAACTGCAGGTCAACATATTATTCTTCATGTTATTTCTACACAGAGAGTTAGGTATTATCGGTTTCGATATCCTCCCCCCCGTATAGTAGAGGTTAATAAAAATCTGCAGCCCAATTTTGCACCTTTTTTTTTTTTTTTCCGTTGGTGAACACAGAGTGGATTGATTAGAGTCACACAACCATTTGGGAGCGTAGCTGTGTTCTGACTGAAGAAAAGGGCTGTAATCAAGCAGGCTGTCAGTAGACACTAAAGAAATGCTGCAAACAACCCTGTATTTGTGTCAGATTTTCTTTTCTAGGCCTAGCTCTGTTCTTTTAAACCGTGAATAACTTCTTTTCTCTTGCTTTAAGTTCTTATTGAACCAGGAGGACGTGGGGAATGGTTTAAAAGCCAGGTTTTACATAAAATCATCTGTTTCAATTGACTACAGTACAGAAGAAAATAATTTTGGTAATATGTAAAGACCTGTTTGGCTTGAGTTCAGCAAGGGTTTTTTCTTCTTTGAGATACTTTGGATGCCAGTGAATTTCCTTAGAAGGTAGTCAGCGTTGACTGTGAATCTGTGAAAGTGACTTTCCTTTGTCTTTGAAAACGCATCTCTATGGCCGGATACAGTCTGGCCCATATACTGGATTGCTGGCATGCTGTAAGTCGGTTTTACCTTGCATCTTTTAGAGATGCGCTATTTCTACCCAGTCTCTTTGTAGGCGTGCTGAGAAAGAAATCTGTTTTAAGCTCCATTCAGTTAGAAAGATCGATGTCGGAGAGATTTCCCTGTCATAGAGAAGCCACTAGTCTCTGCTCACTTTATACCCTTGAACAGTGTTAAGTATTGGGTTGCATCAGGATAATGCATTACTCTTTCTGATAAAAAAGCAGTGCATTTCATTGCTTAAATGGAATTTGAATAACACTGTTGAAATCAATAGTAGCTTCTTACCCATATAAAGATAATTGATCTTTTTGGAGCTCTTTAAATACAATGAGTATTTGATTGTGTTTCTTTCTGTTGTTCAGCTTAACACGTTAACATAGTAAAATTAAATGTTGCTTGTAAAATGACTGTAACATTCAGTGGTTTTCACTTTTACTACCCTTCTTTGTGGTCTATTTTAGCAGATTAGCTGTAAATGAAGATAAGAGCTGCTGCTTTGAAATGGGCAATATAGCAAGCACATTTCTTTGCAGTATGTGGAAATCAGTCCCTTCTGTGGACTCTGGTCATCCTACAGTACGCACTTCACACTCCAGCATTATTGGTTTTCTTATTTTCTAACGTTAGTCAGATACCTGTGTTAGTCCCTCTGTGTCTGTCTGATGTGAAACTTAAAGTTTGGGACTGGAGATGCAGAGTATCTTTTATATTTAAAAAAATAAACAAAGAAACCCCAAACCACCTTAATCCTGCATTGACGCAGAAATGTACAGTTCACTGCATAAGTATGTTAGAAGCATGAAGCAGAAGTAACTGGGGAGATTGGTGAGAGCTCAGGTTTTCAGACTCTTTATTCCCTCTGATGATACGGTAAGGAAACAGCTTCAGCTAGTGTGTGGTGAGTGCCATCAACAACATTACACAACGCACAGTATTAGTTTCTGCGAGGATGTAGTGAAGTACAAAACACGGATCTGCATCCTAACATTGCTAAGAGGCAGCTTTTCTTATATATCCTGTTTCTTTTAGTATTCAAGGTGTTGTACAGGTTTTTGACTGTTAGAGACAATCCGATGTCATCTTTTGTTTTAAGGTCTGAATTTTTGTTTCATTTACATTTGTGTACACTGAACGTCAAAGGTCCGTGTTGTGTATTGGTCAGAGCAGAGGTCAAGATCATTGAAATATTCACAACGGATCATCTTCCGTAAATAGCTGCCAATGTTAATCCATTAGCCGTTTCCCAAAAGACGGCTATTCATCTTAATTTATTGTGATCAGTTGACTATCACCTCAGACTTTCTAGTTTGCTTTTGCTCTCCATTTATGTCAATCAATCAGTTGGTTGTTAAACAAAACCTGCCGTGATCAGAAGTGGAGCCCTATCAATCTGCACTACAATGACTCTGTATTTTGTATTGCTTTTTATGCTTGAAAATTTATACAGTCTTTAGACTAAAAGAGTGAAAATGTTGAATATGTGTTACAGCCTGGAACGGAAGGGGAGAGCAAGGCTTTTCTATGCCATACAAGTTGAAACTTTTATCCAAAGATTTTCTATTTTTATCTAGTACTAATAAATTTTACATTACCTTTCATCCCACTGCAGGTGACAAAACTTATCACGTACACTCTGACGGAGCCTATGGCTGATGAAGTGGTCTTGTTACCGAACTGCTGATAGCGGATCACCGTTACCTTGCATGTCTTCTGTCAGGTAAGTCATACAATTACTAGCTGGCCTGTGAAAATACTGCCCTATTGCATTTCAGCACAAACGTTTTGAATCAGCATAGCAGCAAATAATTTATGCATAGAAGAAGACAGAACTTCAGAACTTCCTGCAAAATATATTTGCTTAAGAGCAGAAAGTGTTAGTGAACAAGTAAATATAAAAAAAGAAGCTGAAATTAGTTATTCACTGGGTACTGTTCAAGGTCACTGGATACAGTAGCCCAGTGGAGGTGAGGTGGGCACAGCTCTCTATTCCCAAGTCTGGCCAGTGGCGAGGCCGGACGTGTGTTTGCAAGAGGTATGTGCGTGCGCACGCACACCCCCCCGACTTTCCACGCTGCTCAACACAGACAGAAACATTCAGCACTCAGGCAGACACAAATAGGATCAAAAGCCTCATCTTGTTCCCTTCCCTGGCTGATCAGGCTGAAAGTCTGTTAGTGGAATGTGAGTATTATGTATAGATCTATATGTATATAATGAGCGTCTCTTCAGTTGCTGGCCTTAGTGTAGGCTGTAGCTGGCCCCTGGATCCTCGCCTCCCCAGCTGCTGGCACCTGGGCGTATGAGCCCCCAGGGCCCACAGCCCTGTTCCAGTTGCTGGTGCAGAGCCAAATGACCATCAGGGAAAAGTACCTGTACAGCTGAGGAAGCTATAAGAGAGCTCCAGGCTGGCCAGAAGTTCAGACAAAGCCTGCCAAGCCTCGTTCCTCAGGCCTTACGAAGCCAGCACAGAGCCTTTGGCCTGTGACTAGCGATGGCAATCCTGTCCTTACTGGGCTGCAGGCCTGCACAGCACAGGGTATACAGGCAAGGTAAGCTGGGCAGCAGATCTCAAGATTATAAAATAATGCCTGTTCTGTTGCAAGTGGAAAATTTTGCCCAGAAGCATACCGTTCAGCTCAGTAATTTTGTTTAGGCGTTCAAATATGTACTGAATTTGGCACGGTAATTTGACAACAGATTTCACTAAAAACATATGCCGTGCAATGTATTGCAAACTTGCTCAATAAGGTAGCGTATTTGTCATAGTGTGATTTAGCAGTGTGGATTATTTGGTCTTTACAAGTAACCAGAAATCAGCCAGTCTTATTCCAGCTCTTTTTTTTTAAGCTTACATTGCAAATCTAGTGTGACCTACGTAAAACAGTTTGCTGGATGATGATGATGATGAGCTTTGCTATAAACAGGAAAAAGCAGTGGTTCTGAGGGTTTTTATAATGTTTATCAGTAGGAAAACAGAAGTGGCAATTGCTTTTAATTGCCCAATAATTTTATTATTCAGAAGATGGAATTTACAGGAAGCAGCTGCAGTTGTAACTGAACCAGCTCTTCTAATGTGTTCCTGTGTTTTCCTGTATTATATTATCTAATGGCGATAAGCTGTTGGCTTCAATCACATTTTCAAATACAGTAAGAGTTGGATTTATCAAGCCCTGGGATGAATACTCCAGTACTCTCACTGAAAGAGACCTTTGAGTATTTGATGGTTCTGAATTGTCTATAGAAATCCCATTCCTTAAATTAAATCCACTTTCATTCTTTGTTCTCTCAGTACACGAGAATTTTAAGATTCATAATCTATTTCTGTTTGGTTTTCCTCCCTGTGTAGGTTTTCCACCCGTCTCTTTTGTTACTCAGTGTGTAAGAAAATGCAGCCCCGCAATGAACATGCACTCTGAATTAATTACCTGTTTTCTGTAAATACAAATAAATGACAGCAAGATCAAAATGAACAGCAAAGAGGGGAGGACTAGCTACTCTCATACCTGTAGCGTTAGTGTTTCTAATTTTAAAAGATGTTTTAAAAGGTACTGTAGTTCCTTCCTGTACTGCTGAACAATGTCCATTGTCAATGACGCTGCTCTTCGTGTGGCAAGGTCCCACCCCACAGAGTTGTCCCTGAGAGTCACACTGAACCTGAGGCAGATGTATGGTTTCCTTTAGGCATCACATTGTGTTTGAAGGATTGTGAACAGCTATTTAGCTAATTTGAGTAACAGAATAGAACTGACTCATCACAGATGACCAAACTTGTCAGTAGACCCCAAATTCCCCTCAGCGCTTTTGAGATTGTGTTGAATGTAATTTGGCCTGCTCAACAGTGAAGAAACGAGGTGCCAGTTAATGTGCGTGTTGATAATTGTTTCCCAATATGACAGGTTTTGTCCAGTGTTAGGCAAATGGAAATGCTCCCTGTGTTATCAGGGGTGACTGCAAGAGAAGCAGAATTTGGTGGAGCTGTTTTGTTGGTTGCAGAGTAAGACGAGTTTCCTGTTCCTGCTGCCATGCTTTTCAGGGAATTTTGGTGATAGTCCTGATTTGCTGGCCTTGTCTTGGTGAAAATCCCATTTGATACAATCCTAATTCCTAGCTGGCAATAGAGTGTGGAAAACTGCAGTATGGTCTATTGCAGACCAAACATATCCTAAATGTGCAGCTTCAATATAAAAGGTGGGAAAATTAATTTTTTAATTTGCTTGTCTTCTGATAGTTATGTGTTTATTTAAAAATAATGGTGTTCAGAGTTTACAGACCTTATAATCTTGTGTGATGGTATTTTTGTGGAATGTGAGGAAGGTAACGGTTAGCATTGCGTGCCACGTTCTTCAACCAACTTACCTACGTTCCACATTAATACTGAATAGGACTCCAGAGAGATGTCTATGCTTTTTGTTAATCTGGACAGACAGTTATAAAACACTGTTGTAATTAAATTTCTCTTTTCATTTGAACGGTTGAATTAAACAAATATTTTCCTTTGGAGAAAAGTAACAATTTGATGTTAATTGCTTTTATCTGTTTCTCAGCATTGTCAAATAACCTATTGTAAAAGCTACTTAATATTTCCAGGGGAATGCCATATATTGCATAACTTGTTTCCTTTGCTGGTTGTTTCACTTGATGGTTAAACGGTAATTGGAGTGAAAGGAATAAAGCAGCACTTGTGGGTTGGGAACCACTCAAGGGATTGAGAATCTAAGGCAGAACAATGATTTAACATTTTTTCTTTTGTTAGGCTTTTTCTTTTCATATGTGAATTACATGCAAGTAAGAGAGATTATAGGGAGAAAAATAAAGGGAGAACGCAGAACTCATTTAGATCAAATTCCCTGCGCCTAATAAGCGGACAGAAAATCTACAAACTGTCTAATCTTCACAGTTTGTTCTTAGCCGCCTTAGATGTTGCAGAATTTACAAAATCATTCTGAGAAAGGAAATTAGCCTATTAAAAATGAGAAAACACAAAAACAAAGCTTCAGCATCATACCAAGAGATATGTGGCTTCTAGTTACTGTGGAAGAGGCAATCAATAGAAAAAGCAGGAAAGGAAAGAAAGAGCATCCGCAGCAGAGATTTCCTAGAATGAAAAATGTGCTTGGATTGTTACTTTATTGAATTTTGCGACTGTAGGACATATTAAAGGACAAATAACTCTCAAGCATACATCCAAAACATACGAGGTATTTGCATGTGAAAAATCTCTATAAATGTATGTTCATTTCAAATGCCCAGTATCAGGAGAGCTTATGGACTATGTAAAAGGCAGTAGAGCCGATTACTTAGAAGTATTTATATATGTGTGTGTCATTTTTTAAAAGGTGTGGCTGGGCAGTAGGCAGGACGGTCTCATTTGTCTTGTCCTAGCTGCTGGCTTTTAGGTCAAGGAGGGTGTGTTCAGGGGAAAAACTGATTCTTTCCTGAAAACAGCCAACCATATTCAGCCTGAAGAATTATCCTGGAGTACAGGATAGAGTTGGTAGGGAGACAGAGTAAATTGTATTCAGGAATCGGGCATCCTAACTGTAAGACCCCTGTGAGGATCAGGGTAGTTCCACCTCAAGGCTCTGGGCATCATGGAACCTCTAGAGAGTTTCTGAGCCAGGAGGTACAGAACTATGAATCAAACATTTTAGTGGAGACGTACTTGGCTGTGCATGTGACTGTCTTTAAAGGGAAGATGAAATTGTCAGTGACGTGTTAACCTGTCTGATTGTTCAGCATGAGCTGTGAATCAGCCAGTGTCACCTGTTTTCTGAGGTGCAAAGTGGGATTTTTCC
>NW_009647735.1:4427247-4451591 GCF_000708025.1 Charadrius vociferus | reverse complement strand
GTGTTCTTGCTGCTGAATACATGCTGGTTTGTGAAACCAAACCAGCTATGTTGAAGACATGTAACTACTTATTTTCCAGTTTCTTTTAAATACAAAATTGTTAACCATGTTTTTCACTTGTGGAAAAAAAAAAACCAACCAAACAACAAACCACCAGGTACTTAGGGGTTAATTATTTTGCATAGAAAATTACTTGTCAAATTCAAAGAAAGATACTGTTTCAAAGCAGAAAAATGTAGATTGCACTCCATAACATATTTGAAGTATGTTCCAGCTTTATGTCAGTACGCTGAAAAAGAATAACCCTAAATTTTTATTTTCTGTGATTTTTCTATTAACTCAATTCTGTCAGTTTGACGAACGAGTGAAATTGTGCTGGGCCAGTGTTGCATCTTTCTAACCAATGAAAGATGTCACTGGTTTTCTTTGTCCACTTTTACTCTTAGTCAGTATAGATTTGAGCAGTACCTGATTAGAGTTCTTGTAGACTGCCTTGTGCATGTTCCTGGAGGCAGACGCTTTTCTTGGGTACTTGATTCCTGAGACTAAGTGTTTCAAGCCCTGGAGCTATTGCCTGGGCTGAGGTTTTTCTGGTTTGGGGTGGGGTTTTTTGGGGGTGTGAGGTTTTTGGGTTGTGTGGTTTTGGTTTTTTTTTTCCTTCAAATTTAACCTTATTCTCAGGACTGAAAACTTTTTGCACGTTTTCTTCAAGGGCAACATGACAAGACGGCCATGAGTACAGGCGTAGCAAAGCGACCTCTTCAATACAGAGAATATGTCGGTTCATGATGGAACATAAAACTAGTCTTGCTGCTTTTGTTAGCATTCTTACAGCAGACCTTACGTGTTTTTTAACCCAGTCTTCTTACATGGTCTGACATAAGAGCAGTCAGCATTCTTTATAAAGCTCTGCTTTACCAGAAGGTAGAGGAAAACAATCCCTGACCTTATCCATTAAAAAAACAGAGGAAGAGGCAGCTCTAATTGGCCTGGTTTATTTCACGTGATTAGCTGAACGAGCTGTAGACTGCATTACTCCTCAGTCTTGTAGCACCAGCTTTGTTTCTGTACAGATTCATCTTTAGTTAATATTTATATAAAACCTACCTATGTATGGGAAATAGCCAGCTCTGGTCATCCTCGGTGGCATTGTCACAAATCTTTTGGTGTAATCTTGCCGATGTGTCAGCTTCTGTGCTAGCAAATGACTAGGCTAATTCGAAATTGTCCATAAGGATCACACTGCTGTTCAGAATATGAAGTTAAGAGTTTTTGAAATGTAATAGTATTCACAAAACACTGGGGTCCATAGTTTGATGTGCAAATATGTATCTGGTAGGCTGGGATTCCATTTTTCTTCTTTGATATGGAAAGTTGCTTTCAGCTTAAGTGTTACTATTTATTTACTCAAAAAAAAACCCCAATTTCTGAATGCCTAAGTGGATTACAGAGACACATTTTTGCTTCAGTGAGATGGAAGGAGGCATACCTCAAACTGGCCATTACTGGCCTGCAGGCAAATCTCCAAATTATTCTTGGCATTTTTTATGTGAGGACTAAGATAAATCAGATCTGTTGGAGCATTTTTTTCTCTTTCCTTAAAAAAATACAGGTTCAAATACTTTTAAGGATTTCAATTAGGTATATTTAGACTTAAATTGAAATGTTGCTGTTGTATTTTCCTTCTATATTCACCTTTCAATTAGATATAGAATCATAGAGTTGATGAGGTTGGAAGGAACCTTTGAGATCATCAAGTCCAACCATTAACCTACCCTGACAAAACCACTTCTAAAGCATGTCCTCAAGTACCACCTCTACCCTTTTTTTAAACACCTCCAGGGATGGCAAATCCACCACCTCCCTGGGCAGCCTCTTCCAATGTTTAATAACTCTTTCAGTGAAAAAATGTTTCCTAATATCTAATCTAAACCTTCCCTGATGTAACTTGAATCCATTTCCTCTTGTCCTATCACTTTTCACCAGGTCAGCCCCCACCTCTTTACAACCTCCTTTCAGGCAGTTGTAGAGAGTGATGAGGTCTCCCCTCAGCCTCCTCTTCTCCAGGCTAAACACCCCCAGTTCCCTCAGTCGTTCCTCATAAGACTCATAAGAAGTGTATATATATTTAATCATATCTTATTTTAGTAAGAGTATTTTCGAGAGAATTTTTTCCTGTCACTTTAAAGCCTGTAAGTCCATCAAGTATTTAGAATACTTAACTTGTTTTTCTGTCTTTTAGTGTCCTAGTAAGGTAACTAAATACCCAGCAGATGTGCATTTGAATCTTAAGGTGAATATGGATACAGAGCCAGAAAGGTAAGAGCTGGGAACATAACCCTATGTGCTTGGATTTCACTTGCTCATGCAGTGAACTCATGTAGCTTTCATTACCTGCTTGTACTTTTCAGTCTCACAGTTGTTATTTCATTAGCAAAGGTTTTTTTCCCTCAAATCTTTACTGTGCTCTGTGCTTTTTTTACAAATTATTATATAGACTGCTGTACCTCTTACAAATAAATACTCAAATCTAAAAATATAGGTTAGCAATTAAAGAATTAAAAGTGTGGTTTACAGTTTCCTTTTAAGTCTTTATCGCAGTATGTCTGAAAGCTTTTTTGTACTACAGCCAACTTTGGAATAGTTCGGTAGCCCATTATAAATAACAAGTAAGAAATTCGAAAATGGAAAAACTCTGAGTAGATTGCAACAGGTCATACTACTACCTGAAACCGTTATGCAGATAACTGCGTGGCCATGACTTCATCTCAAAGCAAACAAAGACTTGGTCAGAACATCTTTCTGAAGCAGCAGGAAGGACGAGGAAAAGATTGACAAAAGTTGGTATACAAAATTCTGTGCCCTTGGAAATGAATAACTTATTGTTTTCCAGTATTTTTCAAAATAATTGTAATTGGTGTTGGGAACAGTGACTTCTCTCTCCAATACATTAGGGCATTCTTGGTCTTTGATACAGCATTAGCCGTGCCCTCACAACTGGTTATGCGGTGCAAAAGGATCAGATCATTAGGTAGAAGCAGTAGGTGCTGAGGCCTCTATGGCAACTCTAAATGCAGTTTAGGGTTTCTCTTTGTTCCCTTGGCGCAACAACCCTGCCACGCCTGTGCTTCAGAGCTGTGACAGACCAGTTACTGATGTGGATATGTTCCTGCAGAGCCCATGAATCAGGAAGTTTGAGTTTAGCTTCCTTTGGATGGCAGTTCGCGTGCACCAAAACCACGGTGTGACCTGACCTAACGCTTTCACACTATTTATCAGTATAGACACAGTCATATCCTCATGGATATTCTGTATAACATTGAGCATGGACGGGGAGACTGAATTTCTATGGGATACATAGAAATTTCTTTCCCAGCAAACTCTGCAAACTTTCTCTAAAAGCTGCCAACTATTCTTGGGGGAGAGGAGTCGATTTTGGGTTTACATCCTTCTTTAGGTGAGGCCAAGACTTTTGTTTTATCCATTTTTCTAAAAATTTGAAATGTTATTGGATGTGGGTGGATTTCCAGGGGGGCTATAGAAACAGTTTCGTTTGTGAAATAATTCGTTCTTTTCTGCTTTGATATTTTATTTGCTTTGGTGGGATGGGACTGTGTTCTTGTTTTGACATTTTGCAACTAATTCACTAAGTAATAATTAAAAACCTGTAAAATTGGAAGATTCCTTGCTCTAGAAATAGGTATTGTGCCCTAATGGAATTGAAGACCTTCAGATAACTACTTACGAATGTGGTGGAAAACAAATGATGGAAGTATGTTTGAACCTTTGTAACTACAATATCTAAAATTGGGTTATATTAAAATACTCTCCATATTCCAATAAGAATGTTGTAGTTGTGCAGCTGAAATATTCTTTTATAGGCTTGTTTTTTCTACAGCTGTTTCTTGAGCTGCTTTATCTATTCATTTAAGGATAGCATGAGCAAGAATTTGGGCTGCTGTACCTGGAGGCAGAAGCAGGAACTGGGATTCAGTATTGACCAGGCAGGAAGCAAGACAGGAGGAGTCATCTGTGATGGAAGCAGAAATCAAGATGGGCAGCGGTTGAGATTGGAGCTAAAGCAAAGATAGGACACTGAATACTGACTGTTTGGCCTCAGGGCCCCTCCATACTACAAGGCTTCCCCTGCAGGAGACTGTCTGACTCACTCCCGGAACACAACACAATGCTGTTCATCACTGCACATCATTAAAGGTAATAAAATATATGTATATGACCTGTCAGCGATAAGGCATTGTGTGACTACTACAGGAGAAAGTCTTTGCATTGGAAAGAGAAAGCTCTTTTAAAAAGTAAATGCTTAAGAAATTGTCTTACTTTAAGGATACTTCTGTACTTCAAAAGTAGGATAATGGCAACATTGGACATTGTTTGAGTCTAATCCTGAAGGAGAGCACACACAAAGTGTACAGGAGTTCGTGTCGGGAATCAGCACAGGTGAAAATAGAGACCTTGCATCACCTTGCTTCCTTCTTCTTTTAAACACACTTTTGTGGTGGTCACACCAGTTGCTAACTAGGTTAATAAGACCAGAGAACAGTAATAGGAACACGATCTTACCCACTTAATCAAAGGATAAAGTAAATTAGCATACCCTTTCAAAAATTAACACATTCAAGTCTAAGCTGCTGGAAGACGTCCAGCAGCAGAGGGGGCTTCTCAGTCCGTTGCAACATGTGTAATTATCTGCCCAGAAGGTGCATGCGGAGCGGGCACTAATAGAAGAGGTTCGTTCATTCTCTGGAGGAGAGAGTGGCTGAAGCAGGGCAGCTCGGACATTAGAAGCTCCTTACAGGGATGTTGTGGACATGAAGATGCTGTGTGCAAAGAATTTGTATCTTCTAATAATTAAAAAATTCTCACATACTGTCAGCAAGTCAAATTTAGGTTCCTCCTGATACGGGCCTCTCCAAGACAGAGATGGCGGTTCCCTTCGCGATCCAGAACATTTAGTTGTCCGACTTTGGCTGGTGGCTGCCTCTTTAGCAGGGTTTTCACAAGAGCTGTGTTTTTGCCCTCCTTTGCATTTTGAGATTGGGAGAGAGATTTGGGTGCAGGTGATTAAACTAGCAATGTGAGAGTGGGCCGAAACTGAAGAACAAGAGTAGTGCCTAGTGCCTGCAATCTGATCACTTTGCCAGGCGTGTGCTGGAAACTGAATTTTGACTTTATAGCTGAAGTTGCTTTGAGATAAAAGTCTTTCAATCCTCTGTTAAGAAACTTGGCCCACAAAAATCTCACTGTCAAAGTCCTTCCCCTCCCCTACCACTACTGTGTGATAAATGTTTGAAGTAAAGGGTTTCAAATGATTTTTGCAAAGTCTCATAAATGTTCCGTATGTCACTTTCTCTAAAATTATAATCTATTATCTCACTCAAGTGGAATAATAATGCGTTGAAAAAACTAAATTTATCCCAGGTGCCCCAGCAGGTTGATTCTTCATTATGTGTTAATCGTTAATGGCAATTTTCCATGGAGCGTCTGCCAGTTCTAGTGAGCAGAGCTTCCAGAAATGATACTTTAATTTTAAGCATAGACACTAACAGAAGATAGAGAGTGGGGGGTTTTTAATCAATACTTACTTTATGTGTGTGCGCGCACATGTGTATAAACTAGCTGGGCATAGATATTATTTCAAGCAACAGTACAAAATATTTTTATTTATAGACCTTAATTAAAAGTTATTCTTGTGCTGTTCTAACTTAGTGGAATGCTTTTATTTCTAAAGTACTGAGTCTTCACTGTACTATGGGTAAGACAATGACAATTATTAGCTGAGATACTATGTTAGTATTTTTATATATATGTGTATACACATTAGTAATATAATAATACTACACAGGATTAAGGTTTAGGATTAGGATTCATTTCAGTTGGTGCTGAGGAATTTCACTGTGCCAGTTTGCTACAATGTGATTTAAGTCTGCATTTCAGTTCTTATTTCAAGGTAAAAGAAATGATGGAGAAATATTGAAGTAGGATAAAAATTAAAGTTGTCTTCAGTTATTTGAGCTGTGCTATTCGGCATTATCCACACTGTAGATTTAAATGAACTTGGTTAAGGTGACTGTGTGTAGGTCTTCTTTGTCCCATGAGTTTAAATTGGAAATTACAGTATATTTTATAAATATAGAAATGGATATTAGTAAGTTATAATTGTTTTGAGAACATAAAAATAATTGGGTTTTACTACATTTCAGAGACCTTTTGGGATCTGTCTTTGGGCTATGTATAAATTGTGACCTGTTTGACTTCTTTATGCACATCTGAGTGTGCCTTTGGCTGTGCCTTAACGTCATCTCATTTAAAAAGATTCGAGTGTGCAAGGTGGTAAGAAGCAGTCGGTCAGTCTCTCCTGAGTCTGGACCTGTTAGTTATGTGACCAAAATCACAGCAGGTGAAGGCATAATCTTCATGAGTGTCTCAGCATGCCCTCTGCTTTCCTTGGGATGAAAGTTCATGCTGTAGGAGTAGTATGTGTCTCGATGTTGTTGCCATAGTGAAAAAGTATACTCCAAGAACATATTAGCAAAAAATATATCTTATTTTCATTATATTATTTAAAAAATGCTATACCTGTATTAAACAAGACATTAGAGCAGATAGATTTCCATGCGTATTAAAACTGTTTTTTAAATGATGTCCAACCAATTATGCAGGTAAGGAAAAAAAGGAGTAGTGGGTTCAGGATTGTAATTCCAGTATTGTGCTAACTACTTTACAAATACATGGGAAAAAAAACATTATTTTCCTGATTTTCTTCAGTCTAAACAGGCAAAGCAAATAGCAAATTGGAAAAATGGATCTAAGAGAGTTGGAGAGCAACATGGTATGACCATATGTTTTGATGGGAGACATCGAGTCAGTGGTTACCGTCTACAAGTAAGGCTCAGTTGCTGGTTTTTTATGTTATTTTTTTTTTGTACCTTTGAAAGATGAGTTGTTGAACAGTCAAAGAAAAGGGCACCCATAGATGAACAGTTGAAGTGGTAGCACTGAATAGGGCTAACATTTGATAGGGATTTGAGGGAGTGTGCATAAGGAGTTACGGGCAGCAGCATTTCTGTATCAGTTCTTTTGCAGAATAAATTATAAGTGGAGGACAATAACACAACTTAAAAATTAAAATACATTTTAAAATTTATAAACATGTGGTATCTTTTCCTGTGTAATCTAACATAGATATATATATATATACATAAAGGTTCATAAAATAGAAAAAAGTTTTTTAAAAGTGACTTGAAGAGGCTCCTGATGAAAAAAGTATAATGAAGTTACTTGACAAAAATTCAAATTCAGTTCCTGATTGTGTTATTGAAGTATGTTGTATTTTCCACTACATTTCTTTCACATCTTTCATGTTCAGTATAAACTTCTGCTGTGAACCTTGTTCATATTGTAGAATTTATAAGTGAGCTTTGCTGTTCAAATGACCCAAATAATTAGGAAACTGATTATAAAAAAAAAGTTAAAGATGATGGGAAGAAAAAGAAGAATATATCATTGCCCTGTTTGTGAACTTCTACATGTTCTTTTTAATGATAAACCTGTATTTGAGTTGAATGTGATTCAACCTGTGATAAATATGTCAGTATTTTCTTCATACATGGCCAATTTCCCTTGGAAGTCAGGAAAGCAGTGTAGTTTTCTCTAACAAATACTTTTGTCTTGTAAAATCTTTTTTCCACATGAATGCAATCCAGACTAGTGAATTAGAGACATATAAAAGAAAATGGGCATTCAATTTATAGGTGTTAACAATGCAGTTTTCACACTGTCTGAATAAAAGGAGAAAGTCTCTTCATTACAAGATAACAAATGCCTTAAAATTTTCAAATACTTACTCTGTTGAAACCCAACACAAAATTTTGGGAAGGCATCCATGACAAAAAGAGTAGGTCTCTTTGTCCTATTTGCAATATAATTAAGCGTGTATGATTTTACCATGTCAGGAGGACACTGGCCAGTTTGTTCCCGAGTTCTGAGTGTGTGTATTTGATACTCTAATTATCAGTTTTGGCTTTTCACAGTCTGGTTGAAAAGAATTTGATAGATATCTAGAGCACGTTTTTTATGCAAAAACTTCTTTCTGTTTCCAGTTCATGCAGCTTTGTTATGTTTGTCAGGAACTGGACACAGAAGCAGTATAACCAAAGAGAATCAGCTGTGGGAATATAGAAATTATCAAATGGGGTGTTTGGGATAGATCCCAGAGCAAGCATCTCTCAGATAATGAAGCTATGTTTTAATTCAGATTCCCAAGAGTGGCCGAGAGGATTTCTAGGATAGAACCTGATTGTGGGGAGTACTCTACGCAATTGGGCATCTGGATTCCTATTTGTAAGCTTTTATAGGAAGTATGCTGAAAGATCATGCAATTTGTACCTCGACTTCCACCTGTTTGGGTGAAAATGCAGATTAAAATGTTAGGATTAATAGGAGGGGGTGTAACGGTAAAAATTACACATGTGGCAGTTGTGGGGAGCCTGGAGGGAATTGTTTTTCTCTTCAGTAGTCCAATTAGTTGTTTTGGAAGGGAGATTCCTAAAATCTAATCAAATAAATTGTATGGCAAAAAATAAATTACGTTTATTGGTCAATTAAATTGTTTGCGTGCTATAAAATTGCAGGATGTGATAGCGGATCTTTGCTGTCAAATCCTAGTTTGGAATTTAATACCTCGCAGGACTTGAGAGGTCTAGGAAGCATCCTGCCTATAATGTGAAACTAACCGTCTCTGGTGGTTTGATAGTTTTCTATCATTTTGCCAGTATATTTATTTATTTCTCTAAGTAAGTGAGCAGTTTAAGAACACTGTAGGAAAGTGTTTTGTCCACCGTTAAAACTACAAAGGTCTGGTGATAAGAAGGGTATAGTATGATTATGATAGTGATCGCTTGGTCTCCGAGCTTTCTTTTTCCAGCAAAGTTTGAATTTGCGACATTCTCACATTTATAAATTAAGAAATATGCTGTACAGATGCAAATAGAATAACGGCCTTGGTGAAGAACTGAACAGGTATTTAAAGAATATGTCGATTCTCTGTTGAGTAGAAGGCATTCATATAGAGGGAAAGCTTAGGATTTCTGTGATATCAAACAGTTGCTTATACAGTTACTTGAAAATGTTGACTCTTCGAGTCAACTTCCAAGGCAGTGTTTGCATTTGTCTGTAAACTGGAAACTATTTAAAGTAAGAAAAATCAACACAGAAGTTAACCCTTTTGAACCTCCATACGATGCCGTCACAGTTACAGTTTGCAAAGTGATAAATCCATAGTATGTTGGGAAAACACAGTGCAGTGTTTCCCACAAGTTCTGCTGCTGCTGGGGAAACACTGCAGTAGGAATTGGGTTTGTGCAGGAACTCCAAATGTGTCAATAAAGTTCTGACTAGTCATGTTGCTTTGCTTAGCTTTGCACAGTACTGAGTTACTATTATCTTAAGTTCTAAAATGCTTAACAATAGATATTTTTATTTGCATAAGTGTATCTGACTAGGAAATGTTATCAGCTCTTTCGCAGTCCTGAAGTCATGAAGTGTCTGTGATACAGAATAGACTAGAGTAAAACTAGATTAATCGCATGCTAAAGAAGAACAAAAGCGTGTCCCTCAGGGGTCAGTACTGGGTCCAGTCCTGTTCAATATATTCATCAATGACCTGGAGGAAGGGATAGAGTGTACCATCAGCAAGTTTGGTGATGACACAAAACTGGGAGTAGTGGCTGAGATGCCAGAAGGCTGTGCCACCATACAACAAGCCTAGACAGGCTGGAGAGTTGGGCGGAGAGGAGCCTAATGAAATTCAACAAGGGCAAGCACAGGGTACCGCACCTGGGAAGGAGTAACCCCATGCACCAGTACAGGTTGGGGGCTGACCTGCTGGAGAGCAGATCTGTGGAAAGGGACCTGGGAGTCCTGGTGGACAACAGGATGACCATGAGCCAGCAATGTGCCCTGGTGGCCAAGAAGGCCAGTGGCATCTTGCGGGGCGTCAAGAAGAGTGTGGCCAGAAGGTCGAGGGGGGTCATCCTTCCCTTCTGCTTTGCCCTGGCGAGGCCACATCTGGAGTATTGTATGCAGTTCTGTGCTCCCCAGTTCAAGAAGGACAGGGAACTGCAGGACAGGGTCCAGCAAAGGGCTACAAAGATGATTAGGGGATTGGAACATCTTTCTTATGAGGAAAGACTGAGGGACTTGGATTTTTTTAGTCTAGAGAAAAGATGACTGAGGGGGGATCTTATTAATGCTTATAAACCCTTCAAGGGAGGGTGCCAGGGGGATGGGAACAGTCTGTTTCCAGTGGTGCCCAGTGACAGGACAAGAGGGAACGGGGACAAACTGGAGCATCGGGAGTTCCATCTGAACCTGAGGAGGGCCTTCTCTGCTGTGAGGGCAGCAGAGCAGTGGCACAGGCTGCCCAGAGAGGTGGGGGAGTCTCCCCCTCCGGAGCCATCCCAAACCCGCCTGGACGCCGTCCTGTGCCACTGCTGGAGGTGCCCCTGCTCTGGCAGGACTAGGTCATCTCCAGAGGTTCCTTCCAACCCTGACCGTTCTGTGAAAAGGGGTGACACTCATGTTAAAAAACAAACAAACAAACACAACAAGCCACCAACCACCCCCACCCCAGAAAAAAACAAACCCAAAACCACCACCAAAAAATAAGTTAGAAATGTTTTGGCTGCATCCTTGTGCAGAATGTATGTCATGAGAAGGGAGCCTGCTATCTTCTATTGACATCATGAACTAAAGCACTTGTATGTTCCAATTTCTTTGTGTTACAGGAGTTTTATGGATTCATAAAGTTCTTTCATAGAATAAGCAGCTTAATGGAATATTACTTGAGTATGTGTTTCTCAGGTTTATGAGACACACAATATGTTTATGTGTTTCTCTAATGTTTCAAAGATCATTTGGGTTCTCACAGAAAAGCTATTAGACTTCTGAAGTATTTTCCCATGTGCTTTTTGGTATTTCAGCAATGGTCATTTCTTGTGAAATTTCCTGTCAAAATCTGGAGATGTCAGATGTTTGTATAAATAATCGAACTAAGTGGAAAATAAGGAAGACTACTTTCTTCCAAGAAAGGAACTTTATGGTGCCAATGGTGTTTTTAGCCCAAATAATATGAGATGTGTTTAATTTTGTTTTGAATACTCTCTTTTCTATCTTTACTGGTAAAGTCACTTTATTTTTCAGACAGTGTTGTGGACAGCAGCGTTTGAGTCTAGGTGAGCACTCTCTTGAGTTCTTGGTTAGAAAAACTTGATTCTTAACGAGGACAGGGTCTAGAATATAATTAATAGGCTGAAGTCTTGTTGAAACTGCTGAATTCCTCTTCCATGAGGATTTGCAGGGAAGCTGCAATGACTTTAGAAGCAATACCTTTTTTTTTTTTTCCCCTCCATTTGCCAATATAGTATCTAGATACAGTTGCTAATGATTTTGTGTGTGTCAAAGACTATTTATCTTTCTTTTTTTTAATGCTTACTTTGCTTTTTGAAAAGTGTGTGATTATCCTTGGCTCACTTTCAAATCCACTGTATTACTCTTGCATAACAATTAATCATTTCTCTTCTCTGATTTGCAGTCAGTATTTGCAGGTTGCTGTTTGATACGCTTTACTGTATGTAGCTTTTTTAAGTATCATATAATGTGACAGTGATAATAGGTTCCAAAAAGGAATAAGTGGTAGCAATCCATTTTGAAAGATTTATAGCTCCACTATAGGAGCTAGGAGATAGGCTCCACTAATCATGGAGGACCACACTTCAAATAATTTTGTTCACCAGGAGTGACTATTTATTTTCAGTCTTGTAGTGGCTGGAGCTATTTATCATTTTTAAAGTGTTTCCATCATAGTATTGGTCTCCTGCTGTTGATCTGACAGTCCAAATTGAAGACCCCTTGTATTTTTCACATTTAAAGTGAATTCAATAGGAAGTTGCAGAAAGGGTTCTGTAGTCTTCTGTGAAAAAGGGTGTGTAAGACCATGTCCTTATAAAAAGTAATTTTCAAAATTAAAGAGGCTTGAACCTTTAAGACCTATAAAAATATTAAATAGAAAAAAAGTGAGTTGCAGAATTTATGGAATACATCCTTGATGTACTTGAAATCACTCTTTGACATTTTTTAACGAAAAATATCAAAATCTCAGCTTCTCTGAATGGAGTTTGTGGTATCATATAAATCAGTGCATTTTTACACATCACTAGATCATTCTGCGCTGAATGCTCAGAGGTTTCTGAGACCAGCTCTTACCAGTGCTTGTGGGAATTAAATGAAGTTCCAAATACAAAGAGTAGTTCCTAATACGGATGTATCTTTTCCAGGTTGCAAATACGATTATCCTTTCTGCATCAAGAAGGAAATTCACCAGGGTACCCTGTGCAGATTGCAAGGCACAATCTTTTCAAATCGATTTAATGAAAAGTGTTTGTCCCAAATTCCATGTTATTTGTTCAACCCATCTTTGTAGGGGAGGCACTCCTATTGCCTTTGTTTAAGAGAAGAACCACCCTGTGTAAAGATTTATGTCTATATACACATTATACAACACTGAATTTTATTAGCAATACAATTATTGTATGGCAAAAACACTGATCTTGGTAGTAAGTAATATATTGAGAATAGGAAATGCAACATTTACTTAACCACATGAAATTTTAAAAAAGTCTCTCTATAATTAGCGATTTAGTAACCTCAAATTTATACTTCATTGCTAATTGGAACAGTGTTTTATTTCCCTGCACTGCATTTGTCCACACACCAATAAGTATACAAAAACATCAGTTTTCAGTGAGTTGCATGCTGCTTGTCATTTTCAGGGGGGGACGACCAAAAAAAACAAAACCAAAACTTCTCTGTTTAGCTCAAATACATTTTCTGAATAGCTCACCATAATTTCATGAGCACTTCTTTACTTTCAACTTCTCTCGCCACCAATTTAATACTCAAGGTTTTTTAGTTCTTCTTTTATTGTCTCTACCAATAAAATAAGCAATGTTACCTTTTCATAACACTATTTCCTAGTATTGTCATTCTGTTGCTGAGATCTTGATGCTGATTTTCAGGGTCTGCTAGGTTAACTTACCACTGAGAAAAACAGTGTGATGCACTAGCTGACTTGTATTGCATTCAGTGTACCTGGGACTTGGAACAGAATCAGCAAACAAAATCCCCTTTTAGCAGATTTCAACCCCTCATCGCCACTCATTCCTGAAGAAGGTATTCTGTCTGAAATGTTGCTAGTAGTTGAACAGATTTTTTAAAAAGGAAGAAAAAAAGTAAAAAACCATTCTCGGTGTTGCTCAACAGAACTTTGTTGTTTGTTTTCATAATTTAACAATGCATTCAGTTATTTTAAGCTTAAAAATTACTTCTCTGCCAGCTTAAAAGACTATATGCAATAGTGTTTCTTGCTATCAACTTTGAAGTCAGCATCTCCTACACTTTCCCTCCACCATCTAACCTATGAAGCTTGAAGAGTCTCTTTCACCCAGCTGTTTAGACACAGTTTTTTATCCATTTTTCAGTTTCCTTTCTTGCACGGTACATTGGTTCTGTATCATTTCTGAGCCATTTCTATGGCACTCTATCCATTCCTTTCACCTAGTCATAGTTTCTCTCTTAGAAATCAGATCCTTTTTAGAATACATTATACTTAGCTCCTATTGTAAAATTTTAATAAGTATTTCTAGATTCTTGCATTCGTATATGAGTTGAAGCCAGTGCCACAGGATATTTTGTGACTGGGAGGCAGAAATAGAAAAGAGTCTGCTGGACAGCAATCAAATACTTCGCTTTCTTCCCTGTCTGTTTAAATAAGGAGCAAAAAGCAACATACTACATTTTCTACTAAGCAAAACGTACAATAGTGCTAGCCTCACCATGGGTTGCTTTTAAAAGAGAACCCCTATACCTGTGCTACAGAATATAGGGTTTCTGCCCTTCTGCCATCAGTTAGGAATTCATGACTCCTGCCAAGAATACAGATTATTTAAATAAAATTTAAAAAGCAAAGAAAAAAAAAGAAACCTGATAGAGTGAAACCATCCAGAAGTACAATGACGTTACAACTCTAAAGCAGGAAAGATTTCATATATTTTATATGCATTTGAACAAAATGCAATGTAGATGGTAACACAATAAACTTGCTTCTGAGCATAGGAGAAAAATTGCAAGCTATTTCCAATCAGCATTTCAGTTCTTGAGGTATAAAGCAGTATGTTGGACAAATAGATGGATTTTTTTTTTTATACATCATAAATACAATCTTTAAATATAATCTACACTTGCAAGGTACCTGTTGTATTAAGTGTAGCAAGTAGGTGAGGTGGTCAATGGAGAAAAATAAGTAATGAAGTTTTATTCCTTGGAATAATTAACTTGTTGCATTAGTTAACGTGGAATATCATGGGTGATAAGTTGTAAAATAAGGTTTCTGCACAATAAAGTACCTTTAACCCTCTCAGCACTTTATAAAGGAGAGCCTGTGAATCCTCAGGAGAACTTCAAGATGCATCTGGGGATGGGGCCCAGTGGATGCTTAGGGTTTTGTCTGTCCTCACTCCACTTCCAGGAGTGATTCCACATCCTCTGTCCATACGGCTGCCTTTTTGGGTCAGACCTACTTTCCTTGATACTGTATTATTTACTCGTTCCTAACCCCACACACACTCCTCCCATGTCCTGTAGTTGTGGTTCATTTCTAAATATTAAAGCAACAGCACACTCTGAGAGCTGGCTGATCCAAAGGGAATCAGATCAGTAATGAAAGAATCCCTGAAACAGAGGAAGAACAGAGAGGCCAAAATGAGAAATGGCTTTAGAAATTACTACTTAAACAGATTTTGGAAATCTGGAAAAGAGATGCCTAAGAAGGATATAGAGACAATGATAACATTGAGATTGGTATAAAGTAGTGATTAGTGAATTGTCCTCTACATCCTCTAATCCAATAGAGGAATCCACTATCGGCCCCACAAGAAGCAGGATAATGTGCTAGATTGATCCTGCTCTCACACTGTGTGGCTCTTCTAATGATTTGTTCATTACTTGCTTGTTCTCATTCTGTTTGTTTGTGTCTGTTTAAAAGCTACAGTAACACCAACAAAAACATGTAACAGACAAATCATGGAGATGTACGGGTACGATCAGGGTATTGTGTTGAGGTTTCTACATAAGGACCCTTTTAAAAAAACACTTTGATATTATTTACAGACTTGAGAACAGATTATCTCTCAAGATATTTCAGTGTAAGGCTTTCCAAATGGGTATTGCTCATTTTTAATGACTCTTCAGGTTTTTATTCAGATTAGGACTCAATCAATGACATGTAAGTCCAGCACTTCTAGTTTCTTTGAGAGAAAGAAACTATTTTGCTATCTATCTGTGGTGTATTCAGAGCAACAGCCTGTTACCCTAGCCACGCTTCCACTTCAAACACGGGAATTTCTTCTTTTGGCTGTGACTGCGTGCCCGGTAAGTGCTTGCAACTTAATAGAACTGGGATATTCATTAAGAGTCCATGGAAGGAAAATGCTTATTTGTCTTTTTAATTCCATCAGACATATCTTTTATCCTTGCTACAGATTCAGAACTGTGAATTCCTGCGGGATCTGAAGGGTACCTCAGCTCTATTCTTGGGATGGGACAGAGGATATTCAAAATGTACATGCAGATCCAGTGGTCAGGATCTAGATCTTGGATTCATGGCATATGTGGGTAGAGAGAAAAGACTTCTCAGTATGTCAACAAGATGCGTAAAACAGTAGTGAAAATTGTAATGAATAATAATTCCATTTGCCCTCTGTCACATCACATTATAAAGAAGGTACTGTGTGTAGATCATAGTGCTATGATAGCTTTAGCCACGGATAGCCGAGGAAATAGTAAATCTGCTTTGTGGCGTCCAAGCGTTGAAGTAAATGCCTGAACTATGAAACAGTGGCACGCAGTAAGAAGCACGTTGCTTGGGGTTGCCTAGCAATAATTCATTATGGCTACTAATAGAATGATAGGTTTGCTATGAAGATCTTTTAAGAAAGTGAGGTGGGTAGATGTAGCGGTATGGTATAACATAGGGAAATTAAGAGGAAAAATAATCTTTATCAAAAGCGACTGGACTAGGCAAAGAAAGCCTATTTCAGTGGGATGCTGTAAAGATAATATTATCACAAGTTTAGCATAGGAATTTGCTGCAGGACAATTACTGTTTGGTCCAGTTGCATGGGAATAACTGGCTTTAAACCTAGAATTTAACCCGACTTACAATGAAAAATAAAAATGCTCCATTATTCATATTTGTGTTCATTCATTAGTGTATTTACATTCATTAGTAAAGGATTTTGAATGACGTAGTTTTCATCTGTTTTTCCAGCTTAAGTGCCCAGTTTACATGCATAAGTAGTGTATGAACAATTGCTCATTAAGTGTCTTTTGCATATTACCTGAAGTTGGAATAAAGGCTGCATGTACATGCTCTTAGAGAGAATGAAATCTATGTATAAGCTCGCAGGGGTCCCATTCCATCATTTTGTCACAACTTTGCATTCAAGTACATTTATTTGCTGCTTTATGCAATGTGGAGCACTTCCTGTTTTAAACTGTTTTTATTAAATATCTGCTGTTTTTCTTTCCTGAAGTGATACCGATACAGATAAAGTGCTTTGGTATCCTTTGGAATAATGCATGTTTTACAAACGTGAAATGGTAAATAAAGTCTGCTGCTAACTTAATGGTAACCATCAAGTTAAGCCGTGGTAATGAGCCACACGGGAGTCTTTTATATTTGCCTCTCTTAAATTTTTATTTGATTTCTGTTTTTATTTTGTGGTTCAGAGGGAGTGTGAGAACAGGCATGTGGTATGAGACTAGTCTGGAACAATAGTGGTGGTTGCAGCTCTAGAAGTAACAAAAACACATACAAAGTTACAAGCGGCTTGCTCAATTAATTATTGCTCCTGCAGTTGTGGGAGGTGGGTGGTTTTAGGGTTTTTTGGTTTTTTTTTTCATTGGCAAAGGTCACAGCAGGATTTTCATTTAATACTGAGAATACTTTAGAAGAGAAATGATAAATAAATTAGTGGACTAAAGATCCTGAAGTGCTTCAAGAGGTGTTAAAAGAGTTTTGGCTGCTCTTTGCTACACACTGTAGTTGTTTTTTAATTCTTCCAGTCTTTGTTTCTCTTATCTCTTTTGTTTCAGTGTATGAGCTATCTGATACGAGTGTTTATGTATTTCATAATTTTTCCGAGTATTTTAAGTCCCCTAATAGTCTACAGTATAAACTATCAATATAATAGTATATTAAAATTTCCCTCAGATATCTTTCTATGTGAATATATTTTATATTTATATACATTGAGTGTATTAAAATTCATATATTTTTATAATGAACATGCATGGAATGCTACCATTTACTGGACTGCTGGAATTTCAGTGTGGATGTAGACTCTGGTATATGAAATCTCTATGAACTCTTAAGAGTTTCCAAAAACTATAGCTTGTAATCATTCCATGTTCTCAGCACAATTAGGGGGTGCTGTCATTTTAAACTGTGCTTTCAGAGAACACTTTTGTTTGCTGAAGCAAAAATAATATTTCATGGATTTTTGGACTGTCCTCAGGGAAAGCTAGATCATATGGCTATTCAAGATTAGTTTACACAATATTGTGTAATAGCTTTAGTTTACGCAATATTGTATAAACATAGATCCACAAACAGTCATATCCAGCCATTTGCATGTTCCCCTTCATCTGCAACTAAACGTCTTGATCAGAACATGTTAAATTGCATCCTATCTGTTTCAGTTTGCTGGAAGGGAGTGGTGATAGCCTTTGCTGTTTAAGATGGATGGTTCACTTGTTGTTCACAGGAGGAGAAAAAATTTCCAATCATTCTGCACCACTGGAGTCTGGCACGAGCCGCTGAGAAAAAGAAGGATAAAAGCTATCAGAAAAAAGGCAGATGTGAGGGTGCTTTCCAATGTGGAAACTTACTTTTACTAAAACAGGTGGCTAAAATGCACAAAACGCCAACCTAAAAGTGATACAACTTAGAGAGTTTACCTTGTTTTAAATAACCATTATGAATAATTTAGCACAACTGACAAAATATTTTTTTCCAAACCCCTTACATATTGCAGTCATTCAGTCATAGCAGTCTTGAGGTATGCAATAGCTTATTTTCTGCTCATTATGGTTTCTTTCGCTGTTTGGAGAGGCGTTCTTTTGTGATCATATGTTAAGTAGTGCCATGAAATTAGTTTGGCTTAGTTGTTGCCATAAATATAAAACCAAAAATTTCAAGTCCGGGGCAGCACACCTTTTCCCATCTTCCATGATTCTTGTGGAGAAAGCTCTGGGGCTGTCAGCGAATCGTTTGGGGGGAAAAAAAAAATGCAGGCTTTATGCTAAATGTTACAGCGGGCTTTAATCTGGAGTTTCTGGCTCTAGCGTGATTTTGTAAGTGACATGTGGAAAGCTGTATTTGTTTTCTGTGACTGAGGTTGTTTGCTGCAGAAGAGGAGGAGGGAGCAGTATTTTTTACTCTTATGCTTACTACTTTGCTTCTGATAAGGCTTTTTTATGAATATTACTGTATTGTAAGTTTAGTCAAAGGCTTAAATCTTGATCAAACTGGACAGTACCAATATGCATGCAGGAAAACCATTTTAATTACTTGAAAAATATAACTAGAAGCTTCAGAGTTGCCATTTCCTTTGTCATTATGGGACAGTGCTTTTAGAATTGTTTTCCTTCTTCTCTTCAGCTACTTGTAGTTGCACTTCTGCATCCTGACTTACAATGAAATATTTTACGCAGTGTATCGTGTCTCAATCAAAAGAGGAAAGGAGTCCATCTGGGGTTACTGGCTTCCCAAATCATAGACTCATAGAATGGTTTAGGTTGGAAGGGACCTTGAAGATCATCTAGTTCCAACCCCCTGCCCTGGGCAGGGACACCTCCCACCAGCCCAGGTTGCCCAGGGCCACATCCAGCCTGGCCTTGAACACCTCCAGGGATGGAGCCTCAACAACCTCTCTGGGCAACCTGTGCCAGTGCCTCACCACCCTTGAAGTGAAAAACTTCTTCCTAATGTTTAATCTAAACCTGCCCTCTTCCAGTTTAAAGCCATTCCCCCTCATCATATCACTACATGCCCTTGTAAAAAGTCCTTCCCCAGCTCTGCTGTAGGCCCCCTTCAGGTACTGGAAGGCCGCAATAAGGTCTCCCTGGAGCCTTCTCTTCTCCAGGCTGAACAGCCTCAGCTCTCTCAGCTTCTCCTTTAGGAGAGGTGCTCCAGCCCTTGGATCATCCTTGTGGCCCTCCTCTGGATGCACTCCAGCAGGTCCATGTCTTTCTTACGTTGAGGACTCCAGAGCTGGACGCAGTACTCCAGGTGGGGTCTCACAAGAGTGGAGTAGAGGGGCAGAATCACCTCCCTTGACCTGCTGGCCACACTTCTTCTGATGCAGCCCAGGACACGGTTGGCCTTCTGGGCTGCGATCGCACATAGCTGGCTCATGTTGAGCTTCTCGTCAATCAGCACTCCCAGGTCCTTCTCCTCAGGGCTGCTCTTGATTCATTCCCCACCCAGCCTGTATTAGTGCTTGGGATTGCCCCGACCCAGATGTAGGACCTTGCACTTGACCTTGTTGAAGTGCATGAGGTTGGCCTGGGCCCACCTCTCCAGCCTGTGCAGGTCCCTCTGGATGGCATCCCTCCCCTCCGGCGTATCTACCTTGCCAAACAGCTTGGCATCATCGGCAAACTTGCTGAGGGTGCACTCAACCCAATAGTACTGATATGTGTGTCTGTCTGGGAGAGAAACAGTCAAACTAACTAAATCTGATTTTGCTGTTTTTTTTCTAGTTTTCACTGTTCTAGTGAATGTAGTGTTTGTTGCTTCTTTTATGTCTAAGTCTTCTACCACATGCTGTTGCTAAGAAACAGTGCTATTCTAAGTGATCCAAATAAAAGAACAAATTCCTATTAAATTCGCTATCAAAAAAGAGAAGTTATCTGCATGATATCAGGATTTTTGTTTCATGAAATACACCGATCAGTTAACTTCCAAAAGTCTATGTTCTTGGCATAACAGTAGATGAAGTCTATAATGTAGAGTGTTTGGAAGATCCCAGCTCAATGTATTTGAGTGGTCCCGCCAGCTGAAAAGCGCATGATGCTCCTTAAAGAGCTTATAGCTGTCTGCAGAGGAAACAAAGCCTTGTAAGTAACTTACAGAACAGCAGAATTCTGTGAATAACTGATTCTTTTGGTTCCTTAACTGAAGGAAAATAAAAGGAGATGGGAATGGTCCAGTATGACCTGAACCTTGAAAAGAGTGGAGAAGTGAACATTTAAAAAAGGAAAAATGCTATGGCTCGAGTTTAATGTCTTGAATTCTTTTTTTTTTTTTTTCCCAAATTAAAAGAAAAACCTCATGTCAAAAAAAAGTATCATAAAAGGAAATCAGCACATCATGAAAATACAGGAAATATGTTTTTCTGGGTAAATCTCCTTGACAAGTTTTTTATAATTAGAAAAGAAAGTAATTGCTTAGCAGGAAAAGAATTTCTAATTAAATAAGTTCTACTGTGAAGTGTCTTCTGAATAAGTGAGAAGGCGCACTTCTTAGAGATCTTCCGAATCCTTACACTCAGATCCTTAGATCGTGACCTAGTGCATGTATGGCAGCAATGTTTTTGGAGCCAAAAATGATCTTGGTGATTTATCCAGAGAACTCGATGACAGTATTCCACTGTATTTTGCAAGGCATAGATAATAAATTAAAGTATTCATGTGTTAATGAAATTTTGTAGCATTGCTATAAAGTATTTTTGAAAGCTTTTTTGCTTTAATTTCTGTTTTTTTGATTTGGAGTGAGACTGAATTGTCTGTAGTGAAATGGAATAGAGTATGTACAGATGAAACTAATTAAATAGTAGCTGTCACTCTTCATTTTGAAGCCATGATTTTTTTTTAGCTTGAGATCTCAACTTTGATTATTAAAATATGTATGGTAGTTCTCACCCCATGTTACCTGTGAGTGTTTGTCCTCTTTACTAATTAGGTGTCAGGATGTCAGTGATTAATGTAAAATCATGAATAAATTACAAATAAAAGCCATACATGTGTACAGAGCCATTTAGCTAATTAAAATGCTATGCAGCACAAAGTACACTAGTGATAACCACTTCTGACCTTTGAGTTGGAGCTTCAGTTGCCTGGAATTTCACTGATTGATTAAGTAGATGATAATAGTCAAGTCAGAGTCACAACTGTAAAACTCATTTGTCACAACGCAAAAGACAATCTCCATCTGTCATTATTGAAGAGAGTTCAACAGATTTGATCTGGTTTTCAGTCCTGTACCTATTTGTCTTTCAGCATTTGCATAGTAGGGGAAAATATGATTAAGACTGTAGTCCCACATAGTGATTAAGACTTAATTATGACAAAAACAAACAGGTGAAAAAGAGAGATAGGTCTGGAAAAATTGCACGTTCTTGCTTAAATATGCCTACCTACTTCTTTTTGTTGTTGTTGTTGTTGGAAGGAGGCTACAGACATCAAATTAAATGCGATGAGAGATGGACAGCATGCAATTGTAGTCATTCCTGGTATACCTGAAGTAGAAGGAAAAGTAACTTAGGAAGGGAACTATCACCAGTGCTTAGGCACATGCATCTCTGGGCTTGCTTTGTGTCCTGCAGGGTTTTTGACCTGTGTCCAGGTGCAGTGGCAGTGGCTGAAGCCCAAACAAATTGGTGATTAATAGCCATGGGTCATAGAATCCAGTCAGAGATGCATATTCCTATGCTACTTTTGCTAGGTAGTATCAATGTCATCTTGTCTACTTAGCTGTTCCATAACTTCAGGGAGCACAGATCCCATGTCATTGAGGGCTTTTCCCTGAACTGGTGACTGTTGTTTCCACTTTGTCTCATCTGTTCTTTATTAGAGCCATTACGATTTTTTCGTCTTGTGACTTGTGTTTTGGCTATTTCAAAAAAGGGGGAGCTTTTGCTCAGAGACCATCCTAAAGCATTTGGATGTTTGTTTCTTTTGAATGAGGGATTAAAAAAAAAAAAAAAAGCTTAACAACAAAAACACTCCTGTCCCCCAAACTCAAGAAATAAAATACGATGCTTGCAAACAACATGTACGCTCTCCGTACCCCAACTGCTCTGTAACATTGTATTTTGTGTGTTTCAGTTTTTCTCTTTCTACCCGAATATCAATTTCCCTGAGCAGATGCAGGGCTCTCAGGATCTGTGCCTTATGGCTGCTCTGCCATCCAGACTGCCTAAGCGCTACAGGACCTGGGAACCCAGCCCAGAACTTCTAGGCTTCCAGCTCTGCAGCCTGGAAGCCCCAAGAGTCCTGGCTTCAACCCGTAGTTTCAAGGTTTACGGCATTTTTAATGCCAAAAGAGAAATGGATGGAGCAATGGCTCCCCAGGCTCTTGGCCTCCTGGTTGCAGAGTGGGGCACTTGGGGAACCACAGCTAGTTCAAGGGAGCGCAGCACAGGAGCACCTCAGATGGGTACAGCTGTGAGATACCCATCAACCCTCCCACGACTGATCTGATCATGCGTTGGTAGTGAAAACCTTGCTATCAGGTGAGAGTACCGAACATCTCTTTCCTGAATTCGGTCCCACTCTAGGTGCCTAGCAGCTTCTATAGATTTGTCCTTCAGTGGTTTACATTTAGTCCCATGGTAGGGGTGCTGTTTAACAGACTGGTCCCTTTATCATCTTGAGCAGTTCTGTGTCTGGTGGGTGCTACAGCTCACTTGCAACCCTAAAATGGGGCATTGAGGGGTTAGGAGAAACTATGTATGCTCTGATACAGGTTCTGTTAGGAGTCTGCGTCTGATCTTACCAGTATAATTTTATAGAGATGCTTTTTGTTGGATTCATGTGGGATCAGTGCCTCCTTAAGATGCAATCTGTTGGACAATCATGGGGGTTTTTGTTAAAACACAGAGCTCACAGCAACACAAAAACCTTCGCAGTTACCAGATCCAGGATTTTCCAAACATCTGGTCATTCGGCAGAACTGTGTAGAGAAGTGAAATAAGTAATAGAAAGAAATTGGAATAAGTTTTCATTACAGATCTGTCTGAAACTTTAAAGTCCAAGATAAATGGATTTAATTAGTCCAGGACACTTTCATTTTCCTATAACTCAAATGTGTCAACTTTACAGCATGCAGGCCTTCAGGCCATCATTTGAAGTGCATCATCTTTATTTTACAGTGTTTAAACTGGGCATATATTCTGGGGTTTGCGATACTCTGTAAAATCTGACAGATTGTGACTGGGGGCTTTATTTTCATACCTGTAAATAAACAAAGAATTGTTATACAGTATTCCAATAAGTCTATTTTACGATGAGTCGTGAAAAAGCTCAGAGAACTGTTTTTAGAACAGGCTGTGGCTCAGCATTATTGTGCTTTCAGTTAAGGTAATAGGAATTCAATAGACTCCTGTCTGAAAGGGTATATCCTACCAGTGGAGTAAGTGCACTAAGGTTCGATTTAATAGGCTTTAATTACTGTACTGCTCATGTGGTGAAATTATTTTTTTATTTTTATTGTGAACTGTGTATTACAGATCCAGTGCACACGCGCAAACCTAGGCCTCTTTCCTCTTTCAGATTGTTAAATAGTGCTACAGCACAGAAGGCGCATCCAGCAGCATGAGTGTGTAAAGAGACAGACGATGTTACTAGGAACTTTGAGTTCAGGTCATGCCTGCTTTGGATCATTTACTTTTTCTTCCTGCAGGATTATGTCACCCGTTCTTTCCCTTAAGAGGACAGGACTCGCACCAGATTTCAGTATTGATGTGAATCTGAAAATGCACGAAATAAATGAAGACATCAGCCAGGGGCCAATTACATTGCACACTATCAAATGGTACTAAGAAGACCTGAGCTTCCCATTCAGAAATGATACTAAGAATCACACTTGTGAGACTGTTTGATTTGCTTTATAAAAGCCTGTTCAGAAAAAGACAAGATAAATTGCTAGTTTTATATATCTGTGTAGACAAATTAAAGCAATAGATTCTAGGGTGCTGGAAAATTGTCCTTGCTTTTTGGCTTCTGTCCACATATACTCTTTGACATCTTGTTTATACTGGGGATTTGCTTCCATTTCAGTGAAGGACAAACTGCTGTCAGAATAGCTAATCTGTTGTAAATGCCAGCCCGTGTAGGGTGTCCCATTACTACAGTCTGTCCTCTAATTCACTGGGGTTTCAGGGAGGAGACATTTGTGCCAGTAGAAGTAGCAAACTTCATTCCCT
>NW_009647735.1:4388384-4427169 GCF_000708025.1 Charadrius vociferus | reverse complement strand
CTACACTGAGACTGGGGTCAGTGTGAGGTTCTGAGCTGAGTGAAAATCTTGCTGCTTCCAGCTGTTCGTCACTGCTCTGTCTCTGCTCTGCCCTGGAAATGAGTCCCCTCCTTCTCTCCTCCCATTCAGTTCTGCTGGTGTGGTGGCACGTGTGGCTGGTCCCTAGCTGGGACATACACAGCTGCGCGGGCGAATTTGCAGGAGTGGTAATACTACCATGGGAGGGGGGTGAGGGCAATGAGATGCTTGGGGTGGCTGGTAGGCTCAGCTGCAAGTAGGGCTGCTTACCTAACCCAGTCCAAAACCGGTGTACAGCTAACCCGCTAGCTGATTGTTGCTAGCTATGGAGCCTAGCAATGTTCTTGCTAATACAGGCTTTCTAGAGGCAGCAAAGAAACCTGTTGCCAGTGCCATTGCCCTGTGAGCAGATCATTTTACCATAATCTGAAGCGCTTCTCGGATGGTATCACTTGTCTGTTTGCAAAGCAGAATGCCAAGCTTCTGGAATGGACGCTTTCGTTATCTTTATTAAGGAGTAACATATTCGAAGTGATGAGCTTTTGCAGTGGCTTCCTATAGAAGAATTCATTTTGCCGTGTTCATGCTTTTTGGTATTAATCTGATTCTTTCCTCATTGCCAAAAAGCGTGAATAACAGCTTGAAATGCTGGAACCAATGAACAGATAACTTTGAGGAGGTATAAAATATTTTAATTCTCCTGGTTCAGATATATAAAACAAGCTTCCCTGGGGAGGTGTTTTTCCTTGTTAACTCATTTATAAGATAACTGAAGCTACAGGTGTTCAGCTTTAATAAGGCATGAGTGAACAATTATGTGAGACCCTAAAAATAAAGCTAGAGTCTTTGCATGAAGGAAATGAACACTGACTGCAAAAATACTTAACAGCAAAACTGCTCAATCAAATAAGGGAGATGATTTTTAAAAAGTAAAATTGTTGGATAAAATCTTTAATACATATAGAAAGGATGTTGTTGAAAGAAGGAAGGAAGGACTATATATTTTTATGTGTAAGATATGAAAAGACACCGATAACATATAAAGAAATAACTGGTGCGAACACTACTGATAAAATCATTCTGTGCTTGGATTAAAATGTTCTTTAAAATATTGCTTTAAAATAGTGCAGAGCCAGCTTTCCACTAACAGTGAATGTTGTATTCCCTTGATTTATGAAATCTCATTTCAATTGCAAAGCGCTGGCTGTTCTGTGTTTGTGCCTGAGCACTGTATAATTCTGCAGACAGCTCAACGAGGAGCATTGCTAAGAGAAAGAGGAAATTAGATGTGTTAAACCTGAAGAACCAGTGACATTCAAATAACAGTTTTGCTCTTGTATTTCTCATTTGTTAGAAGGCAATTCCTAATAAAAATTCCAATGTGTCTTAGCCTTGGAAACAATGATCTGTTTTATTAATCTCAACAGAACAAATTTAGGACAGAGGTTCTGACACTTTCTTAATTATAAGATACTTGGTGAAGTGCTTGGCTTCCATTTGTCTTCATCTGAACTTACCTTTTTACTCTTCATGGTTGCATCAGACTCCCTCTCAACTTCAGTTTTAATGAGAAATGGTAAATTGGACCAATACTCATCTCATTTGAAATTCCTTTTAGAATTTGTTTTGTAGTGATATGAAGTTGAGACAGAGGGAGGTGGGAACTTCAAAAGAGCTTAGTGTCATAGGAGCACAAGTGCTTCTCCTTTTGGTGTGGCTTTTGCTCGCAAGCCACTAAATACGTTTGTAAAGTCATCTGTAAATAGCATTCCTAAAACCACGTAAGATACTATACCTCACTGGTTTATTCATGGGAATGTAGTTAGGTAATGGAGTGAGTTTGAAGTGGTTTACCACTTGCCTATTCGATGCTCTCAGGGAAAGTCAAGGACTGTATAACAGAGGCTTGAGTTGTGCAAGAACACTGAAACACTTCAACGTATGTACATGACTTCAAAAACGCGAGAATGAGTCACTGTGAGGAGTCAGTGCCCATCATTGTCCAGAGTTTTGAATACAGTCTGCAGCTGTGGAAATACCTCTGCAGAGCTGCTAACAAAAGGGCTTTGTGGTAATTTAAGAATAGAAGGCATTGCAGTTTAAGATGAATGAACGAGTGCAACGTTTACTACATTTCTTAGTCATTCACTAGGAGAGTAGAGAAGAAATGGTTGATCTTTGTAGATCTGTTAGAATTGTGGATATTGGACTTAAATATTTGCCTATTCTTACAATAGACACAAAACATTACAGTTATTAACTGAACAAGACATTGCACTTACTAATTGGAGTAAATTCTAGTAAATTTTGATGGTTTACTTCTGTTTGTTAGCCTTGCCATGTGTTTCAATGCAGGCATATGTTTGTATCCTTCTACCTATATTTATGTACATATAAGTAGGCATATATATATGATATATGTATGTGGTTATATGCACACAAACAGAAGTTTCTCCTGATTTTGCAGGAGATGCATCTACCTCTTGTTAATACTAGCAACTGTATGGTAATAAAGCTTTTTGCTTTTTTTTTGAAAAAAAACGTTTAAGGCTGGAATTGGGCCACTGTTTTTTACATAAGTCTCTTTTAGAGACAGTCAAACTTAGAAATATTTGGTGGCTATACTCGTCTGGTTTTGATAAGGTAGGAATGACATTGTTTTCCTTGAAAGCTGCTTGTGTTTTTTGTTCTTGCTGGCTACTTTCTTAACTTGGCAAGCTAAAGTTGCAGAATTAACACAGGAAATACCGTTCTAGGGCTTTCTTTGAAATTCTCATATTAAATGCCATTTGTATATACACAGGTTCATTACAGAAACAGATTTTTTTTTTTCTGTATCATCCTGTAAGTTCCATTAAAAGCTTGGATATCTTCTACAGTTATTAATAGCTTCGTGTTACTACCTGTAAGTCATAGCCAAACTGAGAAAATTCAACCAGCTTGAAATAAGTGTGAGAACCTGGAGGTAGTGTTAGGTACACAGGTATTTTTAAAAGATAACTTAGGTTTAAACGAACATCTAGAATTACTACATTACACTGGGAACAGAAAAGCAATCTGTTAGCTGTTACTGATGTCGTGATCGCTTCCTCTTTTGTAAAACCTGGAACTCTGTGGAATTCAGTTTTATATTCTATTGGTTTTATTTGTTTCTCCGTTACTGTAAAATCTCTACTGTTTCTGTTGCATGGGAGAGGGGGCTGAAACACATGGTCCCCACTGAGGAGCTGAAATTGTCCTTGTGTTTGGCCAATTTATACCTGAATGTATTTGTTCATGGGATGTTAATGCTCTAATATGTATTCTGGTTTTCACTTCAGTTTTTCATTAGGTTTGTATCTTATTACATTATTTATATTACGGAGTTTGTATTAAGTATATGCAGTTTGTGGTGTGACTATAGTAACAATTCTGACAGATCCTTATATTTTGGAATTTCTTACTTCTGTATTTCTGCTTATTGCAATTAGACCTTTCTGTAGCTAATGAAACATATGTGATTTGTTTGTTTACGCCCGAGGACTGAATTTGTTGCTGAATAATGCAAAAACATATGCAAGGACAAGTATAGTAAATGGAATTAGGAATGCATGCACAGAGGATGTGTAAGCTAAGTCAATTGAAAGAGATGTTAAGGCTTTGGCTCTAGCTCTCCCTGCTCAGTGCAGGTGGAAGCGTGTTTATGTTAATACTTGTGTGAGTGGAAATTCACCAGAGGCTGCACAAGAATGGCTAATGTTATTTGACAAAAAATTAGTAACTCATACAGATTTTTACCTTAAATGGAATTAAAAGCAGCCATCTGAAGGGCTCAGACATGGATGGACTATTTGGCAAGATACAAAGGTTTGCTTTCCTGCCTGGTGCTCTGCTGGCAGATTCTGAGCAGAGTAGAAGAGCAGAGCATACGGCTTTCTAGAAAAGACAGCAAATGAACGTTCACAGTTCACATTCAAGTGTGTTAATATTTGAAACCAGGCCTACAGCATAAATATTTTGCTAAAATCTGTTTTGTGAGGTTTCAAGTCAGCTTCTTGTTTAGGAAGAGGCTAATATAGTTCTACCCGAGATCAACAATTTGTGTTTCTTTCCCTGACACATCTAATCGTTACTAGTCCACACATAGTAGTAGTAATCTGCTTCTTTAAAACCTGATATTTTTCAAGCAGTACAGGTAAGATAAAGGGAAATCTAGTTTGTTTAATTAAAAGGTGTCAAAACGCTGCACAGTTATGTTAGTGGATTAGATTTTTTCCCAGAAATAACTTCAGTGCAATTGCATCATGACCGAATATGGTCCAGTTGATTTTATAATTATATTTTGGAGGAGTGTAGGAGTAGGGAAGAATGGAGTCTTATATCCATCTTGTATAAAAAATTCTGCCTTTGTTTCTTCAATTGAGAAACTGCTCTGATTTTATAGCAGCATAGTGGGTGCAGAAGTTGCATTTCTTTCATCCTCAACACCTGCTTTTCTCTGTCGTCTGTAGTGGTGTGCAGTGTCAATGGAGTTTTGTTCATAAACTTTGACAGATTCAGTATATAATCTCTGCCCCTACAGTCTTCAGCTTTGCTGTCGATGTTGTGGAATTAATGCCACACGTGTAGCTTGGAAGTTTGCCTTGAGCATGTCCTTGTAACGTTTGACTGGCCTCTCTCTCTCTGTCATTCCCAGTATTTTAAATGGCCATGTAGAGATACCTCTGAGCAGCGTTTATCATAGAATCATAGAATGGTTTAGGTTGGAAGGGACCTTGAAGATCATCGAGTTCCAACCCCCTGCCATGGGCAGGGACACCTCCCACTAGACCAGGTTGCCCAGGGCCACATCCAGCCTGGCCTTGAACACCTTCAGGGATGGGGCCTCAGCAACCTCTCTGGGCAACCTGTTCCAGTGCCTCACCACCCTCACAGTGAAAAACTTCTTCCTAATGTTTAATCTTAACCTGCCCTCTTCCAGTTTATAGCCATTCCCCCTCGTCTTGTCACTACATGCCCCAGTAAAAAGTCCTTCCCCAGCTCTGCTGTAGGCCCCCTTCAGGTACTGGAAGGCCGCAGTAAGATCTCCCCGGAGCCTTCTCTTCTCTTTATCCGACATATGCGTTGAATGCCCACACCAGCACAACTAAGCTTGAAGGATCACTGGTCCAATGCTTAATATTTTACTATAAGTTTAATTTAACATTAGCTATAATAACAGCCAGGTATCTTTCATGGGGATTGTATTGTTCAGTTAATCAACTAGCAGAAATTAATTGAAAGTCTTTATGCCTGGTTATGGATACAGAGTGATTTTCTTGCAATAAGGAATTCAGCTAAGTTCTGGAGTACAATGTAGCTTATGTTAATTTAATTTAGAAAGGAACTCTCCTAAAGTATCCTTAAGTCTTTGTTCTCTTATATAGCACCTTGTTGTATATTTACACACCAAAAAATCAATGCTTCTGGTTTTACAAATGCAAGCCTGTCTTCTTTATTAGGAGCAACTTTAACTGATGCATATTCTTTCCAAAAACAACATAATGGGAAGAAAAAGGCCAAACTTAAAAGAGATTATTTATCAGATTATTCATATGAATACATAATGCTACTGATCATGGGGTCTGTATTGTTTCTCTAGGTAGTTTCACAGAATCACAGAATGATTAGGGTTGGAAGGGACCTCCCGGTCCTTCTTGAACTGGGGAGCCCAGAACTGGAAGCAGTATTCCAGATGCGGCCTCACCAGGGCAGAGTAGAGAGGGAGGATGACCTCCCTCGACCTGCTGGCCACACTTTTCCTGATGCACCCCAGGATGCCATTTGCCTTCTTGGCCGCCAGGGCACATTGCTGGCTCATGGTCATCCTGTTGTCCACCAGGACTCCCAGGTCCCTTTCCACAGAGCTGCTCTCCAGGAGGTCAGCCCCCAACCTGTACTGATGCATGGGGTTTGATTTAAAACAATGCATGTTGGACACTATATATTGGTAAGCAATAACTTTGATGAGAGATTAATGTTGTCTCTAAAGAAAAGGTGAATGGCGTTGTAATGCCAGTTTTCCTAGAGGAATAGAGGTCTTGCCTTGTACGGTTGAAATATTTTGTCTCATAATTTAATATGTAAGTTCTTATGATGGGCGAAGGGTACCTCCTTGCAGTCTCTTTTCATCATATTTGGAGAACACAGTATTATTTAGGTACTAAAAATGGGTCCTTATAGCTAATAAACTTCTTCACTCAGTAGATTATTTGTATGCTTATTTTTATTAATAATATAGCTAATACGCACTAGATGGAGAAAATGAAAAAAATACTGTACTGAGCTCCAGATGTCACCCAGAAATAAGAAAAAGAGCAGCCCAACCCACTGATACCCACTAGAGATCTATTACCTTTTTTTAATGACAACCTGATGTTTTTCTCCAATACTAGTGATGTGGCGGGGAAGGCCTTTTCCTAATGGGTAGCAGGTATACGTATTAGAAACTAAAAACTGATTGCAACTGACTTGTCTTGAGAAACTTGCTTTCTAATTTGTGAAGCTGATATTTCTCCTATATGATATTTGTTTCGGTCGTCTCACCTTGAACAAACAGAAGCCACGTGTGAAAATGTTCATTACTTTCAGGCAGCTTTCTAGTGCTACCATGTTTGCAGAATGCAATAAACTTAACTATGATGGATACTTCTGTGTATCATGATGAACTTCTTTACGTTATTGAAAGTAAGTTAGCTGATACCTAGTGAAGTGCCTGTTCTAGGTATATCGCTATTTCATTGATAAGAAATAATACTCATTTAACAGTTTTAATGGCTCTGTGCCAGTATTCTCTCGTGCTGGTGACTATTTTGACACAAAGGATTGGTCTTCCGTCCTGCCTTTTTTCTGTTGGGGAAAAATAGAAAACATTCAAAAATAAAAGGCTTTTTCTTAAGATTTTTCTTAAGGAAATCCACAGATACACATTCCACAGGAAACCAGTTTATCCAGATTATTTTATCATTTGCATATAAGATCACACTGTGAGTGTGTATTTATGCATGTATGTATGTTTGTGTTTTAACATGGATTATAAAGTACGATGTAGTAAGTGGTGCACCATTGCCTGGAGTTACCCAGAGTAGGTATCCCCTAAGCCATGAAGTTGGTGCTGCACTTGTTTAGCAAGTTAAGCCCAAGTATCTGAGACCTTCTCAACAGAAAAGTGTTTACTGTTTTTGTTTTGTAACTGGGCCTATTTCATGCGTTATTGTTTTAGGGGCAAGCATGCCTCTGATCGCATGCCTTGTCTCCCTTTCTGGCTGATTTCCCTTGTCTGTGCGTTGCCTGAGGCTGTTCTACCTCAGGTGAACGTCAGATGTTGAGGTTGCCTTTAAATTTCAGCATTACCATGCATCAGGTCAGAGTCCCTATCCACAGTGACATGGAAGGCACTTACTTTCTGTACTCAATTAAGACAGCTTGCGTATGCTTTGACCTTTAATTATTTGAGTCATATTGAAGTTGTTAAGAAGACGTAGCCTAAAGTTTTATATGCATGTGTGGGTAAATGTTTGCAGAACCAGACTCTTAATTTCACAAATTAGTATTGTGGTAAGACTTAAGAGACAGGCAGGGTTTTATAGCTTGAGCAGAAGGTGGAAAAAAGAACAGGTTTTTGAGTAAATGAAAGATTAATAGAAATCATACGTAGGACTCTCTAAGTAATTCAGTGGGGTCTAGACAGTTGCCCTTTCTCTCTGTTCTAATGTTGTGTGCAACGGTGACAGAAGACATATGTGAGCAGCAGTAAACCCATCCTAACTCATGTCTTCTCTGTTTAAAGATTCATCACTCTGTTTTAACTGAAAGAAGATGGATGTTTGAATGAAAATGTCGGACAAAGAGCATATCAGCATATTATACCACGAGGTACGTTATGAAACTCAAATCATATTGTGTGTATTAATTCCTTAACGAAACTGAGTGAAAACAGTCACTCCAAAATGTCTATCTATCTTATAGATAGATACATCTTAGTGTTAATTCTTTCATATCTGAACCTCTCCCTGTATTCTGATTTTCTTTACCTCGTACCTTCCGTTTTTTTGACCAGATGTATTTCCTCATCTTTGCTTTTTATCATCTTCCTGTCTGTTTTTTAGCATGCTTTTTCCCATTAACTTTTGTTATTGCTGATAGTTAGACAGTCGGGTGTGTTTCGTAATGCTTTGTCTGCCTGCCTCTTTTTTTGCATGTGAATCTCAACTTAATTTTTAAAGGAAGAAAGAAAAACTTTACTCCCTGTGTAAAAACTTTTCATGAACAATTACAATTCAGGAAGACATAAACTTGTTAGGAACTTTAATTCCATTTTCCAGACTGATTTCCGCATGAAAAAAATGATCTTTGCTATCTATTTTTTCCTGATTAGATGGTTCTTTTTAGTAACATTTGAGAGAGACTGTAGGTTTGAAAATCCATTGTAAAGGGTCAAAAAAGAAAGGGGGGAGGGGATCATAAATTTCTCAAAGTTCTTAAATGATGGCGTGATTATTATTTAAAAGGAAGGAGCACAGAAGAAAGAACAGAAAAAGTACTCGGTCTTCTCTGACTTACATCTAGTACCAAGTTCTCAGTCTTTAAATGGCCTGTTTTGTCCTTCAGTTTCTCATGATCACAAAATCTGGTCATCAGTTGCCTGCCTCCCATACAAAACTGGGAATACTTTCTTTATCTTAAACGTGCTGCTTTCTCAGAAACTTTCTGGCGTGGGTTCTTGTATTTTCATGTTGGTATCATGCAAATATCCTGCATCTTCATTAGATGAGGTGAGTGATGTTTTCTGGCACGCTGGAGTAGTAGTATAATATAATTATATTTCATACTGTGATGTTTCTAATTTGTTACAATTACATTGACTAGTTAACACTGCTTTTTTAACAATGGTAAAGAAAAGTAAGAGGTAAGTAAGGTGAAGAACGTTGTTCTTAATAGTGCCATGAAATTTTAGGTTCATGAAATGGAGTAACTATACCATATCTGGTGGGGAAAAACATATCTCTGAAATGACTGTGGGTTTTTTTCTGAAAAACTGCATTATGAACTGTTGGATGCCATCAGGAGAAAACTGTGGCCTTCATTAGCCCCAGGTTTTGTATATCTTGCCAGGACTAACAGTTTGTCAGTTGGTAAATAAATATTTGACTCAAATGTAATCAGTGACTTCAGCATTTACACATTGTATAGCTGTCATAATATTGGGAAATTAGATTTTTCCTAGGCCAGTGCAAGCCTTAATGTTCAATCCGTCACAAAGCTTAGGTAGGTCCTGACACGCTTTTAAAGATTTATACTGTAACAGTACATTTAGTAATGGTAATAAACTGACTAAATATTATATTTCACTTTAATGTGCATTTCCAAGGAGTTATAAGTTATTCAGTCACTGTGTAAAGAAAGTGCACAGAGATAGGACACGAGATCTCTGAATTGGTCTCACTTTTAAATCAAATTACGTGCTATATTAAAAAATGGCAGTATTAACTGAGGCGGAGTAGAATAATTCTGCCAAAGTAAATGCTCTAAGAGCTGAACTATTTCCTTTGTATCATTGCAACCTCTTGTGTCACTGGTCTAAAGAGCAAGGAGACTTTCTGCTCATTGTGTTTATGGATATAGTTCAGTTTTCTTAGGATTTGTAATTGATCCAGCTTTTCACTGCAAAGTGTTTAGAAATTCAATTAATTGCAAACAAATATAAAAATCTTTTCTTATTAAAATAAGTTTTTTGAGTTTGTGACTGAGATTTGGAGCTTAACTCTGAGGACACACCACAAGACTAAGCACCAAACACCTGCACCAGCTTCAGAATCTCTTGTCCTGCATTTGCAGTACTACGGTGCTCACACTGTGGCACAGCATCGCCCTGTTTGGGCTGGAACAACTTCTGCAGGATTGTGCTCTAAACTGCATCAGGTTTTTGCTTGGTTTTCTTTTTGAACCTGGTCTGGGTCACAGCAATGCCTTACAGTGCAAACTAAAGGGGATGTAACCCGTGAAGAAGGCCAAAAATAGAAAGCAAATTATTAAATAAAAGCTGTCGTAATCCTCACTTTTGGGGAACCGTTTCCTTACTTAATGGCAAAAAGCATCCTCCCACAACCTGAGGTGGACTTTCCTTTCACACTTCTGCAATATTATATGTGTCACGTTGGGGGTCTGTCATTCTAGAAAGTGTTGGTAGTTTTCATAACAACTCCTCTCAATTTTTCAGAAATAGTTGTTTGGATTTATTGAAAGTCTGTCTTTCACTAACTGAGCTTCCTAATTGAATATAGATTTCAAAACACTTATTCAAGTGAACAGTATTGCTGAAATAAGTTTTGTCAAAAGACTTAAGTAAATCTGTCAGTTCAGAACAAAGAAAAATGTCTAAGAAGCTACAGAAGATGATTTTTCCCTTAATGCTCTAAAAGGGTTTGTATTGTAATAAGGAAAAGTTTGTTTTTTTTTTTCCCCAAAGCCAAAGTGCCTCATTTCTCTGGAATGTTTGTCTATACTGCCTATATCCTGCTTTTGCCTGATGAAATTTCCAGAAAGTTATGCATATTCTTATTAAATGTGTGAACAGACCCTAATATTTATTTCAGGTAATGGAAAAAGTAGTTGGAAATTGGATTTCTGTATTTTGCAAAACACACAGAAAATAAATTATCCTCTAACTTACTCTAATCTTTGAGCACTAACTTCTATATTATTTACTGTTCAGGAATGCTCAGAAAAATCTCATTTAGCGAGTGAAATTATTTGAGAGGTATATTGTCAGTTGCCTTGCTTGCTTGGGCAGCTTATGTCAGCTCCACTTTTTGTCTATAAAGGCTTCAGAACCACAACTTTGATTTTCTCAAAGGACTTCAGAAGTATTTTAGAAAAGTTTACTTTTTCTGTTGAAACTAATAATCAGTAAATTCTATTAAAAAACCCCCTTTGAACATACTTGTCTCTGCCTGTTTCCCCAGGACAGTGTATGATAGAAATAATGAAAAGGAGTCAGTAGATACCTGACGCCTAATGCTGCGGAGAAGCCTAGCTTTGCCTAGTAAGCTGTCGGTCCGAGAATAGTCCAGGGCCCTACAATTCATTTGAACATAAAACACAGTTCTTTTGATATCTGTACCATTTTTTGGTGGTGAAGAACATCAACGATAAACTCCATCTTGAACATACGAATAAGTAATATTTCACTAATTTTCTTCAAAGAGTTGAAGACAACTGTTTTTAAGCAAGTCAGTATTTTTCCGTAGTGTCCATATAAACCAATAAAGTAAGCTAGACTTTTGTTACCAAGAATGGGTGACTAGAGCCTTTGAAAAAATCTCGTATGCAGTGAGATGAGAAGGCTGGGACTGTTTATCTTACAGAAAGAATGAATAAGAAGAGACACAATAAAAGAAATCACAATAAATAATTGTGTGCCTGGGTAGATTAGTGTATTTGTTTAGGGCTTTATTCACTCTAACAAAATAAGGCATCCAGTCAATTTGAAACGCATGAATGAAAGTAATTTCTTTACCATTGCCAATTAACGTACTGAATTCACTGCTGCCAGAAAAAAATGAAGACTATTTCTTAAGATTCAAGAAGGGGAGTTGACACTTACAGGTTAATGATACCGTCTGCCTCTCTAGGCTAACAAAATGTCTAGTACTTCTACAGTATGTTTGATCTAGTAAAAGTATTTTACAGAAAGAAAAGTATTTTATAGGAAGTAGATTTTCTCACTGCTTAAGCAATGAAAAACTGAGGCAAAGAGGAGTATAGAGACTTCTCTTTAGCAATTCAGTTTTTACCTGACTTAACAGTAGTCCCAAGCCCTGAGTCTAGTCTGGTATTTTCTCCATTGATTTGGGAGAAATACGGACACTCTGCTTCAGAAAACAGCTTAAGATCTCGCCAGTGTTGGCTGGAAGAAACATGTAAATGGAGCAGTATAACTTGGAACAATCTGAACTCTGTGAGCTCTCCTTAGAGACATCCGCTCTTGCCTGGTTTCACAAAGTGAAATGGATCGTGGAGGACCACTGCTGTAGTCAGGCGTGATGGTACTGTGCTAAGTTTGGGGAAAAAAAGCCAAACAAAAACCCACTTGTTATTACTGCAGATAACAGTAATATGTCCGTTTCCACATGTTATTTCAAGGCATGGTGTCTTTAAAAATACTATATGCCAGTTGGTCTAAAAAGTAGGCGTTTTGTACCTTGCTGATGCATTGTCTTTTTTTTTCCATCTGCTAAGAAATCCTGTGTTTTCTTTTTCTCCTGCTGTCCCCTTCTTTTCACTAATACTTTAATTCAATTTTTCAGTATAACAGATTCAAAAAATTGAGACGTTTTCTTCAGAATTGTAGTTCAGTTGTATCATTTTGCTATGCTACTCTGTTTATCCAAGGAGTTCAGTAATAGGGATTGAAATTGTGTAAGATGGTGTTAGAGACAAGAAAAGCGGAGTGCTGACCAGCCAAGAAAGTCAGCTGAGAATAAAGCATCGTAAACTAGGAAAACTTAGAGTGAGGAAAAAGGAAATAAAAAGGGAATTAGAAGAGTTAGTTGTGATGGAAGACAAGAGTGAAGAAGATAGAGAATCAAACAAGAGGCAGTCAAACATTCTGGGACAGGTAAAGAAATTATTTAACATCCTTTGTCCAGCAAATATTTGCTGGTATATTAAGAAGTCCAGAAGATATAATGTCTAACAAATCTGAACTCACAAAACATCCTGTAGCCATAGAAAAGGAGAATGTAGTCTGGATCAATGCTGGTAGATTGATACCATATTTTCCTGCCAAAGAGTTAATCACAGGCTCTCTTTATTCACTTTTCTCCCTTTCATGTTACAAATGGCTAGCAAGAATGTTTTATACTTAAGATGTTTTTAGAAGGGAGCAAAACCCCTCTTTATTTTATGTTTTATTTTGCTGATCACGCACAGTATATATTAATGGGGCAATATTCTCTTCCTGTGAATGGTTATTGTGAACAATTATACACCTAATCATTAATTGTTGTTTTTAAACTTTACTTTAATTAATAGGTTTCGCTGATAGTTTCCTAGATTAGTTCCTTGATATCAGTAGTGACGAAGTCCTAAGTGGCATCTGTAACTAGGTAGGTTAAACGCACCGGGCTCCCACTCCACTTCCCAAATTGAGCTCTTTGTTTCTCACTGTGCATTTGTATAGGTGGTGACTTACCTTACTTGTTAATGCAGAAGGCTGATAAAGCTTAAGATAGTCATAGTTATTTCTCAAGATGATGCTGCAGTTCAGTGGAAACAAACGCAGTAATCTATCAGGAGACCAGACTATTTTGTTTTCATATGCCAGGATCACTTGAGTCATCTCACCTATATGTTTATTTATCATTCCCTTTAACATTCCCTTTGTTAAAATAGAAATTAAAAGTGATTAACACATTAAGTGTGGTAACTTGAATGAAAACTGTTTGCAATGTAGATAAGACGGGGGAGAAATAAAAGGAAATTGGTGTTTGGTGTCTAACAAGAGCAGACAGTGGAGCCCAAAGATGCAAGACAAAAAGTTAAGCTGAACTACAAAGCTAAACGTAAGCAAACTCAGAAAAAAAACAAGCCGATGGTTACATTTTAAATCACTGGATGCAAATTCAGGCCTCCTGTAAAATGGTGAAATTATATCATTGTGCCTGGAAAGCAGCCAGCAGTGTTCTGCACGTGTTGGAAAAGAGATGAAGTAATCCCTGACTAAAGATTGGAAGTCTCTTTATGAACATTAAACCATGCAGGGAAAACAAAATAAAAATTGAATTCAGAGGCAAAACCACAATGTCCTGTATTTGGTATTATTGTATATGAAGTAAGGGATAAAAAGAAAAAATAAATATTTTCATCTATGTTTGGAAGATATCCTGCCTGGAACATTAAAAAGACAAAAAATTGGAATGTATGAGAATGCCCTGAGCCTAACCCTGGAGAGATCTGTATTAATGTTGTTGTTTTTTTTTTTCTCAAATACAATGTTAAAACTCAAGGAGACAAATCTTGTGGTCTGACTGCTGCTTTAGCTACCTAAATCCAAAAATTGTATACCTCCACTGCTAGCAGTAAAGTCCCCTTGATCTCCAGGTTGTCATTCTTAAATCTTACCAATGTGAAAAGCTAGGTGACTCTCTCAGACTTAAACCTCCAGTTCCTTTGTCATTAATAAAGTAGCAACAGAGCAAATATATTAATGAGACGTATAGAAAAGAGAATAAAGAAAAAAGAAAACTATTTTTGTCGTAATTAAGGAAGAGTGCCAATTACAACATTTTGGACCTGTCTAGCCAAGTTAAAGATAAATTTGTGCTGTAGCATGTAGTAAATTCTGGGTCATAGTGGGGCACAGGAGGTCACTTGTATATATCTACATTGTTTTCTGAACTTTATACAAGCAGGTTTTTTTCAGTAGTCTCAGGTCTGCAGGAGCAAACTATTTTATATAAGAAAGAACAATATAAACTTTTTGTTCAACTTTCATTCAGCGTTATGATGCTGGGAGGCGCAAGTTACTGCATAAATCAGTTATTTCTAGACGTTTAGCATTTTGTCACTGAGCAATGGTTAGCATGTAATGTTAACTTCCTTCCTGTATTTTGCATTTACAATGCTTAACTTTTTTTTCCTATTACACCGCCTAAGTGGCGTTGATTTTAAGGTAATCTGAGTATCTACTAGTGAAGACTTCATATTGGCATGTAGCGTACCAGTGACATGAGAAAAATTTGATTTAAGTTTCTGCTGCTGCCTGCAGGGAGACAGGAAAATTCAGAAATCCAAATTATGCGATGTTATATAGTCAAAACGAAGGAAATTATAATTAATAGTAGTAAGGAAAATCTTAATTTTTTTTATTGATTTTTTTTTTTTCCCCAAAAAAAAGTTCAGTAGAGAAGTTTACTATTCCTGTTTGAACACAATGTGTGTGAGGACGCAATGTGAACCAAAGTATCTGTGCTGAATCATCCTGCAGTTTCAATTACTTCAGCTCCTTGGTTGTAGACAGGAGTTGAGACTTCAGAGTCTGACAACATTCAGAGCCAAGTGAGTTTTACCAGTTAGCTACATGAACCAGTTAATTGGAGGTATATTATGGCGTAGCTTTGTAAAGCAAAAGCTGATCTGTCGTAGTTGCCCTTGTGCGTGCTTTTACTCCCCAGGAAATAGCAGATAATCGATCATTCAAAGTAGGTGATGTATCTTGCATTTACTGCATGAGAACAAAATGCGTATTGGCAGTTCCTACAGGGTAGTTAGTGCCCCGTGTATCTGCATTCTGTACTTTGGCTATTCTAATGGTTACTGAATGTAATTAGTACTGAATGTACTAATGTCCTGGTTGCGGCAGGGATGGGGTTACTCTCCCCCGGAGCCGGCAGGGGGCGGGTGTTCCATCCCACGTGACCCGTGCCGGGGCTATAAGAGGCGCTGCCGGGGCGAGGAGAGCAGTCGCCACTCGGGGGTGGGCTGCGGCGGTGCGGGTCCGGTCGGTGCGCTTCGCGGCGGTACTGTAATCGTGTTTTCATCTTTTCTTTTGCTGTTCTGTTAAATTGCATTCTTTTAACCCACGAGTTTTGCCCTGACGATTCCTTTTTCCACGGCTGTGGGAGTTGTGCGAGCGGCTGTGTGGTTCTGTGTCGCTGGCTGAGGCCAGACCACGACAGTAATGCTGCCAGTTACACCAGGGAAGATCTAGATTCCTTAGGTTCAAAAATGAGAAATCCTTTACGCAGGTCTCTAGTTGTTGGTTCTGTTGCATAGATACTTTATTTGGATCTTTGCATCGGATAATGCTCGCATGGGGGATAGAATCTCTTGAACAGTGTTGTTGAGAAGACTCTTGCAGGGCTCCTTGCAATGACACATTCAGCTCCTCAGACTGTTGTTCTGCTAAATCCTTTTATTCAGATGGTCAGTAGTTCTATGTGACCAATCCAGTGCATGCATGATCTGTAGCTATTGATTAGCTTAAATTACAAACAAAACTTCTAGCTGTTTGAGCCATATAGAAAAAGGCTGTTTTACCATTTCCTCATCTGCGAAACACATTCTGCCATTTACAGATATCTTGCCTATGTACCATCTGATCAGTTTTGCAGTGGGAAGTTTCTGGAAGGGCCAGACTCTCCATCAAGGGTGGTAATCAACACATCAAAGCATGGAAATTTGTGTAGGCCCAGCAAAAGCTGCAGAAGGGAATCTTCATAACTGACCGAAATTCCCAACTGGAGAGCTGCTGTACCTGTTACTCACATCCGCAGTGCGGAAGGTGGCTTAGGAGTTCAGACATGCGCCGAGCTCGGAGGTGATGCATTGGCTCCGCTGTGCAGGCGGCTGGCCTGGGCCTTCCCGGGCCAGGAGGGGAATTAGCAGGTTAGGTGCTCGGGGGCTGTGGTCAGGGGCACAGCCCTGATACCCTCTTACACCCCAGTTACAGCTCTGGGGCAAACTTGAGTTTCATACTTAAATCTCACTGACAACTTAAGGTCCATACCTCTGGCCACGGTTATGTTGAACTTTTCTGGAACTTGGAGATCATCTACATTAATGCAGACAGTCATTTCTGAACTACTGAACTGTTTTCCTTCACTAGCTCTATATTCATTCTTTTCTCATCTGTGTTACAGCAGCAATGCTGTCTTTAGGAAATGGTTATATAGAGAGAAGTTGATTGTGCTTACAGTAATTGTGTCCAATGTCTTTTGTTACTAATGCAAGTAATTTTCGTAACTCCCTGCGCATCATACTGAAAATGCGCACCTCAATGCCATCTTAACAAAGATCTGTAATAGGGTGAGGCTTTTCAATTCTGCCGATGATGTTTGTTAAGTTAAAGTTTGTATTTCGGCTCGAAGCTAGTTGGAGCACAGTGGCACTGAAGACCAATTACTGTTGGCGTTCCTGTTGTGGTGTTTAGTTTCTTAGCCTCTGAGAGTGAAAAGAAAAAAGTAGTAATTAGTTTTATAAGTGTCAGTCCATTTCTTAGCTTGATCAGTCAGAAACAGGAAAACAAATTGAGTAGGAAGAGATACTAAATTGGGGAGAAGGCACTATTGACATGAACGTGGGCATGAAGTACTATCTTCTGTGTTTCCTTTGCTAGGCAGTTAGTGGTACTGCAGTACAGTATCACAGCGAGTAGGAGGGGTTTGGGTAGGGGTTTTTCCCTGTCATTAAATTAAATCAGTTTGTTTCTACAACTAAAATGATAAATAATAACAAAACCCCGTACTGCTTTATAACCAATCGTCACACGCTGTAAATGCACAGACATCTCAATTATTGTAATTTGCTGGCCAGGCAAACATATATTACAGCTTGGAAGATTCCTTTGCTCTATTATTTTCAAGTACATTTATCAGGCATCTTTAAGCAAGGTATTATCATGTGTCTGTGGCTTACCGATGAGATTATAGTAATTGTCCTTTTTGACAGTTGCTGTGTTGGCCTCATACATTACACCCAATTCTGAAGTGAATTTGTCTTGCCGTACCCAGGACAAGACTGGGCATAGTTAAACTGAAAACTGACCGCATGTAAGAAACTTACATCACTAGCATTTGTCTTTCTTTGATATGAGATAATATATCTAGAAATGAATAGTATTTTGTATTGTAAGTATGGACATATCTGTATCTCTTTTTGTGTCTGTCAAGGAAAATACGTGGGTTTCTTTCTTCCTGAAGCGCCTACTGGTTTTGTCTAATTTATTTCATTTACAGCAACATGTTGTGCGGAGAACTTAACAGTGTTTCTTCTCCCGAACTCAATACCGTGGGCTTGGGGTCTTTCTGCTGACTCCATATAATGATTCTTTGTTTTGAGGGAGCAGAACTTGTTTCACAGCTTTTTCCTTAAAAACTTGGCTAAAATGATTCCTGGTTTGTTGGGTTGTTGGGTTTTTTTGATACCACTTAAGGGGAAAGCTAGATGATATCTATGATGCAGATTTTCTCACCATCCTAGCTCTGAGAAAATCATCATCAAGATATTCCAGAGCTTCTCTGAACTTCGCTCTTTCTCCCACGTTTGAGTCCTCCTGCATTCCTGGCATTTACTGAGTTTCTAACTGAGAAACAGCTTCCTGTGAATAAAATCCAATCTTGTATTCAATTCGCTGTACAGCCCAAAGTGCAAGCGGTCAGCTCAGCCCATCAGTTGGTTTTGCCCTCTCTCTCTTGTCAGCGTTGCTGTCTGACAGAGGGTCACCTCCCAGTCCCTGAAGAGCAAAGTGCCCTCTGTTAGCTCTGCTGGCCTGTCAGTTTTAGTCACTGGACTCTTTGCAGTAAGTTGGAGTGAATTTGCATAAACATTCTTTGTTGGGTCTTTTGTTTTGCCTTGAGTAGGTGAAATTAATATTTGTTCCTGTGCTCTCACCTGAAGGTATTTCTTAGTGCAAAAGCCACTGCATACCTCTAAATGCTTGTAGTCTCTGTTAGTATTTGGACATTTCCCATGCTAGTATATTTGTCTTGTCCCAGAAGAGCACATTGCAGCCTCTTAGCACACATGTGGAAACTCAGGGAAATGAAATTAATTGGTTAAAGTCATGTAGGAGGCTGTCATAAAGCAAGTCTTCCAGATTTCTAATTTTCAGAGTTGGTGGATGTTCCTCCCTCCCTTGCCTATTTTCTAAGCAAACCTCTTCTAGTTTTTCTTAGCTAGTCCCAAAATATCCTTTACTACATATGCAGGAAACCTTTCTGTGTAACCAAGCTGACAAAGTATATTCTTTCCTGGCTAACAGTTAAGGTCATTTGTATATTTGTTCTGTCCCAGCTGAAACTAATATCCTTTTCTCCCCACTACTCTTCTCTCCGGCATCTGTCTTTCCTGGCTGCAATCCTTCTGGATTCTAATTAGGCTTCCAATGGCTTGGCTCAGGGTGTAACCATAACCAATTTATCATTCCCTTCATCTCCCTCCGGGACATTCATTGAAAGAACAGTACCTGAATATTTCCCCTTTATCTACAATTTCCAGTCTATATCAAACATGAAATCTTGACAGATGGAGTCCAATCTGTCACAGTGAGTTAGTGTATTTTTTCTTCTGATTGAATTTATTTATTGCACAAAGAAATACAGAAAATTTATAAAGGTGAATATTTAAAATTCGGGATATAGAATGGTTGGTTGGGTTGAGCATTTCTTTTGGTTATGTATTTTTTTACAGCTGAGGATGTGGATTATGTTAGATGAATGAGAAAACGATGTGAGACTTGTTTTTGTTGTGATAAGAGGAGGGACAGATCTGATCATAACAGAAACAGATGTAATGTGCAAAGCCATAACGTAGTCCCTCATGTTATCTACTACACACTCTCACACTGACCAGCAGAGAATGCAAGGAAACATTCTGCCTTCTGCCAACAGAGCTTCTGCCAGCAAATCAGTGGGTAAGGTAGTTCCTGAAATACATTCTGCCATAGAAAAGTGTGATAAAAAAATACTCTGCCAAAGTGCTGGGCCAATCAATCAAGTGTTAATGATGGATCATGAAACCCATTTGTTGACAAATAAAACCTTGTGTGCTGTGCCAGTGAAACAGACTGTGTCACCCGTCTCCCAGTGACTGCCTGAAATATCATTTGCAGAAGCAGGATTTATTGATGGAAGGGGCTGATACTATAGCTAGCCCATCCAACTGAACTTGCAGGTGCATTGTAGTCTTAACTCTTGATGGTGCTTGACCCCACTGAGGATATCGCAGTGTTCCCTAGACCAGGCGTTCTGTGGGAGGGAATGGACCAAGACCAAGTATGACACAGGCTCATTCGTTCAGACCTTGCAGCTGGTTTCAGTGGTTCTGACCACGTGGTGCAGTTAGTATGGCTGCAGGCTTAAACGGGAATACGGAATGAAATGTTTTCTTCTGGGGGGGAGCACAGCTGAGCAATTATATTTAAAACCTCAGAGGTTCTCCAGTAGAGATCAGAGCTGGAATTCCTTCTATTGCCATGCCTACAAGCAGGACTGGGAAGCTTTTGTGCAGAGACTGGGTCAGCTGGCTACCGATAGGTTGATGCTCTGTGTTGCTCATGAGTAGTTTTTTCTTTCTCGGTGCTTAGCTGACAGGAGCGAAGAATAACTGTCCAAATAACTCTGAGTGATTCTGTGTGAGATTGCCAGTGTAGGAAAGGGAGGATTTGACCAAAGGGTTACTGAGGTGTGTATTCAGGATCCCTGGCCCTCTACCTGCCTTTACACTCTAAAACAGCAATGCTTTATTCGTAGAAATTGGGGAAGGAAATTGTGATATAAACCTTGTCGCTATTTGTTACTTCATATTTTCAACTACTTTGACCCAGCTAACCCAGAAGCAAAAGGCTAGGCTCCTGAGGAGCTTTAATGTTAAATTCTAAACCACCTAAGAAACAGCATAGCTACCTCCAGTACAGAAGGTGACGACTGGATGTTCTCAATAATGGTACCTAAAGACCTCTGTATAATGGCATTCATTTCTTTGTTTTATCACATAGTTTCTGCTGATGATCTGTTTGTTTTCTTGCTGTGTTTTACCTAAAAAGCAGAGTAGCGTAAACCCTATCATTAAAAGAAAACATATTTCATATTGCCTTCCTATTCAAAAGGAGTGTTGGGGTTAAATGTTTCCTGGGAGAGAGATTTCTCAGCAGAATTTTTGAGCTTTCAAGGTTCCTTAAGTGTTGTGAAAACCCTTTGAGTCATGAACTAGAATTTGCTGTAGGTACCCATGTGTGAAAGAATTAGAAAAGGCACTCGTTAATAATACCAAATGTTAGGAGAACTGTAAGTGCAGTCTTTTAGCCCTCAGTGTTATTACGATTTTGAATTTTTTCAGCTGGCATTTGCAATTCCTTTTTTGTAAAGACACACAACCTTCCCCTGCCCCCTTCCTTAGTTTTGAGAATATTTTGTTACTATCTGTTATGCTATATCCTATATGGATTTAAGATGGTTAAGGAAATAAGAAACTAAAACGAAAAAGTCCAAATTATGCCAGAAGTGGCAAGTGATTTTTCCAAAATAATGCACAGCTTCTGTTCTGCAGTCCAGAAAGCATGTGACTGATTTGTAGTGGACTCTCACAAAATATTCTTTTCTTACTTGCAGTGAAGCATGAGAATTTCATTTCAAAAGATTTGATTTATTCAGCATGGTGTTAGGTGATTGATGTCGTATTCTGGCATAAACAAAAATACTGATTATAGCTTAAATAGGAAGCCAAAAGCTACAGTTGCGAAGATGAGATCCCTTTGTCATACTTTTCACAGACGGATATAAGTGGTTGCAAGAAGCCACTGTTGGAGATACTGACGCTCACTGTGCTGAATCCTTCAACGTGCTATTCAACGTGAAGGACATTGGGTAATACGTAGGAGTTCACTGACCGACTAGCTCGCTTTTGGAAAAAAATCCACACTTCGTGCATTCAAATGTTGCCTTGGGTTTTGGACGCAGACAGACCATCATATGCTGCAGCAGTCTGCTCTTCCTAGCACAGCACAACCCCCCTCTCTCTCTCTCATAATCTCTTATGTTAGAGCAACAGCTCCCCAATCATTTACAGGCTCATAAACACAATCCAGCAGCATCCGTCTGCCCAACAGACCAGGGAAACGGCTCAGAACTGAAAGCCAAATAAAACAATAACTCACGGCAAACAAACAGGCAACTACAACAATCGGATCATGCTGCAGGAGCTGTTCCAACTACCCAGACACTTCATTAGGCATGGAATAACAAAAGAAAACAGACCACAGTCATCTAATTTACCCTCTTAAGCAAGTTACCTCTCTCAATTTCCACCCCACCCCCAACTCCTATTTATTCTTATTTTCTACTTGAGGTAAGGAAATGCAACTTAGGTCTAGAGACAAAATGACAGTTTTGCAGCCACAGGATTGGGGTGTGAAGAGTTCTTGAGTTCTATTTTTGCTCTTCCGTTGACATTTTCATAGTCTTTGGCTTTTTAGTAATTTTCAAGCTCTCTTTTTCTTTCTTAATGTATACTCTGCTCCACACTCGGCCATAGCTTTAAATCCATAGTAGAACTACGTAAAAGAGAGATAATTGTCCTTACCATGTATCAGTTATGGACAAAATGCTTTGTCTCGCCTCATATTTTACCTGGAATTTACTTGACTTACTTGAATTATGCCCATCCTTAAATTAGAAGCCATTTGAAACAAATGCTTAGCCTTGTCCAGAGGGGAGTTACAAGGTTAAATCAATTCACAGTTGTATATTATTTTGGTGATGTGAATTTCAGTTGAAACAACTAAGATTATTTTAACTATTTTTATAAGATCTGCAGTGCCCCCATCTTTTAATGAACTCTTCGTATTTCACTTCATATGTTGGCTTTTTTCATTTACAAGTGCTGCATTTTTGTGGCAGCCTCTCCTGTACAGAGCTGGTTCAGAGCCTTCAGAGCCTCAGGTGTGCAGTGGGGACTACCTGGGAACACAAACAGATAACATCTAAAGTTTTGATCCTTGAAAACCGCTCCTCACATGCTACCTAAGTACTAGAGACAACCAAACTGGTTTTGGGGAACCTTAATTTAATTTTATTTTTTTTAACTTATAAGGGAAGAGTTTATTAAGTGATCCAAACCTGACAGTCACAAGTGCTTAGATGTACCTAGCACAACGTACCCTAAAATTGCCAGATGTTCAAAATGGCAAGTTTAGCAAGATATAAGTATTTTAAGTCTCCTAAGGGAAAATAACTGATGAAACGGAGACGCGGATTAAGACTGCAAAGCTGATGCATGTACCAATACTAATATACATCATACGTGGAAAATCCTTTCAAGTCGTTATTGAATAGAGACATTGTAAACAACAGATAACTCAACTTTGGAAAAGGTCACAAACATCTCCCTACTTTCAGCGGTTTGTTGAACAGGTGGGTGGAATAGTAAATCTGTGAGGTACTTAAAGCAGTACTAAACCTGTGAGGTACTAAAGCCGATTTCCTTACCTCAGAGGGAGCTTCAGATCTGTGAAAAGCAATTTGGAGCCTGGGGCTTTGGAATATCCACTGCTGCAAAGAGACAATTTTTATTAAAGAAAAAATAACAAATATAATCTTTAGATCTTCACAGTCAGTCGTTAGGATCTTTCTTGTTGGGTAACCGATCCAAACGCACTTCCATCATTTAATCAAAGCTGGCAAGCTTTACAAGTATTGTTCATCAGAGAACATCTTTTCCCGGTATTATGCAAACTGGGATTTTTTCCACAAGATATCCATGTGACACTTTCCGTGACTTGTTTGTGAAGGGGATCATTTTGCATGCCCTGGTTATTGAATTGACACTCGTGGCGTTTGATCCAGCAAGCAATGGATGGTAGCGATGGCACTTCTGGGGGGTTTTAAGGCAGTTTTGGCTGGCACATCACAGCTTCAGTGCTGAAGAGGCCTCACTGAGCCAGGTCGTTTCACTGACAGGCATCTCATTAGATAAGTAGATATTAAGGGAGAAACTGAACAGCAGAAGGTAACTTAAGTCTCTTTTTGTAGTTCTTGTTGAACATGTAGGTGGTGGGCTTTACAGCAAGAATTTCAGGTGTGACAAAAGAGTAGTGCAGTTTATGAATTATCCAACTGAAACCAAAGTGAGTATCGCTAGTATGCAATGTTCAGCTGGTAACATCTCTCCATGTGTGGAAATTTAGGATAATTTTTATTAGTTTTGTAACTGGTTGCATCGCAGTAAAATGCTAAAGTTTTTCTACACTGGCATCACTTGCATGTGCAAATGTGAGATACTGTGCTAGGACACTGGTGATTTGTGTGACTTTTTTTCTGTTTTGTACCTGTTAATTTGTCAATGTGGTGGTTTTAAAGTAGACAACAAAATGCATCATTTCAGCTTTAGAAAAAAAGCTCGATGTTTGTATGCAATAGTTCTTTAATGGATCTCTTCTATCCCGTAAATATGTAGAAGTATGAGATGTTGTACATATGCGTATTTATTTCTTTGGAGAATGCTAGCTTACATTCTGTGTAACAGTAAATCAGTGACCTGAATCCTGGCATTCAGATAGGGATAATTTCTTGTGAAGATCTCAAAAACTGTGTACGCTTAGGAAGCATCCTGAATCAAGGTCAGGGAACAGACCATATCTGTGGCAGAGGCAAGGACGCTCTGGTGAAAATCAAATTGATTAAACCGTAGCACTAGCCAATACTATACAAAACTCTTGTATATGTGAAAAATGAAACAGGCATAGCTAGATTTCCCGAGTGTATTTGATTTATCGGGTGTGAAAGGGAGGGGTATTTTTGTAGGAGTGAAAGTACGGCACTCTTCTCCTTCCCCCTGCACGCACCCAGCTGGGTGGCGGGGAAGGTGCCCTACCTGCCGCCTCTTTAGCATTTTGTTGCTATGTTTTGTTGAGAGAGACCCAAGTGAAAATGCAGCCTCTGATCAACACCTTTGTGGAGACAGGAAGAAATACCGCTTTACTCAAAACGGGAAACCCTCAGCTCAGGAGCAAATCCCATCGGGACCTATTTCAGAGCGCTTTAAATATTTAGCTTAATTGTCAGAGACCTGATTAATCATTCCCTATTGTTCCCTGCCTAACTTGTGTATCCCATACTGAGCAGAACTGCCCGTGTTGCTTGGTGTTCAGGTCCTCTGTTGACCGGGTTCTTATCTCTGTCCACAGACCAGTCAAATTCTCTGCAATATAAAAAATGTTTTCTTCCTCCTCTCTCCAGCTACATTTCTGGCTATCATCATTCATACAAATGAAGGCAATCTTTCTTTTAGTTTTTGCACTGAAAGCCACTCTGTTCCAGTTCAGAGACGAGCAATGCCTTACCTTTATTTATCTTCCCCGGTGAAAATCCACTGGCTTTTGAGGCAGGCACTCTTGCGTAAGTCATCGCTTTTGCAGACGGCGTTGTGCCTGCCCAGTTTGCGACACCGACAAACTGTCGCGGGGGCACAGTTCAAGTTCAAGGACACATTAGGGTGCTGCTGCTAAACTGTGGTTTTGTTTACAGTGTATCCTGCTAATTTCATTTTAGCAGCTAGATGTCTCTCTTTCCTCCGTTATTAAGAAGTACTTGTAGGTGAGCTGCTTTTGCCTTTGGAAAAGACTTGTTGCCCTCCATCATTTGTCCATTTCAGAGACAAATTTAAGATCTGGATTCAGCTATAAATCTGTAGCTCAGCGAGCATGTGGCTTGATTTTGCACATAGCTTTTTCAGATCATTGATTGTTTCCCTCTATTAATCTGTTCCGGCCTGAGGCTGACCTATGTTTTTGCTTTTCATGTTCCTCTGTGCTTTCCAAGCAGGATTGTAGATCGAGACACTTTCTGCCTGTGGCGTTCTTCTTTTCTCTTAATCACAGATGTTTTCCACCTCATGTAATAGTTTGCATTTTGTGATATGTTTTAAGTCAGAAATACTGTCCTGTTGCAAGAACCAAAATCTTTGCTGTAAGCGGTGGATTGTGTGTGTCCGGTTCTGGAGGGCAATTTCTTTCACATAAAGCACTGTCTGTGCTGCAGGGCCGTAACCACTGCTGGGTTTAGGGGAGTCAAGTGGAATATCTAAAGGGAGGGCCCAACATTTTTTGCCATAAAGTGGAAATCTGGCGGGGGTGGGGGGTATTTTAGTAGATCTTTCTTCTTGCTTATGCTTCCACTTGCATTTCTCGTGTTGCCTTTTCTTTATCCGGGGTATCCTCAGATTGTTCCTGCAGGTGTGGAATCACCGACAGAAACCAAAGGAAAGGTTACTGTTTCATTCTGTTCTGTAGTGAAAAGAATATGATTCCTCTCATGTCTTTCTCTAAGCTGTTAACTCTAAGGCCAAAATACCTCCAGCTATTCGAGCACAGCCTGTCAATGAACACTTGTAATTAATGAAGTATTTAACTATTCCCCTAATCTGAAAATGAGACATCACAGATATAAAACTTCTTTAATAAAACCTTACTTTGTAGTTTTAAATTATTTTCATAAAAAACATTTTCTTCAAAGGGCAGAGGAGGAGTCAGGAAAATTATTAATTTTTATTAAGAGAGTATGATTTTTCAGAGCACAGCAAAACTTAACACACTGGAATTGTTTGCTATTCCACCTACAGTGCTAGAAATAGCATTTTATAAGTATCAAGGCTCTTGGCATTTAAAAAAAAATTCAAATATTTAGTATAATTAACATCATACTTCTCAAATTCTGAAGGTGTTATAAGGCAACAATAACTGTGTAAGAATATGTCTCCAGTGTAAAATAGCATTTGTCACACCAATACAAAGTAATAGAAAAATCAGTCCGCTTGTTTCATTATAGGTAGTGGTGCTGGTATGCAGTGTGCTTATATTTTGTCTTTCTAATAGGTCTTTGCGAATAAATTTTATGAAACGTTTAGAGTAATATACCCTTTTGATTGTAACATGGCTGTAGGTCTTTAATACCCAGGCTGTATCTAAAGCTCCATCCTGAATCTCCTTGATTTCATATTTGAAGTTGATATTGGGTAGTCTAAGGAAATGCTTCTGTCAGGATCAAGACCTTAATATAGTTGTATTTTAATTCTAAATATAATTCAGCAGCTGATTAGTTGCTTATGCTCTAACTTGAAATATGTACACATATATATGACATATTTAATATATAGTAAATATATAAATAACGTGTCACATCATGATTACATGATGCATTTATATATTTATATTGTTGCATATTGTATACTACATAAAATATGTATTATATAACATGTTTATATGAAATACGTGCCAATATAAATTTTTAACTTACTGATATGGATACATATATGTATGCCCATGTACTATGTATTGATATACGTATGAATAGATATTTAAAAAATTGTTATGCATGCAGTGACATATCAGTGTAAGCATATGGCACAATTTTGCATGTTTGCAAATGAAATTCCATCAATGTGATTAAATAGTAAGGTTTTCTGAAAATTTCTTCGTATATTGTACTTTACTAGAGGAAAGAGGAAAAATAGACGCAGCATTTTTAAACTCTGAATGATTAGCTTGGCCCAGGAGCTTAGATCTGGAACTCAGTTTTCATAGGTTTTTAAAGTTTGGACATATGTGGCCGTGTGGGCAGATATGTGAAATATATTTTAAGCGTCTGAAGTAAACTACTCTTGTCACACTTCAGTGTTCACTTTTGTAAGTGGGTTTTAGCCCCTCATTTTTGTTGGCTAGCAAATAATATTGAGAAGTAAATAACAATATTCCAAACATGTTCCTCATTCAGAGAAGGAACTTAGCATGTGTTTTTTAAGAAGGTATCGGGAAATTATTTATTCATGGAAAATACAGACCTGTAAGTTTTAACAGGGTGTGAACGCAGCCTTCCAGTCAAACTGGTATATTAGAGACTATGTTTTTAAAGACAAACCAGCATTGCTTACATAGGTGTATGTAGACAGACTGTCTCTTTCTGCCCGTGCGCCCAGCTGGTCTCGTCCGAGGCAGCTGTGGCTGAAGAGTGCTCCGCACCCTGCCGAAGCCGGAGCTGGGGCTGCTGAGCCCTGCGCAGCGCCTGCCTTAAATAGCATCCGTCTGAAGCAGAGGCAGAGTGAGCTCACACCGCCCTCTGTCCCTCCAGGTCCGAGGGGGGATTTAAGAGAGTGCATTTCAAACAGCCGTGCAGTGAAATCGGTCACTGGGGTGAGGAGCAGGAGGGGAGGCATTTTCAAGGACAGGGGTGAGTTCTCTGCCCTACGTGGACTGGCATCCATGGGAACTTAAGAGTTGCACCCCAATAGCTTATGTTTTTGAGAATATGTCTACTGTGTTTATAACAGTTAAACTCCTAACATACGTGCTCTATGCATGCTGGGCAGCAACCTTTGTACCTATGAAAATTTCATCCCGGTATCTTCTGCCTGCTCTATTGCGACCTACAATAATAACCCATTAATCAAGTGTCGCCCTTCCTAATTCAGAGGAGTTCTTTTTTTATTGCCTTCATTTATAATAATTTAGTTTATACTTTACAATGTTATTGATTTTATGAAATGGCTCATTACATTTACACAAAGCTAAATCATTCAATTAGATGCTTTAAATTAAGTCATATAAATTTCTGACTGATTTATTGTTGGATTGAATTGGAAATCAAGGCCTAAGAAATTGTTTTTTGAAATAATTATTGGGAAGACATTCTTACTTATGTTATAGGCTAGCAAAAGAATATAAATTGCTCAGCAAGTTTTTTAAAATTACAAAAGCCTAGATCGCCTTTTGTAAACTGCTGGGTGGCATAAGCAGCGGTAAGTTTGCTTGACTTCCTCTGCATGAACTTGAAAGGGGAAAACCACCATCAAAGGGGATTTTCTGTAGGTTCAAGTAAGTGGAAAAAAAGCAGAATTCTGGAAAATGGTCTATCAGTCAGCCCATCATATAAAGACATATGCACAGAAACTGAAAGATGGGGAAGAAGGGTCTGTGTAAGACCTTAGCTTCCACCTGCCTTCTGTGCTGCCCCATGAAGTAGGGGTGAACGCTGGTCTGCCTATTTCAACGGGGAGAAATCAGTCCGAAACCTCTATCAATGTCGATGCTATTCACAAGTGAATGTAGTTTTTTTCAGCTTTTCCTCTTCCCTCACTGGTGATGCTATTGTGGAAGTTTTAAAAAGAGATGTACTTAAGAAAATGAAAATTTTTCTCGTTTTAAAAACTGAAATGAGGAGGAGTATGCATTAGAGGAACACAGCCACATCTGAGGCAAATCTATTCTGAAATGGCTAGATGAGTTTGGAGCGCTGGTCTTGTCATCACTGATCTTAAGTAACACAGTGCTTTTGAACAAAGTCATCTTCAGTTTAGAAGCAGAGAGAAAAACACTTTGTAGTTAAAATCTCAATAACTAAACCCATAATTATTTGTAATTCAAACGTTACTTCCCTTTTATTCAAGCTTTTTTCCAAAGGGAATTCACTTTAAAATTGTACTTGTCCTAAATCATCTATGACGAAGTCACGGTGATAGAATTTGAAGGTAAGGTGGCTTATTTTTAGTTAAGACGCTACTTTTTCTCCATTGGCTTTTCCAGAACTTTTTTCCTATTACAGAACTGTTATTTTAACAGTTTTCTTGGCAAGGAGTTCCTTTTATACTGTCTGAAGAAAGCAAAAGCATGCAACTGCTTTCCTTGCATTTGTTCCTAAAGCTGTTTATTCGTTCTTTCTCTCTTTGGGAGGGACTCCTGTATAAACATTTCTTTTGTGGACAATGTGAAACTGCAGAGTTTAAAAAAAGTCTAGTAAAACAGCGGTTCTCCTTGTAATAGCGTAACAGCAGTAACTAGTGATGGATGCTGCTGTTAGGATAAATGGTGGGGAACAGGGATGACTACCACACGCAATGGCAAGACGCGTTTGCCACAGTGAAAGGCAGCGCAATAGCGTGTCCCGCAAAGGCCGGCAGTGGGGATCAGCGCCATTGCTGAGTAGATGCTGGGATTGAATGCACTGGCCGTGCACTGGCACCCCCTGTTCACTTTCTACCACGTTAGCCCTACAAAATATGCATTTTGTTTATATTCCTGTGTCGTCCTGACTATTTCTTTTTCAGTTTTATGTCTTATTTTTCCTGTGTTTTCTTCAGTTGTCTTTATCTTTTTCTGGTGCTAGCTACAGTGCAGTTTTAACAATTTGCCTTTTTATTCCCTTTGGAATAGTTTGTCTTGCTGATCTTCTCTCAGCTTCTCTTTGTCAAAGATGACAGGCTTACCATCTTTAATTTTTTTGAATAATTAAAAGCCTTGGATCTTTGGTTACCCTCTGCTGGACCGTCAGGATTTGTAGCTTTAAAAAAAAAATAATTAGGCGCTCTGAGCTCTTCAAAGTACTCCAAAGGTTTCCTCTCTCCGGTAATAAAAGTACCTCTTTGTGTTAGAAGGGAATCTATCTATTCATCACAAGAAATTATATTTTGTATGCACGTGTAGTTTCTAGGGGATATTTTTAATGCTTTATATACATACTAACCGTACCTTTTTTCACTTTACTTTGATTTTTCACTAGCTTCCAGTGTTGTATGGCATGGCTACTGAAGAATTGCCTCTTTTCATTTCATTGTCTTATGTTATAAATTATTGTTATTTATGTTTACTGTTTTTCTGTGTTTATTCAACATTACCTGGATGCTCTGGAAAAATGTTTTATTTTTTTTTTAACCTTTCTCTTTTTGTGTGTGTGTCTCTTGCCTAATCCTTAGGAAGCCTTTTTCTTGTGTCACCTTAGAGTCAACTGTTCAATCTCTGATCACATTTCTGAATTTAAAAAAAAAAAAGCCTTTTTTTTTTTTTTAAATGATGTTAAAGATTCTGTTCTTCGGTGCTTTTCTTCACAGTGTGATGTCCCATCACCAGTGCTTGACCCATTTCTGCTGCCTGTGGTGCGGTTCTCTTCAGCCTGTCAGCTACAAACGCAAAAGACCTTAAACTTGAAACAAGTCCTGCATCACTGTCCTATTCTGTTGTCAAATCAACTTTGGGACAGTCATATCGATGCCCTTGCTAGGACACAGCCCCTTGGCTGGGAGATCAGTGTAAGTACCATAGACGGTCTCCTCTTCTGCTTCTCTGTTTTGGCTGAAAACGGCAACACTGCTTAATGTCCCTCGTCCTGGTGCCACCTGCGGCATTGTGGAGGGCTCCTGGGTGTTTCTGAGGACTTGGCACAGGTGAGTTGACAATGCTTTGCTAAAATCTGAACTTCATGGACAACACAAAAACAGTAAGATGGGGATGCACTGGGTGGAAACGGCTTATAAAACACATCCGAGTTAAAGTTGTCAGTATTGCGGTCAATGGAGAAAGAGAATTGGGTGAAGGGATTAAGCAGAGAAGGAAAGAGATCAAAATCACCTGTTTGTTTTTTGTTCGTTATTAGCACACTTCATGTGTACTGTCTGGTTCAAGCAAGCATCTTATCCCATCCTACACTAGAGGGAAAAGGATAAAGCTTCTTGGATTATTTTGCAGTTTTCCTCAGAAGGTTTTGGTTATTTCAACCCCAAAGTCTCTGATATGAATTAGATTAGAAGTGTCTCACATCCCAGTAGCTAGTATCATGCTGTATTGCTACTCTGAAGTTGGTCCTTTTCATACTTTTTTGTAATCGTTGTTCCGCTATGTATGAAGTAATTAAATATTTGTTGATTCAGAGCTTTTAATCTGGGTCTCTCAAGACCTATCTTCAGGGTCTTTACCAGCAAGACAGTTAGCTGCTTTACTCTCCGTGTCCCCCACTGAATTTGTAATTATTTATTCCAAAAGCAGTGGTTGGAAATCAAAAAACATGTACTCAGAATAACCAAGGAATTGGTGGTGAGAGTAATCACCTAGGAAATGGCAGCAGACAGCCTAACCGAGTTGCCCACCAGGAGGAGGGAGACTTCAGTCCCTTTGTTTCCCAGGTGAGCTCAGAGTGGTCTGAGGAATGTGCAGTGAGTGAAATCCTCCTTTTCCCCCTCTCTTCACATGCCCTTTCCTCTCTATGCAATTGAAAAAGAGATTTTCAACGTTATGTAGTACATCACTTTTTTTTTTCGGTTGTTTCTCAACAAAAAAAAAAATATGGTGAATAGCTTGCTGAGAGGTAGAGAAGAATGAAAAACATTTATGTAGCAAATAAATCCCATAGCAAATAAGTAGTTTTGGAACACTGCATTTCATTTGCCTGTGGGGCATTAATGCCAATCCTAGAGGACAGAACAGAAAGAATAAAATTGAGTTAAATAAAACCAAAGTGTTTAGCCTTACAAACTCCCCAGCAGCCATCAGTGCCAAGCATTAATTCCTTTCCTGCTGGCAGCAGGAAGGTGGGTGAGACAATACCGTCAGTTGCACAAATTAAGTCACTGTGGCAGAAACACAACACAAATAAATAGGAAAAACAATGCAAAGAAAAGCAGACTGTTGTTGCTGCATAAACCTTCTTCCAAGCTGGAGGCGCAGAAAAAGGAAATGTAATGACTTGGTGCATGTCATCTTGTAGCCTGACAAGCCCTTTCAGAATAGAAAAAGAGCATAAGATGCCAGGAGAGGTCTCGTTGCACACTCTGATAGAGCAAAGGGGCTTGTGGGTAGCAGAAGAATCCCCTTTTCAGCAGACTGAGAAATAGAACAAGTCAGCCATGCTGAGCCCTGGAAAGGTAACGGAAACCCTAGGCAGGATTAAGCTGAAAGCGAGGAAAGATGTGTGATAAGAACACACAGGTTTTCTTATTCACTGTCACTTAACTGCCATAATAGTGCAGGCCCAACTTCCAAGACACCTTTTCACAAAGAAAAAAAATAAGTTCATATTTAACTAAAAGATCTAGAAATTTCCTCTTGTCTAATAATATAGAAGCTACTTCCTCTCCTGTTGGATTATAAATTCATGAGGGGCCAAAAATATTTTCAATCATTTTTTGTCTTCAGTCATTATTTCTGTACATTAAAGTTATCTGTCAGCTTTGTTTTTTTCAAAAGTTTTAGCATTTTCCATGCATGATCCTGTTTCTTTGTTACATTCCCAACTCAGCTGTTTTCAGGGAGTTCCATTACGGGGCTGCAAACAGCAGTTGGGCATAGAAATAATATCAAAGAAAGGGGATTGAGTACATGTCCGTCATGCTTCTCACAACAAGGGACTGAGAAATTGCTGTGGATCAACTGTAGCTCTTATAATCATTTAGAAGTCCACACTTGTATGGTATTCATTATCTCTTCTATTCCTAAACTAATTCAATCTAGCTACGTTGATTTGAAAGTAATTCATAAAATCCAGTACCCAAAGCAATCTGGTTACTTGCTAACTAAAAATGTACTTCAGGAGTCCACATCAGTGTTTCGCCTGTAATCAGCACTCCAGACTGACGGGAGCACAGGGGACCGGGATGTTGCCACATCCATTAGCTAGATGTAGTACTCGGGGAACAGAAAGTACTGAGAGAATGCTGATGTGCAGATCCTCATTGGAAAACACTGCTTTAAAGTTTTTCAGTTAGCGTGTGTCAAAAAAAATCATCTGTCACAATAAACAAGTAACTGATGGTAGAGACAACGAATTTCTTTGGGTGTGCATACCCTGCCTCAGTAGCTGAGATTGCACATGGACATGCACGCGCTCTCATGCTTGATCCTGTGTGCTTTTTGTCTCTGCTCTCCACATGAGGAGTTTGCCTAGCTTGGTCTGAGCCCCATGTGGTTGGCAAAACTCAAACTTCTCAGCATGTCTCGTCTCACACACCTTTTGTCTCCCATCCCCAGCAAACTCTGGGCGAAGCGGGAGCGGTCACAGATTACCTTTACCATGCGAATCACTACTGGAGTGCTACACTGAGGCCAGGGTAGAGGTGGGTGTGAGATCTGAGAACGTGAACAAGTTTGTCCAACTGAGTGACTCAGTTTGGAAGGAATGAGCCAGGCCAGTGACTGCATCCATACAGCTTCTGGGGCAGCAGGCATTTCACCTCTAGTTTTTTCGCATTTAATGTGTAAAAGTTTTCGCAGCTGATCGTCGTCTCATTCCTAACTTGTGCTGAACTTGAACAAGGGGGCTGTCAAAAACTTTGATTTCCAGTGCGAGCTCAAACTGTGAGCCAAAGTACAAGTACAGATATCCCCTTTCATCTTGACTGAATTTATGCTGTAACAATGCTTGCTGTGAGGTGCTGGAGGTGATCACGCTTTTTTGAATATGATTAAGTGTATCATCTTGTTTCTGATTCATTGTCATCTCTGAAGACCCTATCTACTCAGCACACAGCCCCAAAGTCTAAGAGGTTGTAAGGTCTTCCTAGCCGAAAAAGGTCATTATTTTATAATGCCAGTTGGTAGCTGACATCCGAAGTTTATATTTATAGCTGTGCTTTCTTATAAAGTGTTCTTGTCCTACATGTCTAGTTGAAGACAATAAAAGCTCTGGCTTTGAGGATTCCATATATTAACAATTTAAATTGTTCAGGTCATTAGTTTTACTGAGAGTCAGGCAAATCATTTTTCTAGGAGTTCAGAAGAAGACTTAATTCTCATACACTTAACAGTTGGTTCTGGAGAACGTTTTTCATCCCATCCTCAAGAAAAGGATGTTGATATCACCCTAAATGCAGCAAGAATATAAGCTCCAAAATAAGAGAAAGTCACCGAACTATATTTTTTAATTTGGGACCTAATGCTCTAGGAATTCCCAAACAAATACGCTTGGAATTATGCAGTTTCATTTCTTAATGAACTTAATGAGAATACTGTAGCCTTAGGCTTGCGATTCAGTGGTTTCATAGTTGCTACATTTGTTTTATGTTCACCTTAAAGATAACCTTGAAAAAGAGAGATGGCTGTTGCCGAGGCTGATGAGCGAGTGACTTGCACAAGCTGCGTAGGGGGCTTTGAGAAGTAGCAAAAGGAGAATGGGGAGGAGGGAACCTGCAGTGGGAATGGATATTGCAAGTGGGAATGTGATACCTTTTGATATCACATATTCTAATCCTGTACAAATTTCTAGGATACCACTGTAGTCTTTTAATCTTAGCAAGTTGAAATATTCTGCATGGAAGCTTCCCCCCTCCTCCCCCAGGAAGGGACTATTTTAAGAATTTGCTGCAGTACTTTCCATCGACTACATGCTTATGGAACAGGATCTTTAACCACTATGAGCTTGGGCAGGTGTTTGATTTGCCAGTCCAAATCCTTTGGCAGCAAATATTATTCTAATTAATGCTTTGTTTGAATTTTTAATTATTCTTTATAATTCACTATGTTTGTTTGACTCTCTTGTCATCAAAGATATTAATGGAGTTAATTTAACCATGATTTGCCTCATTTAAGGAAGAATCCTTTTTTAACTTGTCATAGAATAAGCATTTAATTTGTAAGCTGCCTATTTTCATGTAGTTTATCTCATTTGAAGGCGAAGATTTATTAGGTTCTCTCATGTATAGCTGCATAGAAAGAACATGTTTAGCAACACTCATTGATGAGAAAAATACGTTCTCACTTGACCACATGTATTTAAAGTTACTTGAAGTATAAATCTAAACAATTGATGTTTATTTATGAGAACTGAAACTTAAGTCTATTCAAAGTGCCTTTTATTAGGTACTGATATTCTGACTTTATATTGGTTGTTAGTGATGCACGGACAAAGCAGGGACTTCATCAAATCAGCAAAGGAAAATTCTATAAATCAAATATTTATATGTTTGTGTATGTATTCCTTCATATGTAGTATGTTTAGAATTCTGAAATTAACAAATAGTTTTGAGTGATTAATTATTCCTATTGTACCAGCATACAGAAAAGAAGGGTATAAGATTCACTTCATAACTTTTTCAATAATTTTTCATAAGCTGTCACAACAAATTTCAGGGAAAGCATCCAAATGTTTTAGTGTATATTTAAATTAAATTGTGGAATATATCAAGCTAGATGTGTGTATAAAAATCAATAATTATGATATTCTGTTAAGAAAGTTGCCATCTTTCTGTTAATAGAAAAGAATGACAAATTTCAACAGCAAGCAAATCTGTAATAATAATAATTCAATTAAGCTAGTTCTTGGCTTAATCTTTCCCTTAATAAATGCTTTTGGGTTAGTAATTGCCAATTAGAAAATTAATTAAAAAGCATTGTCTGATATTGAAATTGTCGTGATAATACTGCAGAAAGAAAACATGAGAATATATTCTCAATGCTGCATTTCACTTCTACATATGAAAAAAAAAATGGTTTCTAAGAAGCTACAAAAGGCTCTTGAATAGAAGGTTAAAACTGGTACTAATATACTGGAACAAAAAAAGAGGCATTCCTTGCCAGGATGTGACAGCTCCAGGAACAAATTTGTGAAGAATACAGATAGGACCACTGGGTTTTCCTTCCTCTCACATTAGTTTTGCAATAAGCTCTGCCAAGGATCTTGTTTGTTAAATATGAATTAGAAGCCCAGGCTTCTGATCAACATTTTTGTTGATAATTAGTAAATTTAAAGCCTGCAGGAAGTGAGTGGTTTTTTTCATACCAGGATATGATTTATTTTGGCAAATTATTATCCCAGATCTCAAGTTACACCACTGGAGTATGGTGGTATATCAATCCTATGTGAGAAGGAGCAAGAATTTACTTTCTAAATAGAGAAGGAAAAAAAAAAAAAAGCAGTGTGAACATATTTCTTAGAAACAGGGGAAAAACAACCCCTGAACTAGCTGCATCCTGCAGCTGCATCCAAGAGATGCAGGTACCATGCGGTGCGCTGTAGTAACCAATTTTTACAGCTGTTTCATCGGCAAAATTCTTCAGCTTTATATCACATTCACTGTAAATCTGAGGTTCATTCAAATAAATCTAAATGTGAACTCATTTTTGCATCATCTGGTTCTAGCGAAGCAAAGGGAATGAATGTTGGGATTACCAAGACTGCGTGAACGTGTTGGAGGGTGGGGTATGTGAATGGTTGCTGAATTTTGTGGTTTTCTGCTCGTTCTTAAGAGAAAGGAGAAAGAGCTTGTGCAGCTAGCTTATTCTTTTTCTTTGAAGAGGAAGAGTGTGTCTGTGCATGCCTGAAATCTGGACAATCAAGCAGTATTCCTGAGTTTTCAATCAGCATGAAGCAGAGCATAATTAGTCTTCTGTAGTTATTGCTGTGAACTTCCTCAAATCTTAGTTCAGTAATCATAAAAACTTGATGTTTAGCATTGGCTTGTCAGCCTAGTTTTAAATGTCTTCCTCTGCTATTTATTGATGTTACTAATATATAAATGGATATCACGTGGCACTTCATGTGAAAATAAATTTCACGTAGTGTGGTCAGGTGGTAAGGTTGCAGGTTTTAGCAGAACTGCGTGAAACAATATTCCCAGGTAGCTGCAAGGACTGCAGTTCCCAAGAATCTGAAATAATCGGTGGCAGTCTGTCTTTCCCAAGGGCATTTTAGGAATATTTAGCATGTGAACGCATACGAAAACTACAGTGGGCTGAAAAGAGTACTGAATTGTACTCAGCATTATTGAAACTGAAAGGCGGCGAAGAGGTGTAGAAATGAATGAGCTCCTAGAGGCCTTTTTATAGATTATGGGGGGAGGATGTGTTATAATAAAAGGTAATAAGAGCTTTCCTGCCTCCGATAGACTCTACCTTCAACTAACCTACAGCTATCAGGAGTCAGTAATCCATGTTGGATAAAGAGACTTCGAGGAGCAATTTTATTCTATTGGAATGCACCAGCTTGCACAATGGATTTGCTCGCTTTTTACAGGCAGCCTTCCTGAGAGACAATATTTCTGAAGCTCCGCAAAGCACTTTTTCTGTTTTCATTCTGCAGTTCTTTAATTGGATGAATGGGCTGCAGGGGCCTAGAAGTTGGACTGAGGAAAATTTGCAGGCTTTGAAAAACCAGCCAAACAAAACATGTCAAGCAGTTTCACATGGCACTGGGATAAAATGAACATAAAAGGAAAGCCTATTTAAAGAACAGCGCATTAATGTTTTAGTGGTGTTCACTTCAGGCCAGTACGTTTTACATGAGTCTTTTTCCCTTATGGGAAAGTAATATGCTCCAAGTTGAGTAAGTGCAGATCCTTTTCATAAGAGGTTGAAGGAATAGGCATTGGGAATGCAACAACAGTGGTGTACTGAACAGAGAATTGGGATATAGTGCCATAAGGCTAATTAACATCATGTACTCCCATTGTGTTCCCTTAGGGGAAATCATGGTTTTAAATGATAAGTATGTAGATTGAGACGTTCTTAATCTAGGCAAGTGGTGCAGCAAAGCAGGACTCACTGAATAACAGAAGGAATAGAAAATTGACTATGGGCAGTATGTTTCAAATAAAGCGCAGTGTCCTTTTTCTCCTTTTCATTGTGTTTAGTAACACCAATTTATTCACTGAATAGAAGATGGAAAATGTACTATTTTAGACTTGGAGTATAGGATTTGTTTTATTGCACTGTATAAAGAATTTTGACTTCTGATGGGTTTGTCCTTTGGAATATTTTTCCTTTGGTGCAATCTCAATGTTAGCAATGACAGGAATAGTCATGCAGAATCTTTTTGAAGGGTCAATAGAAATAACTCCTTCAAGCAGCGTTGATTTGCAAGTTTTTTCCTCACATATGTTAGATGCTCCAGAACATCCCTTATGGGATGCTACTGTAGCTGACTCAGTATTGCAGCCAGTATCTCCTGCTGCTTCTGGGAGTTCCTACTTTTCAAGTACTAGGTAGAAAAACACTTGCGGAGACGTGATATCTTTTCTTTCCTCATTTCTTACGTCCTAGGTGGCACCCAGAACTTTTCAAGAGAGTCACGTTGAACCGCTGACCTAGGATAGTTTTTCTGCAACCCATTATACCCATTATCCTTTTATTAAAGACTTTCCTGGGGAACGTTTGTCCAATGTAAAGAAACAAATCATGACTCCAGATGTATACACGCATGTGTTCAAATAGAGTACTATCATCTTCAGAGTTGACAATAGAAAAATATTTATACATGGATTTAATGATGGAACTTGTTATGGACAGCAGTATTAGCAACCTTTGCTGGCCACTAATGTCGTTCTCATAACTGAATGTAGTTGTGCATCCCCTCTGAAGAATTCTGTTTGTGGACTAAATATATTCAAATATGTGGTGAGAGGAACTCCTCACCTATGCGCAGCCAATGATTGAAAAGTCACGAGTGAGGTGGGGAACCGTTCCTTCAGGAGGGCTACTCAGTGGGCTGAGACAACTTTAGCAAGA
>NW_009647735.1:4373020-4388361 GCF_000708025.1 Charadrius vociferus | reverse complement strand
GTGAGATATGAGAAATCCATTCTGGAAAAGGGGGAGACTGCAAGTGTAGCAGGCAGCTTCAGGGTGAATCTGGGAATCAGACTGGGAATAGGAACAAGAGAAAGGGCAGGGAATAAATACATCATTCTTTTAAGGATAAAATATTTGAAAGCTGCACAGGTAAAATGCGTTTGCATGGGAAAAAGACGTAGTAGATGAATCGGCACAGCTGCTGAGCTGTGCTGGTGCGACGAGGAGTTGAGAATACATTGCTGTTTGGATTGTTCATAGGCTTTACAGCTTTGTAGGACACCTTTTCCTTGAACAACTTTTTGTCCTATATTTGAATGAGGCAGAATCCATGTACCTCTAGCAGAGCTGAATTTTCTGACATATCTAGGAATAGCAACAATTGTAGGTCTGAGTCCAGTGATTCTGAGCTGTGGTTCAAACTTCAAGTGTAGTGCAGATCAGTTTAAAATACCTGACAGTTTTTGATTTGTCTTCTGTCACTGAAGGAGAGAGCAAGTTAAATGGTCTGTACTAAAAAGCGATTGAACAAATCATTTTAAAAAAAGAACAAGAAGAATGTATTTCTTTTTCTGCTTGGTTACTAACAGTAGCTTTTGGGTATTTTCAAAAACCCGTGTTTCATAACAAAAAAAAAAAGCACTATCTATTTTAAAAGCTGTTCATATTTATGTTTCCATAAATATATATGCCTGTATATTTTTCTGGCTTATGTGCAAACACATGCACACATTCTAGGTGTAAGTAACCGTAGCTCACTGCTTCTAAAGAGTATGCAAAATATTTTCAACTTTTCCTTCGTTTTTGCACACTTTCAGAAGACTGAAAACAGAAAGCTGCCATTTTTTGAAGTAATGGATAAATACACATAAGAACAAAAATTACTACAACTCTCGGGTCTTTTCTGTGTAGCAGCTCTTATTGTATGTGGAAAACAATATGTTTAGGGTTTGTAAATATTATCCTTTGCATTCAGGAGCACGTATGTGTCTCTCAGCCACGGAAAAGCGTATACTTTGGAGATCATTTCTCAGTGCTTGTAAAAAAAGCACACAGGACAGAAACAAATTAAAACACATGTGCATTTTATTGAGTGATGGGGATTTTTAGATTATATTTGACTGAAAGCTGAATACTTCTTTCTTGGGTGTCTGCTTGCTTTAACTTTTTTCTGAGACAAACAGTTGTGTGGAGGTTTTTTTATCTGTTTGTTAGGCTGGAGGTTTTGGTCGTTCCTACCACTGCCCCTTCCTTTCCCCTTCTTTTTCTATGCAGGATGTAATACTTGTTCTCTGAATCATGCTGGGACATATTTTGGGAATTCATGGGATTATCACCAGGGCTACTGCTATCAGGCAGAACACATGCACATTTTATTATCTCATCCAACAGGTTTTCATTTTCTATGCATATTGAGTCAGCATAGAGGGGGAAACACGCTGCCGTTACTACTGGCAGAAATCGATAAATACTGTAACGGTCTTTTCAGTGCTGCAGAAGCTCATTCTGTCATGATAATTCAAAAATCTAAAAATTTCTTATCGTCCTTATTTCCTGTCTCTTCCTTTCTCCCATCTGCCCTTTGAAAACAGATGGAATCCTGACCCTGAGCAGCCTAAAAGATGGTGCATGTTACTGGGCTATGAATTGATTCAATTAGTCAAATGAATTTGTGGAGCCTCTGATATGTAAAAATACAGCTGCAACCAGCGTCCCTGTTTGGGGACTGCGATCTCTGATGGTCAGTTTGGAAGATAAGACACACACAGTAAGTGAAAACACCTGTTTAAGGAACTATTGTCATTAGTTTTCTAATACCCTGAAGAACATCAGTCTGGTAGTTTAATAATCTACTTGGATTGAATTATAATTTTTTGCATATATACAGACTGCATGGGGTGTGGATCTCTATTTTGAGTTGACTAGCACGGTCAAATCTGTTGGGGTTTGTGAGAAAAATACAGGAGGTGAGACAAGGTTAGCTCGTCGCAGAAGCCGAATCCACGTGAAGTTGACTGTAGGAGGGTCTGTGTAGGTGTCTGCTTCTCCCCTGGACACTGTCGCCCCAAACTGCTGCTATGTACCAGTAGGCATCAACAACTCGCATCTTTTTCTCTTCACTTTGGCTTTTCCCTGTTCTCCCCTTCTCCAGCAGGAAAAGAATCAAATAAAATCAAGCTTTTCTGGCAGGATTTTGTCAGTATGGGTGCACGTACCCTAAATACAGCTGACTGCTCACAGAACAGCTTTCTCCACACTCCAGAGCAGGTTGCCTCTCCTGCACAGCCTGAGGCATTGCGACAGGAATCAGGCACCGCACCATCCGGTGGGTGAGAACGAGTTGTACTCTGGCAGAATTACCTACAAAAAGGGTAATTTCCCCTCATGCCATCTGCCTCTGGCAGTGCCTGTGGAAGTTTGTTGTATAGACGCAGTTTAGTATTTTAAACAGACGTTTCCTTCTAATGTATTTATTAGAGATGATATAACTCAGTGTAAGGATGAAATTTGCTTCTGTGATTATTAACATCTCTGCATATCTGAAATTTAAGGCTTAAAACTCTTGGTGTGACATGCAGTGCAACCTCTCCGATTCACTTAGTGTTTTTGTTTTCCTTTTTTCCTTTTCCTATTACAATTTCCTTCTTTTGTAGATGACTTCTGCATCTTGGAAGAAGTGTTCATATTTTTGTGAGTTTCCTTTTGTGTTTGTTTCCTCCAAATGGGTTTTTCATAACCACTTATACCGCACCATTTCTATCCATTTGGAGTGTGCGATCCCTTTTTGCATGGATTTTTCCTCTGTCTTCCTACTTAGATCCCTGTCACCCACCTCTCGGTCCGTCATGTGCCATTTTCAACTCTGCTGCTTTTTTCTAAGCTAATCCACCATTCACAGTTCTCTTTTTACATATCTTCACGCTCAAACATGTGCACAAAAAGTCTGGAAATCCTGCATGTTCTAGTTATGACAGGACAGAAGTTGGAATTTGGAATTTGTATCTCCTTGACAAAATTTGAGAAAGTTGTTCCAAAACCATTCATTATGTTATTGATAATAATTCTATGTCTGTCTATTTCAAAGGGGAAAAAAGAGCATTTAACTACTCAGATCATATTTTCATAATCAGAAACCAGCCCACCTGCAACAATGTTAATTGGAAATACTTTGCAGTTTGGGGCAAAGCCCAAAAGCAATCATTTCACGGTATTGGAAATGAAGCATTCAGGTAGAAGTTAACTCTGGCAGTAGGAATGGGGCACTTAGGTAGGGGAGAGGAACTGTAGTCATAGTTCAAGGACATTATGGCAACAAGCGCAGAAATATATTTTTTCTAATTAAGCAGAATATTTAAAATAACAAATAGCATGTACTGTCTTCTAGAGCACCCGTCTCTGATCGACGGCTTAATCGATGACAGTGCTGTGAGAGCAAGCCTTTCTTCTCCCCAGTCATACCTTTCTTGGGTTTATAGTAACAAGATCCAAATTCTAACTCTATATTCAGGCACTCTAATTGACACTTCCCAAGTGTACACGTGTTTGCTCTGTGCATTTCTACAAGGTAGGCCTTGAAATGAAATGCAGGATTTTGAAGACCTAATTTTTAGCTTGCTTTTGCCTGTGCTGGAAGTATTTATCTTGAATGTACAAGAGGCATCGCTCTGATGTGGGGCAGTCAGAAAGTACAAAGTGTTCCTCTTCAGGTGGTTGGAATAGGTTAGAGCTCTCTGCCCAGCATACAGCTAGGAGTGTGCAGAGGATCCGTTACCCCCCATAACCCTCTACATAGCGAAGAACCTAAAGTTTTCCTTTCCAGCTGTGCCCTTCTCTGTTTATGTTTTTTCTTTTATGAGCCTCATCATAGGTCTTTAAATATGGGATGTTGTTTGCTAAGAAACCACTCCATTATTCCAGGAACATATGTTCGTGACAAGTACAAGTCATGAACATTTGAATAGTCTCCATCTGGCATGAATTAACATAGTATCATAATAAATGAGAAGTGTTAATACTAAGAAGCTTGTCTGGGAATTCTAGACTTAACCAATATTTATAGTTATATATATGGAATTTTCTTCTGGTTTTGCTTTGAAAGAGCATAGATAAAGGTATGATTTACCATACCAGAACTGACTGCAAGCTGTGGGATGCTTCCAGTAGTGTAATTCTTGAAATAACCTGATTATAAAGTAAAGTCTCTGTGAAATCCCTAGGTGCTTTTTAGCTCTTAAAAATACTTCTAAGGAAAATAATAAATGAAAAAATAGAATATATTATTGTATGCTCTAGTGAAGACAGCAATGCCTGAGTGCCAACTCAGCATTCTTTGCTAACATATGTACTTAAAACCCTTCAATGCCTCTTGAGTATATAACGTATATCTAGCATTCATATGGCCATATGGAGGCACTGCACTCATTTAAATAACAAGTGCACAGTAAAATTATCTTTGCCCAAGAGTGGATGTTGTTTATTAAAGGGAGTTACTCTTACTTCCTAAATTAAACAAATAAATGGAAAAAAAATATTTTTTTTTCCTACTGAATCTTAAACCTAAACCATTAACCACTAGAAATTGTGAAACAAGATGAACTTACCGCGATACTGGTCTTAAATCACTACTGTGTATTCTGTAGATAAGCCAAATGTATTTTAAAAAGGCAACGTTTCCACTGCAACTTCATCTATTTTGAGTATGTCTAAAGTTTTACTGTGCATTTCTGCAGGCTTCAGAAAGCTTCCTCTGATCTGTTTTCAGTTTATTTTGATAATCGTGTGATATTTTTGAATGCATAGAAGAGATACACAACATAACAACATTATGGAGGCTGTACTTTTTGTTGTGGTCTTTGCTAATACTGATGTATTTAAGAACCCAGCAGCCCTGCCTTACTTGAGTTAGACGTGATTTTTTTTTTTTCTAGCAAGTTTCCCTTTTCTGATTATATTCCATTTAAAGTGGAATTTCCTCTGCTACTCAGACTGCACACATCCTCGTGCCGTGCATATACCTTCCTTACTGCCTGAAGTGGAATAATTTACAGTGAGAAAATTATTCTCACTTTGCTATAAATCTAAAAGGAAGTGAAAAGGCAAAATTCTAAGGTAAAAATCTTACGATGTTCAATGTAAAAATGTTCAGAAAAATATATTAAGATCAGCTGTGGCCTGTGGAGCATTTATAAATGATAAAAGTATTGGGTAGAACTTCTGAAAGTGCCAAAGACAGAACAGAGTTTCATCGAGTGACTGGGGTAAAGTTTCCCCAAGGGGGCAATGAGCAAACAAAAAGTAATCTTTAGTTCCAAAGGAGCAAAACCAGTGTAAGGGGTGGGGGGACTGTTTTGCTTTTGTTCAATATTTCTTACTCAGTTCTGCTTTACAACACTTGATAATATCTCAGCTCAAACATAACATGCACTGTCCTGCAGTGTGTTGGTTAGTTGTTGTATAGCAATAGAGTGATGTATTCAGTGGCTGAATTTCAGTCCCCGGAACTAAGAGCAACTTACACGTCTCTAATAGTGTATTTTTCAAATGTATATTCATTTGATATAGTATGGTATTGTCCAGCTGGTAAAAAAAATTACGAAATATGTTAATTCATCCCAAAAATATAATTTGTAAATGTCATGTAAATACATGCAAATGGATTATGTAGCAATCCTGTAGTTCAGTAGGCGATTCGTGCTATTCACCTTTTTTCTTTTTTTTTTTTTTTTTTTAAATTCGTTCTCTCTAGTTTTGATTAAAAGGTCAGCTGGTAATGTTTCAAAATCTTTCCAAATCTTTGTTTTGCTGTAAGTCTTTGGAAATTAATGCGTCCTGGAATAGTTCTGGAATCTGGAATATCTTGTTAGACATAGACAACATTCTACCATGTGGCCAAAATTAGACTTTGGGTATGTTCACAGTCCCAAGGCAGCCTCAGTTGGAAGTCTCAGCTGAGGAGTGCTGGAGCCTTTCATCAACTCATTCTCCAGCCCACATTTTTGTCAGACTCTGCTGCAGCGGTTTCCCCACAGTACCCCGTGGTGTAGCTCTTGTGAGGAGACGCACCTTCATTAGGAGACATCCCTTTGGATTCCTTTTACACTTGGCTATGTTATTCTCTATAATAACTTTCATTCTGAGGAAAATCAGAAAATGTGGTGGCACGAAGAAATAGAAATAAACAGAGCCATGAATTTTCTAAGAATTTTCAACAGCAACTCGTGTTTTGGCTGAACCTCCCGTAAAAGTCAATGGAAGAGAAGCAGGTTTTTCCTTGCTTTAGGCATGAGGATGGCGCTGTGTCAGAGTCAGTAGTAGGAAGGGGGCAGAGTCTGGCAAATTGCATAATTCAAGTCCTGTTTTTAATAAAGGTCCTGGGATTTGGCAGTGTGGAAGAAGCAGATGGGTAGTGAGATAGCAGTCTCGGCTGGCTGCCACCCACAAGTAACATACAGCCTCCTTGTTTAGTGTGTCTGGGCATAATTTTCACTGACATACAAAGAAGTATTTTTAGGAGTGATGTCAGTTCATTGGCTGAACAGCATTGTTTGGCTTGCTGAAACGATTCCCAAAAGCTCTTATTGCTTTTGAGAATGGCACTTTCCTCTTTGCAGAATGTCATTATTCTGCATGGTAATGACTGTTTTGAAGGGCAGGTCAGGTTGTCAAATAAATGTGTGGTTGGTGCTTTCTGATTGTTTCTAAAATAGGCAGGCCAATTTCTGCTGAAGGAGAGTGAGTCTGAAGTGTGCCAAAAATCATTCTGATTTGCTAGAGAAATTCCAGTAGCTGTAAGCACAGCCAGGGGAGCCGGGCTAATGTGCGCAGCAAAAACGATCATGTAACGTTCACAATGTGGTCATCTTATCTTTGTGCCTCTGTGCAGCCCGTACAACAGAGACAAACAGGGAGAAGAAGCAAAACCGGCTCTGGGTTCTGACCCAAAAACATAAGCGTAGAAATCACAAATAATTGTGTCTGTGATGTGAATGCTGCTTGTGTAGGCGTGTGTGCAGTGCTCAGTGAAACCAGCCGGGAAAAATAGTTCATTTGGGTTATTTTCCTTCTAGAGCAATAAGAAATGCTGGAGATTTTAAGTAAGGATGATTCCTATTTTTGAAACTGAGTGGCCTGAGAAGGCTGCATTACAAAAAAACCCGACCCAAATACCTGCAAGACTCTTTAAAACATTTCTGAACAGTTGAGAAACAGGTTTGTCTGGACTTCCAAGGAAATTACTTTCCTAAGTCACTAAAGCAATCTAAAAAATTCCGTCTGTAATTACTGAACACGGTCAAAGAATGAGGAATAATAAGAGGAAAATATGCTGAAAGTTGTTGCTCTCTGACAGTGTATAATGAGCATGTCAGGTAATACAGCTATTCTGTATGGCAAAGTACAATCTTTCATCCTGTGTCAAAAAGCTTCTCTAAGTGCTTTTCATATTAAAAGTGTCAGATATAGATCAACTTTTTTTCTCAATTTTATGAGGCAGAAAGTGAAGAATGAGTTAGTGATTTGCTAAGATCACTAAGAAATCAAAACCAGAATGAGGACCTCAATTCTTCTTTCAGTCCCCTTCCTTTACTCTCACGACATTTTAGGAGTTTTTCTTTTTAAATAGTTTCAGAAATGGAGGAATGATACATTTAAAGACACTAGGTATTACATCCAAGCCGGTGGGGTTAATTCATTTCAGCATGTGCCTGTCATTTTGTGCCACTGAATGCTAAGCCCTCATTTTGCAATTCATCTAAATGGATTTGTTCCCAGCTTCCCAGTAAATCTATTTTATAAAAGTTCTGAGCTCTCAGCAGTATTCTTGACAAGAATCGGGATGAAACCAAGATATTTTGGGTTATGCTGTGAAAACTGAAAGAGGAAAAAGCCAGTAGTTGAGTTTTCTCAGAGCAGTACCGGCTGCGAGCGCTCTCTCTGGTTTTTGTGGGTTTGTTTTAGTTTTCTTTTTTGAGTGTTGTTCCGAGTGTGGTGGTGGTGTGTTGTTGTGGCTAAAGATGGATGTTCTTTTGTCTTATCTTTCATTAGACCAAAAGTATTGTTGAAAACGAGGCAGTGCACTCCGCTGTAAATGAGGTCATCTTTGTCTGACAGGGAGCTGGCAACTCTGAAATGAGGCTGGCAACCACAATTCACAACTTGGCTCATAAAAGTTGTGCTTTCTGCAGAGTGGGGGGGGGATGCTCTACTCATTTCTTACCACCCTTTAGTTTTCAACACATGCTCACATATGTCTGTTTCCCTTCATCCCATGGAGGCTAGCAATTTTAGCTAGTCATATTAATCAGTTCGACTGTTACAAGATAAAAGCCGTTTGTACTTTGCAGCAATAAGGGATATGATCAAGGGAATTGATGCTGACCTTGTTCCTCTTGACAGTTGTTCCCAACCTGTATTTAAATGAAGTTCGCTTCTTTTGTTTCATTTCCCTAGAAGTGCTTGTGTGCCTGAAATAATGAATTGTTCAAATAGCAATTTTAACCTAGGTCTTGAAGCGTGAAGTTTCATGACACCTTGGAGTTCATCTAACAGCTTGCTGCTTCCTACTGGGCTTCCTCTCTCTCATCCTGTAGTCCAGGCACTCCTCCTGCTTCTCCTGTGCCAGCTCCAATACTTGTCACTTTTTTTTTTTTTTTCCTCCTCCTAAATTGTTATTTTGCTCGCAAAAAGCTGAACCACTTTCCTGAGAGGTCAGACAAGCACATGGCCAATGCAAGAGAAGCTGGGAACAGCGGGATTGCCCCTTTTCACATCAGCACGCCCTCCGGTCTTCTCAAACGTCTCACAGGTCCCACAGCAAGGTGTATTTTGGCAAATGCTGAAAGCTGCTGCCAACAGCAGTTCTGCCGTCTCCTGCCCCAGATAGCTCGTTCCGTCCCATGTACCAGACCTGGAGGCCCTGGTATGGTCCCTTCTGAACTTCATGGAGGAACTGGTGTGATTTAACTAATGAGTTTTAAAAAAAAAAAAGTAATTTTGCTGGAGTAATTCTACCAATTTCACTGCAAGACTCAACAAGTAGTTCTCTGGTGTCACAGCTCCTGGTGTACTTGGGGTTTCTGCTGATTGAGGGGCAGTTATGAGAGATGTTTTCATTACTACTGCCTTGGCTCTGCTGATGTAGATGCTTGTGGGATTATTCTGGAATATCAAAGCAAAAATGGGAAATTTTTCAAACCTCTGGGACAAATCTGATATTTTCTAACCCAGTTAATTTCAGTTATCTGCATAATCCTGAGAAGCTGTGAGCTGCAGTTTAGAGACAAGAAATTCTTAAGCAGCTTTGTAACTGAAGAAAATAAGTCATCAAACTACAGAGTAAACTAAATTGACCTGTTATAATTTTAAACAGACCTGAGAATCTACTTAAAGCTAGTGTATTCTGCACTATTAGAAAAATCAAGATCTACATTTTCTATGCACGGCTGCTTACTCTTCCCTGACTAAGTAGAAAATTCCCAATTGCTATTGCCCGCTCATAGAACATGTTTACTGCTTTTGTGATTTTTCCGACTAGTTCTGCCAAGTGAATCAATCACAGTAATGTGAGAAATCTACGATAGTAGAAATTTTGGAAGCTTTTGAGTAAATCAGAGGATTGCAGTATTTGAATTGTATCCAGTTTCTCAGGATTTCTTCTATCCAGCAGTTAGACCCTCAATCTCTGTAAGCAGCCCTTTGCTGAAAGCGCGTCTTTGCAGAAGGCAGTGAGAGGTCTGTGTGCCGTAGTGGTGCCCGTGGCTTCACCTTTTCTCTCAGTAGTCGTAATGTTGTTACTAACTGGCAACTAAAACAGCTGATGTTGGCAGAAAAGAGTTTGCAAACTTGACGAAATGGGATTTAACAAATTAGATTGAATCGGGTTATGTTGCAACTTAATTTTGTTTTGCATTTTAAAAGTTGTCCTGTAGTGATATTGAGACACAATGCACTATTATATTAATGCATTATCATATTAAGGCTTCTGAACGTATCTCTTAATTTTATAAAAACTGGATAACAGTTGATAGAGTGCAGATTCTGCAGTTGTTACCGATTCTAAAATGCATTTAACTGGCTTTTTTCGAGAGGGTAAATTTCATTTATTTTATCTGTCTTGTGTATTTAATTTAGAAAATGAAACTATGTGCTAAAGCTCTTTGAATCTGTTCGGAAAAAAAGTTCAGCTGTATCACAAGAATTTTGGCTCCCAAGTGTCTTTATCATGAGCTAAAATTTTTTACATTTTAGTGCGTCATTTTGTAATTTTACAGATATTTGATATAAATCTACTCCGAAGTCACAAGTTTTTCATTAGCTAAGTCTTTTCCTGAGTATTTCTTTATTTTGTAGCCTCTCTTTTCCTAGTCAGACCCTATGGTGTTGATGTGAAAGTACCTTTGTTTCTACGTTGAATTGCTTGAACAAGCTGGTTCTGAATTTATTTGTCAAGTGCAAAGGGTCTGCCCAACAGTGTTCCTTCTGCCTGATTCTGTTCACAAAGTTTGATCATGATCACAACTGACCTTCAATGAAAACGTAAAGAGACTTTAAACAGGTTGTTTCAGTGATTTCAGTTCCGTACAGCTTTGAATTTGCTGCTTGTGCTACTGTCTTTGTTGAACTACGTATAAATGAAATGAACCTGTATTTGTAGATACCTATTTTGGTATATTGGAGTTTTCATTGTGAAATACGGAATAGAAGATGAACTGTAGAATCCCTCTTGCAAAATACAATTCTTGTGTAAGTGGGACTGAATATGTACAAAGCATTCCTGCCTCCTCAGCTATCTGTACCTGCGCAGTATAATGTGAAGAAAAAGACCTCCCCTCACAAGTTGGTCACAGAACTCAACTGCGCATGGTGCAAAGAGTTTGTGTAGGAACTGGTTTGAGATTTAGGGAAAAAATATTTGAGTTGTCAATAGAGATGTAATGAGCCACCTGAAGCCTTAATGCTCAAACTGCTTACTTTATCAGTCAGGCTTGCAACTGCCAGGAAAATGTTCTTTCAGCTATATTTATGTAGAGCATCCAGATGTCAGTTAGCTAAATCACAGTCATATATTCTCTAGAGAGATTTTAGGTCTTGTTTCTAGTTAAACGATACAGCAGGTGGTAATCAGAATTCAGATCAGATGTCAACTACGTTAGAAGTTTTCGTCATCTCTTTCCCCCCCATTTTCGTGCGTGTTTTCGCATGAGGCGGACAGAGGAAAACATAAAGCAGTGTGGTAACACTTTGATAGATACAGTAAAAGAGATTTTACTGTAAGGAAAAAGAAGGAAATGCTAATCACATTTCCTAGCAGTTTATTTTGGTTTTCTTAGTTTGAAGAGCCGACTCAATAACCTGTTTTAATAATTCATACATTGAGAAATCTAAACGGAAGAACTAGAAAAATGGTAAGGTACATGTATAAAATCTTTTAAATGAAATTAATTTAAGTTGTTGGTCTGAGTTTTATAGAGAAACAGCAAATTGAATATTTTCTAGCTCTTTCTCCTTCACTGATACTACTTTTTCATTACAAGTGTATAGTTATGTACTTTACCCTTAGTTTTTTCTGAAGCCACCATTACTTTTTGGAATAGATAATTTTTAATTGCATCATAACTAAATCTGAAGTTTTCATATGTTTTGAAGTCTTCTGGTTATTCAAAACCTACGAGTATGGCTTGATTGGGAATGTATGGTGGTCTAACAGGTCACAGGTTTTTCATTTCATTAGGCCTTTAGTAGAAACATCTTTCCCTGTAATTCTTAGTTATCAATTAGATTTATTCATTGACCAATGTTTTATGTGAAAACTATATATATTTGTTGTTCTTTTGCATAATATGACAGTCAGAAAACCACACAATTATGCTGTTGTTGATACACAGCACTATTCATTAATAAACCCAAAATACTGATGTTATGACAAACACTTACATCTTTTGTCAGAACTTAGAGGTAACTAGAGGTAAGCCTCTTTAGAAAAAAGGCCTGGATGTACTGAGTTTCCATACTGTTAGATTGAAGCTTTCGTCAGCTACTGGACGGGACGTCTTACCAACCTTGTGTAGTCCGTCATTTCACCCAGATACGGAAGACCTGCTGGTCTGTGGCTCCCCCTAGATGGTCCCTGACATGTCCCGTCTCAAAGGTATTTGGATTTACTGTGCAGCGTGGCAGATGGATCTCGGGACAGCAGGAAGCTTCAAACTGCTCTGAGAATTGACCGGCTCAGGTAAAGAGTATCATTTGCCCCACATTATTCAGGACAGCTGCATCTCAAAGACAGATTATTTTATTCTTGCACGAGCTAGTCAAGATTTTTCACTTTTCAAGTATTGTCAATGGAGTAAAGGAAACTTAACTGCTCTCTGGGCTGTGTGACCTCCCAGGACATATTTTCTTCTCTCGTCATTGCCTAAAAATCTTTATTTATCTTAAGTCTGTGTCCTTTAGTGGATTACGCTGCTATGCAAGATTGGTTTTATTGCATGACCGCGTGGAGGCAAGAGTGGCCAATGAGGATACGGTTAAATAAGAAACTGGAGTCTTGCTATTTGGAAAAAGAAACAAAAATAAGGCAGAAAATCAAATGTACTTATTTCAAAACTTTTAGATCAGTTTTGTTTCTCTTGTGCATGTCCTGCTGAGTGTGAGCCCCAAGCAACAGAAGAACACTTTGTTTCAAAAGAAAGCTGCTAAGGGGTGTGCTCATTAGATGCAATGCATGCATTCCTGGGACAAAAAAAACCCAACCCAAACCTTTTTTTTTTTAAAGGTAGTGCATAACTTAAGGCTGTCCCTTGATGGCAGTAACTTTTGAACTGAAAATTTGTATACATGCCATGTGCTTATTTTCCTCTGCAGTTCATGAATAAATGAACTGGTAGTGCAACAACAATATTATAGTTCAGTGTACCGCAGTTTTTATAGGCTGTCAAGTAGACGGTCTGTGCCGTGCCAGTGCGGTGTATAAGCTCTATCAGCATCTTGCTCACCTGAAGGTGATTATTGATAAGCCTCAAATGCTATAGCAGTTAATTTGGTATAATTTTCTCTTTTGCCAGATGTATTAATTTTTAGGAGGAAGGAGAGAAAAGTAGTACAGCTGCCTGATTTTGCATCTTTTTTTCTCCTTGATCCTGTTGATATCACACTACTGTGGGTTATTTTCCATTAATATAGTAGTAGGGCCTCCAGCTGGAATGTGTGCTGCTTGTCACAAACCTTTGAGCCCAGCAGTTCAGCCAGTTTTCAGGCTGCTTCACTGTCTGCTTCTCTGGCTCATGCCTTGTCAGTTTGTCTGCAAGGATATTAGGGGAGACAGCATTGGAAGCCTTGCTGAAGTCAAGATGCACATCATCGCTGCTCTCCCATCATCCACTGAGCCCATCTTCTCACAGGAGAGGGCTATCAGATTCATTCAGCGTGATTTCCCCTTTGTAAATTCATGCTGACTGCTCCCAATCATCATCATGTTTTTATTGCGTTATTTCCAGTACTACAATGAAAGTGAGTCTTTATTAGAAAAAATTGAGACTGGAAAACAAATTAGTTACATTTTGTCTTAATGTCTTAGAGAAGTCATACATCATTGTAGTAGAACCTGTATGACTATAGATCTGTGATATTCAAAATTGTAGGTGTAAGTAAATATGGTCATAAATCTTTTATTGTTAACAAACTTTACACACAAAAAGTGCAAATACATGTATTTCCAATATCTGAAACAAATTGTCACGATTAGGTGCTGTGTTTGGTTCCATAGGTCTAGTTCACATGGAGAAATTTTACAATGTGTAAAATCACGTTTCTATTAGTGAAGTATCAGGGTTAAAGTTGCAGAGTTTGTATGTTTCTTTTCTAGTATCAAAAGAATAGAAAAAGTAGCATTTTTCCCTGTTTATAAAGGTTGTTATTTAAGTATGTTAATTGGCTATTTCCACCCTATTTATTATTAAGAGCTTGACAAGTTTAGAGAAACTTTTCAGGATCTGTAACTGTAGCTCTTTCTGAGTTTTGCTAATTAATAGTGTCCAATGCATTCATTATTTATTTTCAAGCATGTTTAAAATGCCCTAAGGATTTCTTCTTGAAAGTGGGATAATTCATGCTGCCCAAAATTAATGTGAAAATGTTACAAGACTGAAGATAGCCAGAAGCAAGCTATTTGACGAGGCCCGCAAATCTCGTGTGTGTGCAAACTTCAGTGCTTCCATGTATTGCGTGGTGCTGCTGCCTTATTAATATAATTGTCTGTATTAAGGGAATCTGTATTCAGGGTCTTTTTCTCCCGAAGGAAGTGCTTATTAGTGGGTATTTCATGAGTTTTTGTACTTCTGTCAACTAAACAAAAGCCAATTGCAGTCATACATTCATACATTGTGCCTCAGAAATGCATGAAAACGTTTGTTGTAGAAGATTGATTGGTAGAGGTAAAGTTTTCAAAAACCCATGTCTTTTGTCTGAAGCAGAAAGAATATTAAGAATATACTCAGAAATGCACTGAGGAGAGTGCCTGTGGTGAGCTACGGTAAGGAAAAAAAAGCATTTGAATATTACAAAGTGATTAGTCTAAGCCAATATGCTGTGTGAGGGTACGTACAATCATCAGGAAGATCAAAGATTGTATCGGGGGCTGTTTCAGCAACAAATATTAGCAAGATCATTGTCAAAACCCGATGATGATTTTGTGCTAATAAATGTCTTCTACAGCAATTGGACAGACAGTAGTCTACAGACCTGAAGGGTGGCTTTTGTTCTCCAAAGCAAAAGAGGGTGGATCCTGCCCTCTCTCGTTTAAAGGGGAAAGGATTTCTCTGTCATGCAGTGACAATAAAAAAGACAAATAGAACCAGTGAGGGGAAAATGTAGTTTTTTGTTTTCTGCAAATGAATTCATGTCTTTTGTTCTCCTTTCTCGTTGTATGCAGGGACTGTGAAAGGCTTTGCCTTTTCCCCAAGGTGTGTTTCTGGGAAGCAGTACTCATTTCCCGTGCATACGGTGATATTCTAGCATCTTTGCTACCTGTTTTGTTTTCCTAATTACACACCTTTTCATTTTCAAAGAGTTTTTAATAAATTTTACCCCACTCAATTTGGAAATTACCCTGAGCAGTACTCCTTTCTTTTTTTAATCCAACTTCTTTTTTTCTTTATGCTGTTGTTTATCCTACAAAACCCAATTTTATTAGGAAAAAATATATTTCAAATTCCAGGTACATGGAAAACTGACATCGATACTTTTCAGCTCTGTTATTTTTGTTGGGATAGTCTCTGTCCACATATGTGGCACTGACAGCATCTTTAAATTTACTTGTAGAAGTAAGTTGAACTATC